>NW_024881668.1:0-510000 GCF_019059575.1 Amphibalanus amphitrite
ATCGGAATCTAACTGGTGTTGAATTCAGAATTTTTCAACTTCAATGTGACCATAAATGACCATGTAAAATCTGTCCAGAACTAATGCTGTGATATTTTTTTCATGCGAACGCACCTTTGGTGCCGAATTCTCCCGACAGCGCTGATACCGCACTCCCACCAAATCCCTAGCCCTAGTTATGACGTCATAGTACGTCCCACAGCGTCAGCTGAGTCGCCGAGAGTCGGCTGGCGACGCACTGGACCTGGGGCTGGACGCGACTTGCTGGAGATGGAGAGGGAGCTGGATGACCTCGACTCGCCCTCTACCGCCGGTCCGGCCTCCAGTGGAGCGGCCAGCGCAGCCGGGACCAAAGGTGGGTTTGACCTCTGTTCAGCGTCCGGGCCTCGTTTCATAAAGCGAGTCCGTAACTTACGCCGGTTTTGGGGCTTGAATTGCAAGCGTATGTGAAGCGCTAAATGTATTTCCCCTTCTCCCATCTGTTCTTGCTTGCAAGATAAATAAACTCAACGATTCAAACTATCGTCATCGCTTCACACGCACTTGCAATACAAGACCAAAAACCGGCGTAAATTACGGACTCGCTTTATGAAACGAGGCCCAGGTGCCTTAGCGATGTGCTGCTTTTGTTGGTCTTTGGTAGCTCCCAAGCCACTCTAAAGTGACTTTGATTTTCCGTGAATGTGTTCATTGCTCAGTCTTGTGTCACTTTGTTGGTTCCATTGCTTGCAGCTTTTCTTTTTTATGTCTTTTCGGGTTCTGCTGCACGAGATAACGCGTTTTATCCTGCTGTTATCGATAAAAAGTAAAACCCATGTGAAGATCGCGAAAACATTGGTGCTAGAATCTCGTATGCTGTTAGCCTCATAATCTTACGTATCCGCTTCAGTCATTATTTCGCTGAGTCAGGCTCTTCAGGAGAAAACTCACACCGAATATCGTCTCAGAGTAGCGCGGCTTTTCTGACATAACACTGACCCCCCCCCCCCCCCAGCCGATACCGGGGGCGGTAGTTCTGACCGCCGTCCGGCCGGCCGGCCCCGGGATAGAGCACGGAGCAGGGAGAGAGGGAGGAGGAGGGCAGAGGGAGGAGGGGACGGCGGCGGCAGGAGGGTGGTGGTCGTCGGCAGAGTGGCGGAGACCGGGCAGACAGAGAAGACGAAGGAGTCCAGCGAAACGACTGGTGAGCGAAATAAACGGATGAAAGGGAGAGCTAATGGATCTAGTCTGTTCCATGTCAAGCTTGCGGTCGGAGTTCCTTCGGCAGTTCGCTACTCCGTTCAGAAATTTACGCCTTTGAATGTGAGACCTACAGAAATTAAAGGTAGTGTGCCACCTTTGAAAGATTTCCCATTTTATTTTTCCTAGGATAAGAAGCTTCTGTTTTTACCTAATATCGCAAAAAAAATCAAAATGGGCCTGGAATAGTGCCTTTTTCGCCTAAAAATTTATCGGTTTTTAGATATGCATAACAACTGTAGTGGGCTCACCTGTAAACAGGCGTCGGCAACAATCGCGAATGCGGCGCACATGTGACAATAAGCAAAGGTCATTATAGTGTTACGACCATACGACGTACGGGAATGAGTTATCAGCTGTCTAATCGTAGACAACACAATGTCGAGCCTTAAACTGTAAGCCCGTATTGGTATTGTTTCTTTTATTTGGCTGTCGAACATTATTTATGGTTTGAAATATGATTTTATGTAAAATAATTGATATGAAAAAGCCGTCTCATAAGTTATGACCCCATTTCACCACACGCAAGTGGCAGAAAGGCAGAAATGACAATGATCAGCTGACGCATTTTTCTTGGCCGAAGTCAGAGCGCGCAGCCCGACGCACCACCACCGCACCACAAAGTATGAGCAGAAGCCGCGCCCAAAGCCAGGGCCCCGGTAACGTGAGGTAGCCGAGTCGGGGCAGCGTGCGCTGACCCAAGCCGGGGCCGCAGCTTTGGGCGCGGTCTACCGCATCCCCGCGGGCAGCCCCGGGCTATCACATGACACCGGGAGGACGCGCGGCTCCGGCTTGGGTCAGCGCACGCTGCCCTGACTCGGCTACCTCACGTTACCGGGGCCCTGGCTTTGGGCGCGGTCTACCGCACCACCTAACACGCGTGTTCGAAACCGCAGGAGCTGATGATGAACGGGTTTATCGAAACTTGATTGGATGAGCATATCGGTAATAGCGATTTCAGTGTGTGCATTTATTGTTCATAGTGGTGTGAAATGCGGTTGGGGTACGACCGACAACCCGTCGGGGCGAATTTCGCACTGGGGTACTCAAAATTTGAAGAATTTAAGACGTTTCCATGAGTTTTGAAGGTATGGATAAGTTCTAAAAATCCGGTTCTCCTTATCTGGGCCATTAACTCCATACGGTCCAGGAAAGCTGGCATACTACCTTTAAGCACTGCTTTCAGCAGACTGGCATTTCGGCCGCAAGCGTGACATGGAACAGACTTGAGTCTACATAGTGCTTTGTATTCTGGAAAAGGTTCAACACATAGCTGATAGTTATGACCAGTAAAACGCCTTTTGGGCGAAGAACGAGCGAGCGAGATAGTGAGCCCTGCACGTGCGCAAGGGCGAGAAGGTACGTACTTCTAACGGGCTTGTGCAAAGCACCCTTCTAACCGGTCGCTAGCGGTGTGCCAAATTTGAACGCAATCGGCCCAGCCGTTCCTGAGATCTGGAAGCGGCATTCTGCACGTGCGCACGTGCAAGCGGGGTCCAAACTGACTTTTGCACGGCACCCTACTAACTGGTCCCCAACGGCCAACCGTGTACCAAATTTGAGCGCAATCGGCCCAGCCGTTCTCGAGATCTGGGAGCGCCCCCTGCACGTGCTCACGTGCTGTAGCACTCCAACCTTAACACATGCAGATGAATTATTTGATGGAGACCTAACTGTGTACCGAGTTTCAATTCAATCGGCCCAACTGTTGTGCCGTTATTGAGGTTGCAATTTTGGGTTTTTTTTTAAATGTCCAACTTTACCACGCGCCACGTGCGGTGGTTGGCAAGAACGCTTGGTGGTCATCACACCACAGAACTTTTACGTCCAAGTGACATTCAGTAAAGAAGACCGCTTGTCAATCGGATGTCCCGTTCCTAAGATATTAGCTTTTGAAGAGCGTCCCCACGGCCGGCCGGCCGGCCGCTCATACTCAGGATTTTCCCTTAACACGCGCAGTGGAAGGGTTGCGAGTACTACGCCCAGTGGAAGGGGGGGCGGATGTCGCCCCCCCCCCCCCCTAAGATCTCAGCTCCCACTGGAGCTAGAAAGACGACATTTGGAGGATAGGTGAAGGCCTTTGGGAACTCTGTTGTGTGTGAGTTTCATGACCCTAGGTCAATATCTTCAAGGTCAAATGTGGTCAAATCTGCCATATTAGCGACTTTTTTTGCGCTTACACGCCGATAACTCAAAAAGTTACCGGCCGATTTTCGTTTTTCTTTCACTATACGAAAGAACATACAGTTGTGAGTATGTATGGTGAATTTCTAGTTAATCCAACAATAAATATGGCAGCTAGAAGCCTGCTAAGAGTAAGATATCGCCGGCTGAAGCGGGATCGGCCGACGCGGGAAACGCGGCAATCACAATTTTGTGTTTACACACTCATTACTCAAGTTGTTACCGGCCGATTTTCAAAATTATTTGACCATGAGATTGCCTGTACATTTCTTAGTCTCCTCACAAAATTTTACGCGAATCGAATATAATCAGCGGTAAGGAGCGCGATGTAAAGACGGAACCGTCCCGCCCCGGCACAGTCTACAATTCAGGCGGCGCGTAACGGCTAGCGCCGGCCGCCGCGCCGCCGCGCCGCCGCGGCGGCAGGATGTTTGACTTGACATCGCTCTTACTAGAAAAGTTGTGAACCGATTTTCTTATTTCTTGCACGAGAAGATCCGCAATTCAATTTTGGACAGGTAGCCAAAATTTCACATTAATATCATGTTTGCCGCGCGAGTTATTGGCGAAAAACAGGAGGGGTAGGCGAAATCCGCCCCCCCCCCCCTTTCACTGCGCGTGTTAATTCAGTATGAACTCGCTCGCTCGCTGCGCTCGCTCGCTCGTAACGAGAAAAAAAAATGTTGAAGGGGATCGAATGACCCGGCGTGGTTGTCGACCCGCAAAAGAAATGAACTGAAGGGTTTTCAGTAACTGAAAACCCTTCAGTCTGGGTTCAGTCAGAAAACCCTTCTACTTTGAATGTGATGGATATTCTGTGATGTTTGGAGGCCAACAACATACAAATATTCAGGTTTTCAGTAACTGCAATTTTGCGTTTCTTTTTTTCCGATTGGGCGGGAGTCTTGGTGCATCCTTTTATCCGGCAGAGGCAAAAGTCTACCCTAGGAGTGACTTTTGCTCAGGTGAAATTCATAGCCTTCATGATTGGTACCCAGATAATAGACCTTACGATTTTTCAAAAGGATTGTGTTTACTCCTGCCCTGGAATTCACTGCAGATCTAACATTGTTTCCTTTGTTCCCCGGTAGATGTCTCTGCCGTCCGTCCGACGTCGTCCGTTTTCTCACGTCTGGGCGCCGGGAAATCTCAGAACAAACCTTCAACATCCGACTCCGGCGGCGGACGACGCAAGCTCAAGTTGAAACGGGGCACAAGAGATGGCGCCACCGACGCCGGAGGTGAGCCACAACGCACGCCTCTGTTTTCAGAGTGTGGAGACCCAACGGAAGGCGGCGCCACCGTCGGAGCTACGACTATGAAGGCACGGCTTGGGAGGAAACGGGGGAGAACTTTGAATGTGATGGGTATTCTGTGATGTTTGTAAAATGCCTGTGATTGTTTTTTTTTAAGTGTGTGAAGAGCTGCAAATACTTATTAAGCAGCTCTGGTCTCTCAGAGCCTAGAGGGGGATGAGGTAGATTTTTTAACATTTTACTCCCTTGCCATTCTATATAAGACATTGTATTATGCCATTCTAAGATTCCATATCACCGATGGCGAAGGTTACGCCATTTTTAGCAGCCGTTTTGCTTGACATCATAGTTCCCCAACAATGAGCATTCATCCAGCGTTGTAAATGGATGGGTTTGATCTCGTATTCATTCGGATCTGGTTATAAGGTCTGCTTTATCAGACATATTCCTTGCTTTTGGGGGTTTATTTTGCTGTTCTGTTTCGTGTTTTATCTCTTATAACTGCATAATCTGGTCATTTTACCAGTGTACAAAGTGGTTGTATATCGTGTTATCGTATCTTATCGTATAATCGTGTGTCGTATTTCGTACTTCGTACTTCTCTACTTTGGGAGGCGTACCGCTTATACCATAAACAGAGTTCAAAAAGCTGGCCAAAAGTTATGCAGTTTGCACCTAGAAAATACTAACAGTGCAATGTTATCAAATATCAAATATTAAAATAACCTAAGCGCTGTACAGAACACATATAATGTTATAAAGATTGCGGTGTGTTTTATTATACGTTCCTTCATGCCACATGCTATGGTAACGTCTGGATGTCGGGCCTTACAAGTTATGTGCCATCGGCGCCATATTGGTCTAGTCTTGAGCTAAGTTGGCTGTCGATTATAAAGCTGCCGCTGATCTCTTATCAGCGTGCCATGTCAAGGATCTCTTGCTCTAGAGCTAGACGTTTGATGAGCATTTCAGATCTTGTTCCACGTTTATAAAATAGGCGGTTTTACGTTCGATTTGTCGAAACACATCAAATGTGTCTGAAAGACATCGCATGTTTTGATGGAATTGACCATGATATAATGTTATCACCATAATATAACAGTAGTGTTATTGTCTTCTGTTGCTGTTGTTCTTTGCATGATTGTAGAATGTATTGTCTATCTGAACTTATTGATATGTATCTGATTTTCGTGCAATTTTTTATTCAATGCGTGCCATAAAATGTCAGATTTTCATCAGCAATATCATCGAAAGCACTGTTTTTGCAGATATGTTGTTATCAGTGTCATAGGGGAATATTTGTACCGTATATCTTGACTTCCGTCCATTTCTTGCACATGGTTGTAGCTTAGAATTCGCGCCCTCTCGACATATTACCGATCCCGTGTCTTTCAATGTGATTCCAATGTCACATGTGATACGCTGTTATGTTATTGAATTGATAATAAGCGTGTTTGAGGCTGTGATGGTCGTTGCGCTGTTCGTATATGCGCGTTGTGTCGTAGATCTAAGCCATTCTACCTCTGCTACGTTTTGCATGCTCCGACCGCCTCTGAAACTGAACTGTGTTTTTCTGTCCATTGTATCGTTTATTGTGTATCGCTGGCTTGCTTACTTTAGTCTGACAAACCTGAGACAGAACGGATTTAAAGTGCAACGGTTACTGATGCTTTTGTCTGTATCTAACTTCCTATACGCCCGAGAGGATTATCCTCAATATTGTACTTTCAAATCTCAAATCTTCTGTAGTCTAAATATCAAATCTTCTCTCAAACATATGTGCGTTCTCCAAAGACCAATGCACATATTAAGTGTTTTAAGGCGCTTCAGTTCTGTTCTTTCTGGCGTTTGCCGGGCTATAGTCCCTCTAGCACACAAAGCCCGCATGTATCCTGATGGCCGTTGCATTGCTGTTATGTGCGCTTCCCATGTAGAGTATTTACCACTGCAGGCAAGAGTCGATGGCAGTCGGACAGATCCGTGGGGCGCGGCCATTGGATATCCCATCGGTTGCCATGGTGACGGAGCCGACTCGGAAACCCCGGCACGGTAACTCTGCACTACGCCGTAGTGCATTTCGCCAAATGCACTACGATGGTAACCTCAATGTAGTGGATTTTGTGGTAATGCACTACGATATGAAGTGTTGTGCGATTAGTGATAGGTTTTCCTTCATGAAACTGCTCGTCGTTTTACAGCTTCTGATGACGTATCGAACCCTCAGGGATTCAATATTGTCTGCCAGCAAAGAATCCACATAATGTCTTTGTATTGTTTGTTCAAATTCCCTCCCTATTCTGTCTTTCACAGGTCGACTATGTGCGCATTGGAGGCGGGTGATGTAGCTCTGTCAGATGTATTTGCCTTTTCTCTACAGGTTTGACTGTTTGAAGGCTGACAGTATGGCAATCTTTGGCATGTGATGTGCAATTTTACACTACATTTTACAGATGGTGCATTTGGAGCGACCGAGATTTTCCCCCACCCTGAGTTCGTTCCGTAATCTGTATCGACCCCATTTGACCGTGCCATGTTTGTCTTTGTCGCGTTAGGCCGCGCCGCCACTGCCGCCACTGCGCCAGATCCGCTCGAAAGCCACCTGCGCAAAATTCGCGCCAGAAATGCCGCCATCGTGCGCCGCACACAAGAGGTGGCCAAAGATAAACACCTCTATGGCTGAACGCCCGCCTCCGCCGAGCCGGCGAGCCGCCTGCCATCTGCCGGCCGACGGCAGAAGCTGAGGTTACTCAGCCGTCCGCTGGAGCGCTGATGTGCACACGCCGACCCGCTCTACAATGAGAGGTGGGGTTGGTCGCAGAATATTGTACACGTGTGTATTTTGGCGATTTTCGGTTTGTCATGTGAATGTTGGGCGTGTTCTTGGCGGTCATAAGTGGCTCTTGATGAATGTTTAACGAATATTTAGGCGATTTTCTCGTCAATTTGCAACTGTTTAGCTGATATTTGGCGGAATTTTGGCGGTGTGAGCGGATTTGTTCGGTTTTTGGCGCGGTGTTGGGCAAAGTGGCAAATGTTTGGCGATATTGTTGGTGTAGGTATCGTGCGGTTTCGTTTTGGGGGGAAGGGGGTCGTGCCTGATAAACGATTGTTGAAAAATAAGCCGGTTTTCATGAAACCGTTACCAGTTTTCTTATATAGACATCACTGGTTTGTCTTTTTTCATTCACGCGTCTTTCAGATGTGTCGTTGGAACTGGTTTCTATTCAGTCATTAATGTACTGCAATTTGACAAATTGTCAAACACTTGGCAGATTTGTGTGAATTGTATCGGTATCCGAAGCAGTGTTTTGTTTTCTTCTTCAAAAAAGGTGATGATTTGGATGTTTTGTGTTCGTCGCCTATCTGATCCCAGATATTGGCTTTTCTCATGGTGTGAATGGATGGTCGACCTGTCTGAAAACATTGCGAATATATATTCGATATTGTGAATATATGTACAAACAAGACAAATACCTTTTTATTTGTGATTATGTGGCGGTTTCACACGCACGAAGGAGTTTCGTAAGTTCCCGCTACAGAAGCTCGGGCCGGCCGGAGCGGGAGCGCGCTCGAGCGGTCGGGCGGGTCGGCGGCGGTCGCTGCGGGTGCGGCGCGGGCGTGCGTGTGGTGAGGTGATCCGACTCGGGCAATAGCATTAAGAGCCGAAAGTTGCTGCGATTTAGGCAAAAATGCTTTTACACCAATTGGCTATCATTGTTTTTGTGCGTGTCTTGATAAACGAAATAAAGTTATGCTATCTATCGATCAATCTAAGCATGCTCAAACGCACTTGCAGACTGACATGAAATGTATTTATTCGTGATATCTACTTGCAAGTACCACACGGGTCACGGATGAAATTTCAGTATTTTTTCGGGGAACCGGTCGGGTGAACCAGCGCATTGATATGCTGGAGTCGATATGCAACCACGGACTAACCTAACGCTTCTCATAAGTACCCAACTAAGTAGAAAGAAAAAAAACTACTGGTACTGTTAGCTCAGATAAAAAAAAAGTTGTTAACATCACACAGCTGCTCCTCAAACTATCACCGGCAAAGGAATTGAAATCTTACGATAGCATGTCCCCGAGTCTGCGTAGACCTGAAGACTGCAGGCAAGCGTATGACAACACTACGAGCCGGCGGGGCGAGAGTGGGGTATTCGGCGAGAGACTGCACGTGCTCGTATAAAACTAACACCAATCGGGAAACAGATTAGCGTGGAGACTGCACGGGAGCTTACATATGAAAGGTTTGAAATGACCATTGACAATAGCACTACGAGCGGCAAGAGACTGCATGTGAGCAAAAGAGAGTAACTCCGCAGAGCCGGGATGACTGCGGGTGGAGACTGCATGTGGCCACATAACAATAACTTACAACACGGGCGAGCGGCGGCTGGAGACTGCACGTGATCATAAGAGAGTAACACCGCTACAGAGCCGAGAGCCGGCAGCGGGTGGAGACTGCGCGTGATCATAAGACAATAACTCAACCACAGAACTAAGAGGAGCACAGAGACTGCACGGAAACATAAGACAATAGCACGACTGAGATCAGCGGAAGCCCGCGAGAGACTGCAGATTCGCATAGAAGCGTATCACCAGTGATGTGCACTGAGCACTCAGTGCAGTTCAGCGTTGAATTATCTGGCTAGCGTTGTGACAAATCGTTGATTTTCTGTATGAAGTGTTCTAGCTGAAGCAATCGTTATATGACAGCCCTGGCCCCTGGTGAGAGCAGCAGGGCCCGGTTTTGATCGCCATTCCACCCGGAAGTCAGAGTGTGACCTGTTCTAGTGGCTCCCGATCTCGTCACCAGCTCCCACCGACCACCATAAAAAGGAGAGTGTAGATGTGAGCTGCCACTTCTCGTCACTGCCGAACATCTCACTGTTGGGATATTGTGACCGCGGACCGGCCGTGTGGGGCCGTGGAACAGGATGGGTCGGCGGCCCGGCCGTCCGGCCGGCGAGCCGCCTGACCGCCGCGCGGTCACCGCGCATGCGCTCTGTGCCGTGGTTATATAAGGGCGCGACCGTGACCGGACTGGGTCAGTCGGCGGGTCGCCGTGTCCGTGCTTGGGTCTTCTGTCACTGGAAGCACAATACACCGTGTCGTGGTATATGCAGCTTTACTTGGCCCTAACATCACCTCATTAAATGCGCACTAGTTTTATACAAACCAATCACACCACTTTCCGTTCCACTATCACTTTTCATTGGGATGAGACCGCTGCCATATGCTACCAGTAACGGTAAGGTACCAGTTACCATACTAGTACCAGTTAGTGACTATCATACGGGCCTGTACCGGACGGCCGCGGCTGGGCCGGGTGGGGCCGAACATCAGAAGGTCAGCCAGTTGGCTGTATATCCCGTCCCTGTGATCAGTAGCGACGGGATACATTGTTGATAAAAAACGGACACATTCTCTTCCGCATCATGAGAATGCAAGTATTGAGACGCAGCATTCTTTTCATGACATTGGCGGCTGTTGTTTCCAAGATGTCTGTGCTTGTATTTCATGCTGCTCTCTTATTTCATGCATGTTTAAGCATATTATCCCTCGCCCCGTTGGGGGGGGGGTAATTTGGCCCCACCCCCAGTGTTTTTTCCTGAATAGCAAGATAACGGCGGCGCGCAGCGCCGCCAAATTCTCAGTACCTTCCCGGGCATCAATTTGACACCTTCACACAAAATTTCAAGTCTTAGGTCACCTTAGGTCAGGAGTTATTGAGGTCAAACTGAGGTCATGTTCGAGCAAAAATGTGCAAAAAACATGCAATCTTGAAACGCTCACCAAATCTACAGTTACCAAGCAATTTCAAGGTTCTTTATATGGTCTAGTAGACAAAAAGCGGCGCTACAAGACTGCTATCTCGGATTTTCAAAATTGTGGGTTATTAACCCCGAAAAATTTTAAAAAAAAATATTTTTTAGAAAAACTAAGAAAAATCCACAAAATCCGAATTTCGAATAAACCGGAATATATGTCATAGTCCCTGTGCTGTTCTATATACATACCAAATTTCAGATCGATATCTCGTTTTTGGCCAAGTTATAGCGACAAAACTGTTCAAAAATGATGACGTCAAATTTTTTAACTCAATTTTTAGCGATTCTAGACGACGTAGAGCAAAACAAAGACCACCATTGAACTCCCCGTGACAAGCTGCATCGAATCGATATCCATTTAATGCAAAAATATCAGCTTTGAAATTTGACCTATTTTGAACTGACCTTGACCTGAGCTTGACCTGACCTTGACCAAAACGTGACCTAAGCTGGCCCCAAAGGCTGCCAGACCCACATAATCGCATTTGTCATGTAAAATGGACCATAAAACATGCATCACACGACACTTTCATATTGTGACCCCCAGTGACCTGACCTCTGTGACCTGACCTGGTATCAGTGACCTCAAATAGCAAAATATGTGTTTGAAGAACATGTCCCTGTCGATGATTTTCATTGAAATGCATTTTACTCGATTTTACAACGCATTTCTTGAAATGCCTGTAAACGGTGAAAATTCGACCTTTGACCTGATCTGTGACGTAATCGGTTTGACCTAGGTCAATAAAATTGGGTCACAAGGTAGGTTCCTGATAGGGCTATCCAACACCGTTTGCCGCTTGTCGCTAGGTTGCGTGGTTCTCGAGATCTTAAGGGGGGGCCAAATTGCCCCCCCCCCCAACAGGGCGCGTTGCTCGGCAGAGCCCAACGGGGCGCGGGTTATTTATTCTATTCAAGTCTATACATCACTGAGTCTTCTTTAAAAAAAAAATCATCGATATCGCCATCAAAAAAGAGCCGTGCAGGATCGTTTTGAATGCAAGATGTTGCACTTTAAAAACAAATCATTTTTGCAAACTGCCCTAAACAACCATTGGACGCGGTACAAAACGTGCAATTAGGGGAAGCGGGGGTAACACCGCCCCCCTAAGCTTTTCGCCAAAATGAGAGAATATGTGTGAAGTCTCTTGGTAGTTATTGTCTTGGTTACAATATTTAAACATTTTCTCACGTGTTTTAGGTACTTATTTTGCATGCTCCTAAAAGGTTTTCATGTATCACGACTTTTAAAAATACCTTGCATATTTGCCGCCTACAAATTGTGTGGGTAACCCCGCCACCGGTGTTGATGTTAACCCAACCCATTCCTAAGAAAGCTTTTAATTGTTCAGAGATCGCGTGCGATGAGTTTCCTGTCGGTAAGTGGTAATTTTCGCAAATAATCGGTAATGGACACCTAAATAGGTATAGGTTCATCAGCTTTTTGCCAGCTTTATACAGCTGGCAAGTGCTTGGTTGGGATGCATGAAAAATATAAAGTAAAAGATCAAATAAGCTGCTTATTCCCGACTTAGGAACATCTACGAACATAAAAAAGCGTCTCTTTGGGAGTTTCATCACTTATCACGCTACGAACAGGAAACACCGCAACCTCAATCGGGGTAACACCGCCACGGGGTGGCGGTGTTCCCCAATAAGTGATCACAAGCAAAAATCGCCAGCGGCAAGAATGTACTACACGGTTCAAGCAAACTTATCTTACTGGACAAAGCCGATCAATTATTTTTCGATGTAATCAAGTAAATCAAAATGAGTCTCTTCTTAAAGACATTCAAAAGTGCTCCCAACTCATCGAATTTTTATAAGAGAATGTACATTTTTCTTTAAATGCCCACATTAAGCTTCGATTACACTGAATCACCGGAACACAAATCAGAAGACGCTTACCTTCGTGCGGTTAATAGGAAATAACGGATTTTTGCACTTCACATTGCATACTTTCGCCGCCAGATGGGGTGGCGGTGTTTCCCACAGTGGCGGTGGTCCCCCCGCTTCCCCTACATATTATATATTCATTTGTTTATTAATTGAACACATCAAACATACCACTCTTATACAGGAGGCTAATTATCCATGTATTCGTCATATCGAGCGGGCAATTTTTAACCCATTCGATTTGACGACCCAGTGTCGCTATTTCGACTGCCAAAAGGCAGAGTTTAGCTGTGTCCAAGGGAGAAGTGTATGGATAGACACCGCATGGCACGACTACTTCACGTATTGCTGGGCGGGGCTCAGACTCAGGGCAGGGTCACCCGGTATCCATTCCAACACCCGGTGCCCGCTCGACCTCCACCCGATGCCGGTGAGGGGTTTTCAGTCGGCCCGCGAACCCAGTGGAGCGCAGTGCCGGTCAGCACAGCGGAGAGTAGTCCGCCAGGGGCGAGAAAACCGGATCTGGCAACATTGGACAACACCAGACCGGGAAAAAGGAGAGAAGTGGAGGAAATTTTCTGGGATCTCGGAGATCTTGTGGTAGAAATCTGCTTTTGAGATATTTTGACGGCCAAATGCGGGCGGTGAATATTTTGTTGCTGGTAAGTTGTTTGTTTGAACTGTGAATTGAACTTTTTTGGGCTATTTGCAATGTTGTTGTATGTTTATAAACAAGAACTGCATATTATGGTATATTTTCTTAACTCAAAGTGAGCTTCTTGCCTAAACCGTATCCATAAAAATGTTCGAATCGGAAGTAGGCTAACTGGAACCCTAGGCTCTAGGATTTAGGTAACCGAAATTTCAGATTTACAACGGACCCTTGTCAAAAAAAAAAATGTTTTACGTTAGCTCTAAAGACACATTTCGAGATGAACCGCTTCTTCATCGTGCAAAATTGAAAAAGAGTTATAATTTTGTTTTGTCTACAAACCAAACTTACTGCTATCGTCATTTGTCTCATCCTGCCATAGCACACGTTATTCAAGCCTGTGTCATTCGTTTATACGGTCAAACCAAGTCAAGGCCTCGCTCTCAGATCATGGCTATGTTTAGCGGTGCACGGGCACCCTTCAGACCGAGTCGATAATATCGACAGGAATGCAGCCTCTAAATTCAACCCTGAACTCCGGGTGATTTCCTGATACACAGTGTCTGTCTGTCAGTCTCTCCACGATGATACCATCCACGTGATATGGATGCCCCATTTTGCTGGGTGAGTGATCCACCGATGCCCCAGTTGGCGAAACACGCCGGTCGCCTGTTTTGCATAGACGATATCACAGCAAACTTGTTGCGTTGGACTATCTCATGACCCATCTTTATTGCTTCACTCAGCTACTTACTACTCAATTCTCAGACATGTAAGCGGAATGTTAGTGGCGTTATGAATAATGAGCATGTGGTCTTGTTTGCGCTTTTCCAACGCAAGCATATGCGCGCCATACTCTAACTACTTGTTCATAATATGATCATCAGAATGCTAAATTTACTGCGATATGTAGTTCCATCAAGGTTGTATCTAACTGTTCCACGCATCATATCAAATCTGGGCCTATGTCGGAGCGAGCGAGGTCTTATGTAAAACAGCAGAAATTTCTGAGCACGAGCGGCCGGCCGGCCGACCGTGGTCACCCTTTTGCGAAGTTTATATCTCAGCAACCACTTGACCGATTTACTTGCGATAATTTTTGTAGGGTGACTTCATTCCTTCTACCAAGCTGAAGCATTGAACTATACCGATGCATGTGGGTGACCCTTTATGCACGGGCCCCATATGCCTTATAACAATTGCAACATCTCGGTACTGGTCGATGTGCTGAAAGTTGGCATGTAGGTAGGCACCCAATATAGGTAATGCATTTCCATGTGCCACATTTGGGGGTGTTGCTGCACGTGCACATGTGCAGGGGTCGATTCCAGATCTCGAGAACGGTTGAATCGATTGCGCTCAAATTTAGTACACAGTTAGGGACCCGTTAGTAGGGCGCCGTGCAAAAGTCAGTTGGGACCCAGCTTGTGTAGGGCTCACCCTCTCGCTCGCTCGTTTGTCGCCCCCAAAGGCGTTTTACTGGTTAGATAAGAAATCTATATGGCGATTCTCTTTCGTGAGGCCTCCAATTCAACACCGAGTGTAATTTGGTTGATTTTGTGTTCCATATTTAGGTGAATTGTGTCAATATTCACAGCCGTGAAACACAGCAGTCTTATCAAGGATATCTTTAGGGTCACGTGATTGACATCGAAAACGTGATAAACATCAGCAATAGGTACTCCGGGATTTTATTTTCCAGAAGGTCACGTTCCCCCATCATTTCCGAACCAAAAATGCTGAACGCTCAAACACGCCTTTAGACGACCCAAGGCCCTCTAACCAGACGACCAGTGCCAAAACAAAAAACATGCACAAAAACTCGCATCCACATGCCATAACTCGACTAGCACGTTTGGTTACGATGAATGCCGCATGATTACATCAAAGGTTTTCTATCGACAAAGTTGGTGCTGGTGCAACATGTCAATGCTTAATGCCAGCTCGCACTCGAAGCAATAATGGCTCGGTTTGCATGAATCGACGATCATGGATTTGCTGCGGTGACTTTCCTATTGCAGTGCTGGCATGGCTCCATGTTTCCGGAAAACATGCGGGTGTAGTTAAGCATCGTGGCAAAAAAAAAATGCTATTAGGCGGCGCACTGCATGTTCTGAAGATCAATGCCGAATTTCATAGCTTTTGTGAAGCATAATCGTGAAAGGCGGTGATGAAGTTTCCCCCCCCTCTCTCTCTCTCTCTCTCTCTCTCTCTCTCTCTCTCTCTCTCTCTCTCTCTCTCTCTCTCTCTCTCTCTCTCTCCCTCTCTCTCTCTCTCTCTCTCTCTCTCTCTCTCTGTCTCTCTCTCTCTCTCTCTCTCTCTCTCTCTCTCTCTCTCTCTCTCTCTCTCTCTCTCTCTCTCTCTCTCTCTCTCTCTCTCTCCTCTTTGTCTCTCTCGTCACCTCTCCCACTCTGTTGCACGTCTTTCTCGTTCTTATACTGGTATCCAAGGGCACAGCCGGGTACACTTTTGTTGATGTTTTGAAGCTGTTGGTTTGATGCTCATTTTCATCATTTTACCTATTATTCTGAAGATGAGCAGCGGCGCCCTTACCTAGGCGACTCTGCGCACAGGCACACCAGAAGAGGTTCGATTGCATATGACTCATATTTCCATTGTTTTATATTTCCCAACCGGGAGCAATTTCCGATTAAGAAAACCGTCACTTCACTAAATGGCACAAAAGCATTGCGGTTCTGAAATTGCGTTACAATTTTTGCTAAAAAAATTGACTGTGCAGCAGATAACGCAGATATTGTGTAACATCGCTGCAATGCTCGCATAGTTTTTGATTAGGAAATTATGTTTAATTATGCCTATTTCCAGGCCTCATTGCCAGCGAGCGATGCGAGGTCTTTTCAATGTATGTAACGGAAAAATATCAGTGTGAGCAACCCAGCCCGGCCCGGCCTGTAACGCTTTTGACAGGCCTATGTCTCAGCAACCGCTGGACCGATCGACCTGCGGTCTTTTTATGGTCAGCTCCATTATTTCTCTGATTAACCGACTACTTGTGTTCCATCTAGGTGAGCATCGTGGCCCACGTGCCACGTAAAACGTCTATGTAGATAAGCTGCAATTTATGTTTACTGCCTATTTTTGCTACCGTTTATTATCTATTTACGCTATTGTCCATTCTATCGATTTATACCATGCCGGTTAATTAAGTATCACTAGCATCAAGTCAATGCAGTCACTAGCAACAAATCAATGCTACCCATCATATCCCCCTTCCATATTTACCTATGATATGATCATCATATCGAACACCACTTCCATCCCTTCCCGGCCCCACCTGCGTTCGCAGTGTCGAGCTAAGGGGCGGTTCCCACCGTTCAACCTTGACCAGCTCACGGCCCGGCCGTACCGAAAAGTCACGCAGTGTCTGTTCATACCGATATTGCTACGTCATAGCGTGATGAAATGTCGCGGTCAGTGTGGCCATGCCTTATTGCGTCATAACGGCGATAGCGCGTGATTGAGAATAGAGATATTTGCTTGGTATTGATATATTAATAACATCGATCACAAACACCAATGTGGTCGTGATACACTTGTAATGCTTTTACGCGGTTCAATATGTTTATTTGATACGCTTGAGCCACCTTTTTTTACCGAGGCAAAAAGAGAGAAAGGGTGAATGGGAGAGAGAGAGGGGGAGAGAAAGAGAGGGACAAAGAGAGAGGTAAAGAGAGAGAGGGAGGAAGAAGAGAGTGAGAGAGAGAGAGAGAGAGAGAGAGAGAGAGAGAGCGAGAGAGACAGAGACAGAGAGAGGCAGAGAGAGAAAGAGAGAGAGAGAGAGAGAGAGAGAGAGAGAGAGAGAGAGAGAGAGAGAGACCCCAGCACCAGCCATGCCCTACCGGGTAGCCCGCCCTCCACTGCTCTCTCAGTTTCCTACAGGCGTGGCTCTGAGCCGATCCCGCCACAAGGTCAAACTCTGATATATCGTCCGGCCACCTGCCAACACCCCCACTCTCCCACCCTCTCTCCTGCCTCTCCCGCTCTCCCCAGTCGGCGACTTCCGGAAGAGTCGGGCAGATTTCAAGGTCACTCTCGCTCTTTCTGGGTGGCGGGGGATGAGAGTGGGAAGGTTTTTTGTTGTCGAGACAGCTGATAGATTTATGTCTAGGTCACCGACTTCTCCCGAGAGGAATGATGAGGAAAATTGCGGAAGGGGGAAGTCAGAAACGCTGCGGTATGATATCGGATATGCATGGACATTGTGGAGATGGCTTAGGGAGCAATTTGACGAGTTTTGTGGAAGCCCATAAAACGGGCAGTTTAGTCATACGTTTTGTTAACGCTTTCATGTCATTTGGGCTCGCCTTCAATCATGTGAATATTTTTTCACTATTTTTTTTCACACCTCCTTCGCCTATATCCTGTTTGTGCAAAAGCATCCCTAGCCACTCTTCTTCCTACTCCAATACATAAATTTTATATTGCGATATTGTTACAACGCTTCAACAAAATGCAGAAAAAAATGCTTGCATGCACTTTCCATTTCCATGGTCAGGAAAACGTGTCTATAGGCTTTTTACTGAGTTATTATACATATTCAATGTGTTAGGAATGCTACTTTTAAATATTTCGAGTGCAGCCGCCAGTTAAACAGACAAAAGACAGAGAATGAAACCGAGGTCTAGGGGGAAAGTGGGACAACACATTTATAATCCACCAAGTGAACCTTACGTAACGTTAGATAGCACCTATTAGTCTATACCCGGAGCTTTTTCATCCTATATATCACGCACGTCATCATTGGTGTATTGCAAACAAACCGAAAATGTTTGAAAACATAACACCTAAATATTATTGGCTATAGAAGCCGTTGGCCTTTAGCAAGCAAAAGACCAGAGACCTGCATTACTTACAGCTCGCCGTTCCTGTTCTGTTTTCAGCTGGTGGCGGCAGCAGCTGTTATTATAGATGGCGCCACTGCCGACAAGACGCCACGTCTATCCCGGCGCGTCACTGCCGATGATGCCACCACCGACGACTCAGCTACCAGTCGCCGTCGCTTCTCCCGGTACCGTGCCCGCTTCCCCATCGGTCCGCGTCCCGTAGAAGAGGACGAGGACGACACCGATGCCAACACCGACGGCGATGAGCAGTTCCAGCATCGGTCACGTGGCGGCGCTACTGTTGATCCGATAGATGTCGCTCCGACTGCTGAAGCGCCAACGTCAAGACGTGGAGGTAGAGCTCGAGGCTCGGGTCGACGATTCAACACTGGACGCCGGGTATCCCGCCAGCGAGGAGGAACTACCACCGAGACACCAACCTCTCCGACCTCGGAGTCTCTGAGCCAACCAGGTCGCTCGCAGTTCGTGGGACGTCAGCAAGCAACGTCTTCATTCTCATCTCCGTCGTCTTCCGGAACCGATAGCACGCGACAGCGAGCTACCGGACGTGCCGGATCTCGCTTCAACCTCGACGCCTACATAAAGGAGACAGGTCGGCTTCCCATCGCGGATATCGGGATCGACGGCCTCCCGGGACATTCAACGCTCACATCGGGACAAGCTGGGACATCAACCCCTTCCACAGCTCCTTCCTCGATTGCGTCGCTTCAGGACCAGGATGTTGTACAGCCAGGACGACGTCGTGGTGGTGGTTTCTCCCGCACGGCGACCACCCAGATCGCTGTGCCTCGCCAGCCACCTAGACGTCGCCGACCCGTTACTACATCTCCCTCTTTCGTTGATGATACCCCGCAAGAACAGGCGGTGATTTCGAGGGATTCTTCTCCGATCAAGGAGGAAGATGAGGAGGAGGAGGAGGCACCAGTCAGGCGAGGACGTTTCAGGAGTGGCACGCGGAATGCCCTTGGGCGACGGGGAAGCCGGAAGCGGGCGAGGGTGAGGCCCGCTATCAGGAACCCTGTGGTTTCTGTTGAAGAAGGCTTGGAAAACCCGCGGGTACCCGAAAATGTTGCCAATGTCGAGACAAGCATGAAGGTCCCTGCATTGCTGGCAGCTTTCACAAATTTGGCACCGTATGGTGAGGGTGAAGATACCTCCCCTTCCCATCCGAATGGACTCGCCGACGACATTGCCATAGCGTTGCCGGCGCACCTCCCGGACGAGCTCATTGGTGGTCGCGGGGGGAGGTCATATCTCCCGAGGCCCGGATCTCAGTCTCTTTCACGTCCGGCCGGCGCCTCAAATCCCAGCGCCTACCTGCCAGAGCCCCAGGTGAAACCCTCGCTTCAGGAGAACTCCTACCTACCCACTTCAAACCTTCCACCTCGCTCCCAGAAACCGTCCTATCTCCCCGAACCAGACACCTTCGACCGGCCGCAGTCTTCCCTGTTTGACGGCCTGGCTTTGCCGCCTGTGGAGGCGCCGATACCAAAGCCACAGCCTGCGGTCGGGCCGGCGGAGTGCAGCGCCGACCCGGGCGCGATCCGTCTAGAGCTGCGGTTTTTGCGGCCGTGCAGCACGGATGCCGACTGTGGAGTGAATCTGGCCTGCTTCTCGGCGGCAGCTCCGTGCTCAGGAGCGGCGGAGTCACAGGTGAGGTGACGAGAAGCGGAAAACTGGACACTCTGTAACTGGAACTCAAAATCATCCTTACGTTAATCAAAATGTCAAAATATGCCACTGACCAATATGATTGGTCACGACGTCTTACCATTGTTTGCTTGTTTGTTGCCTGTTGCAGCTGTACGGCATGTCTGCTTTCACGCACAAGTTTTTTTCTATTATTGTTACTAAACCCGTTTGTCTATGCGTAAATAAATATGTTGCGAGTGTTTGTGCGTGTTCTGACCACACAATTCTGTTCTGCACATGTTCTAACCCAGCCTGTATTTGTCCGAATTCACAGGAGTCCGTATGTCTGCCTGCCATGGAGGCTGGAGCCGCGTGTTCGAGGGACGCGCACTGCGCGTCAGCGCGTTGCCATAGCAACGTGTGCCTCTAGTGTCGTCATCCGCTGATCTCAGCTAAGCAAATGGAGGCGCACATATGTCTTCAAAGTTCACAATCACGTGCATGGGCACAACGAAGCACATTATGCCAAGGAGATGGTTTCGCGCAGAATATATAGGTTTCGCGTGTGTTCATTTTCAATTGTTAGATAAAGGCGACATTATTTGATGTTCATTTTGAGTGTGCGCGCACGGCATAAGAAAATTGAATGGCAAAAGTGGGCGTCATCAAGCAATCAGTGATGTGGAAGGTTTTGAGTGAATAAACGAATATTTACAAGGTAGCCAATACATGATGTGGTCAAATAATTATGATGTTTGTGCAGGGGCTTAGGGCCAAATAAATAAGATTGTAATACGAAAGAAATACTAGGTATGTTGAACAGAGTAAGCCTCTCGAAAGTAATGAACAAGGACACAATGTAAACGTAAACAAAGGACAAAGGTTATGCACCAATACAGAAGATTCTTATATCAACACGTACTTAATCGTAATTTGTAATCTCTCAGGAGTCAAGTCAAACACCGATTTCAAAGACCGTTCCAGATGAGACTTGAGAGCAATTACTCAGTTTAGGTTAGGTAGATGAGGTAATATGCGTATATCACGACAAATTACTTATTGCTGCTATGAGGGAACATCTCAATTGAGTGTCAACAGTGAGTGTACAATAGTCACCGGTACTAGGTCTAACACTTTGTATTTGTATTTTAGAGAGTCGATAGCCATCAATACGTTTCGAAAACTGGACTGTTGACTTTGTTCAGAAGCCGTGCTAAGTGCTGGAGTGAGACCATTATGACTTCAGGCTTGCGTTAACTAAATTAGGCGTCCCCTTGTGGTACGATGAACAGAACCAATACACAATGCCAAATAACGTAAAAACAATTCAATATATCGTTTATTGCCATGTCGTTTATTACAGCTTGCAAGGCGGCACGAGCAGAGTATGATATTAAACGCATAGACCGGACAATAAAACTGCACCGAGCATGCTGCATTTAAATTGTCAGGAGTCAGAACCACCTACGTGATCTCGTCCATACATATTACATAGCTGTCTTTCAAAACCATCTTTGATTGTAGAGTTATTGAGTTTCATTTATTTAACAACTAGGCATGGCTTCCTAGCTGTATGGATTTACGTTCTCTTCATGATACAATAACAGAATTCAGAAACGACACATTGCTTCAACTTGTTGTGGAAATTTTACCGTAAATCGTGCCTACTTTTTTGCCAAAAAAAACACTTATGTTTTGCTACGCAATCAATGAAAACGCAATTGACAATAATGCAAAAAGCGTACAGTTTTATAGTTTCTCCTATAGTGCCAGTATATTTCACCCCCTCGTCGCTTTTGTTTAACTTGTATTATTTTCACCTTTTGTGATGATCGCTTGGAATCAAATTAAAAATAAGTAGAAACACTGATCTAAAAATGATTCTCTTCCATCACCCAGGTACAAAGAGAAGTGAGTTGGTACGAGAAGATAGTATGAAAAACACGAACACGATACCATCAAAAGTAGGTGGGTGTATGCTGCGAAACTACATGCAGCTTGAGGGATGTGTAAAGAAAGGTGGACTTACAAGAACAAGAACATAAACTCACATTGATACAGTGACCCGAGTGTCGCTGGCGATCAACACTCTCTAGCATAAAAAAAAACATGTGCAAAAGTGTCATAAAACATCAGGGAAAATCATTGAGCTGAGCATAGAGCACAGGCACATAATCGTCGTACTCGGCCCTGAAGAAATTACCGGCCACCGGTCTACCGAGACCATTTTCACGTGCAAACTGGCTGACCTTCCACCCAAAGCGTCCGCGGGCCTGGCGAAAGGTCTGGCGGAGCTCTGGGTCGGCCGAAATAAGGCCAGGCTGGCGGTATAGCAGGAAGATGTAGCGGTGCACACCTGGCGGCGGGAGACGGAACTGTTAGTTCATCAGGTGGCCAGTGGTGGTGGGGGCAGAGCAGCACCAGGGAGGTGTTTCGGACTCGAAAGGTGGGTTACCTAGGTCTACTTAAAAGGGACCCTCCCACTTAATGAAATGGCGTGAAAGTGATGTCGCTCGGTTTAGAAAGAGCGAAAACGAATATCTACCAAATTTCACCGAAAAATATTCACTGGTTTTCAAGATATTATGCTTTACTTTTGCTTACTTTTTGGGATCTCCGCGGTTCCTAGCGACTGTAATTGGAAGCAATAGTTTGCCACCTGAAAGTGCGGCACTTGTTGCGCGCAAAGTGGTGTATACCACACCGCGTGCTACCAAAAATTTTAGTAAAAGATTTAAAATCGTTAGATCTGCGCTGACGTCACACATTCTGAGGGGGCATTCAAATGCATTGGCCCCTCTGAATCCAAAGTGCTGCAACTTTGAAATTAGATGTTTTCGATTTAAGGCATTTCTCGATGTTGTGAGTGCTTAATCAAACCGGTAAGTGCAAGCCAGGGACCCCATTTTGGCTATCTCAACTTAAAACTAATGTTAAGGTGGGATGGTCACTTTAAAGTAAATAGTTAAAGAAAATGATGTCACAGGAACAGTGGAGCCCCCAAAATAAAAAGTCAATATCTAAAAAGAAGATGGTGAATACTTTCCAACAGGCGCGGATACAAGGGGGGGGGGCATGGGGGCTATGCCCCCCCTTGGCCGATTTTTTTCAAAAATAAAATAAAAAGTTAAAAAGCTGAAAAGGGGGCCTCCTGAAAATAAAGTGGCTATTCATGTTGAGATGTTGCCTGAACAGCTAGATAAGCTCAATAGACGCAGTTTTTTTTGGGGGGGGGCCCAACAAGTGGGAAGATGGGGCCTCCAACAGGTGGGATTATGGGGGCCTCCTGGTTTCTAATGGCCCCTCCCTTGGAGATTTTCTGGATCCGCCCCTGCTTTCCAATGAACTTTGCTGTTACTTTTTTTGTGAACTCTGGTAGATACCCAGGGTTTGGTGTTTGTTTAATTTTTCAAATAAACAAACAAACAAACTGTTCACGAACAAATGTGTTCGCAAACAAGTGACGTCATCGGTCAAATTTTGGTAAACAAACAACGAACAGTTCGCGAACGTTTATGAACTGTTCGCGAACACGGTAAAGAGGGGGTAGATAAGACCCCCCCCCCCCCCCCCGTAGCCATTTCGCTCCTAATTGAGATAGATACTTGCGGAAAAAGCCAGCGTCTGCGTTTTTACGAACCACAGCGATTGGTATCGGATTCCAAGGTCTTACAACAACCGGTGACCCCTGAGGTCAGGTCAAGTGTCATTAAGTAGGGGTTTGATTTTTGGTAAATAACTTCGCCACAAATGGTGGCAGAGCCGCGAATATGGCACCATCGTACTCGTGGTGGCGAGGCGCGTCGAATGATATACTTTTTGTTTTGATTAAGTCTTTTTAGGATGTTGACCTCAGCCGTCAAGGTCAGGTCAAGGCCACCCGGGTCACAAAGCTGCATGGAGGATGTCATGCTGCATATCATTCGATGTGGCAGTTCTTTCTGAGTCAATTGATGGCTCAACCGACTCGCTGGCTCAATTTGATCGAAAGTTATTAGCGAAAAGCTTCTACTGCACCAAACAACCTTAGTGGCGTCTTATATGACGTCATGCAAGGTCTTAAATGCACAATTTAAGCCTCAGCGTTGCAAGAATAATTATGAATCACGATTCCCTGTGCTTGAGATAGGTATGACTAGTGCATTTTTCACATGGAAAACATGCCTGCAGTCATGCCTGTTTCAGAAAGAGCAAAAATGATTAGGTATCTAGTAAGATACCTATTCATTTTTGCTCTTTCTGAACCACGATGCATCACTTTTATGCCAATTCGTTAACTTTTTTAAGGTGAGAGGGTCTTTTTAACCCTCGCCCGCACATGCCATTTTCCCATCCTAGAACGCACATGGGGGGGGGGGGGGGTTGCCACCCCCCGCGCCATTTCGTTCCTGCATGGAGATAGAGCTTAGCGGTAAAGACGAAAAAGATTCTTTGGGAAGAGACGAATCCAATGATACCCAGTTTTACCTTCTCAGGTCAGTCATTGACCTTCCAGGTCAGGTCAAACTAAAAAATGTTGCTATTTTGGATCAACGTTGGATATCAAGTGCGCTGCTTACCATATACCGATGACGATGCTGTTTTCTGGTGCCAAGCCAGCTAGAACCTCTTTGTCACACTACCCGACCAGATTTTTGCTGCTGAGGTCATGTCAGGTCAAGTTAGGTCAAGGTCAATAATATGTGTTTGTATGTCTGTGTGTGTCTGTGTGTATACTTATGTGTGCACCGATTGTTTTTGTGTCCATATTACATGAAATCATGATCTGAGAAGCTTTTACCAAAAATGTAGTCAAAAAACTTGACAAAAAGTAATTTCCGCTTACCTAAAACGCAATTATCTTAGATGACCTAGGTTGACCTTGACCTTGACCTTGACATCTGTACATCGTCGAACAACATGTTCCATGGTAGTTGGGAGGTAAGACTGGCAAAAAAGGCCGAAATCAAGGTGTCAAAAGCTCACAAGGCCCATAGCCAGCGCAAGATGTTGAGAATTGGCCATTTGGGTCATGACATGACCTGAAAAACAAGGTCATATCTCCGAAACCAAAAATCACAGAAACTTGAAATTTCCATTGGACATCAAGAAAGGATAGAGGAGCAGCTATACGAAAAATCAGCCTTCTAGCTCTAAAAATGTTGAGTGCAGAGCAGAAAGACTACCTGGGGGGGGGGGGGTGGCAACCACCCCCCATGTGCGGGCCAGGGTTAAGGACCATTATAAAGCAAAGACCGCATTCACCAGACACATTGTTCAAACAAAGGGAGAATTCCGCTTGAGCTGGCGCATAATGGATAATCTCCGCCTCCTACAAGCACCGAACAGCACACCTGTAGGTATTTCACGGAGTGAACTGATTATCTATCCACAATATATGCATGCATCGTTCGGTACAGAATGTAACCTACGAAAAAAAATAGATCAAAACAACCGCTCTTATAATACCTATTCCTATATAAAATAGCTGTCACAGATAATTTGTGCATAATTGACAAAAACAAAATGCGCGTGCTGCCATGCCTATCGTCCGTCCGCGCAACTCACCGGAACCCTCGGGCGCTCCGGAGCCGATGTAGTCGCTGATGACGTCACCTGCCTTCAGCTGATTGGTCGGAATGTTTACCACCAGCCAATGGCGTACCTCACCCTCAGTACGGTTATTTCTATTCGGCACATCCGGGTCTGGAAAAAGTGTAATAAAATAATTAGTATAACAGACTGAAGAGTCATGTCTTAATAGTTAATACCCAGGTAAATGCTTATTTGAAATTGTGCCCCATCGAAGACTTTTCAATACAAGTCGGAGTACCGGGACCAATAATAACTTTTACCCACTACCCAGTGAAAGTCCGTTAAAACAATTTCAAATAGTATAACAGAGAGAATATACAGAAATAAGCAACTATTTGCCTATGATCTGCTTTCTGATGTATGATTATACACCGAACACTAAACACACTTCCGTCTCTCATTAATCTAATAGTCATGTATCTATGTAAAACATATTATGTTGTATGTATCTTATTGCCTGTCTGCCTACCCAAAGTTGAATTTATTTGTCTGCCTATCTTTCCTGTCTTATGCTTATTCTAGGCTGCAATCGACAACACCTGGTCTTCCCACCTCAGAATACCGATAGAGGCATAGATCATGATATTTATACCTACCACAACCGATAACTGTGTAACCATGCATATTGCCACCATACAAACATGCCACATATTTTATCCGTCCCCTCTCCAGCGCTCTCACCCGTCATGGCCAGCGTATAGAGACTTCCCGGCTCGGCCGGCCAGGTCACGTGAGGCTGACACCTGATTTCTGCCGGGGTCACCTGATTTCCCAGCTGAGCCGAGACTCCCGTACAATATTCCACCTGGAACACGCGCACAGGTCACGTGATAATTTACCGTAGCAACCAGTTGAAGAATTGTCAGTCTTTTCTTATTGTCCGCTTAAGAAAGAATAATTTTATACTGACGTCGTTCGCAGTTTCAAAAGACAACACACGCTAGCCCTGCTTTCTTTTTATATTCTTTATTATTTATTCTTTAGCATCAAAATACAGCAGACGATTAAAACGTCAAGAAGAAAAATCAATATTTAGCAATGAGCATGCCATTCATGAATATCGCATTATCGTATTTATTGTTAGGTTAATTATCAAGTTTTTTTTTTTCATTATAGCAGCTTGAAAGGAAAAACATGCCTGTAGAATAGGACCCTACATTGAAATTGCGCTTGTATTACATTTTCTTACCGTGAGTCTGCTCCTGGGCGCCTCGTCAATGACATCCGGAATAACTTCGTGCCTCTTAAACGCCTCTGGAACAGACAGCGTAGCTAAAGGTAGACATTGCTAAAGGTAGACATTGCTAAAGGTAAAGGTAGACATTGCTTAAGATAGACATTTAAAGGCGTACATTGCTTAAGGTAAAGGTAGACATTGTT
Organism: Amphibalanus amphitrite; assembly: GCF_019059575.1. Classification (NCBI taxonomy): domain Eukaryota; kingdom Metazoa; phylum Arthropoda; class Thecostraca; order Balanomorpha; family Balanidae; genus Amphibalanus; species Amphibalanus amphitrite. Next base: position 26,516 of record NW_024881668.1, read on the forward strand.
AAAGGTAGACATTGCTAAAGGTAGATATTGCTGGTGTTCATGCATCAGCTCGCCTCATCCACATCATAAAGTTAAACAAAGAAGGCTTTTAAACAAAAGCTGTGGTGTATCGATTTTAATCGTCGTTACTTGTTAGTGAGTTAGTTAACGCGGGGCTCATACACAACAAAATTATGGCGGTTTCTTCGTTTGCCTGAGACGAGATCAAAACACAAAATCAAGATGCGCCATAATCTAATATGACGAATTATAATATGATTCGTCAGGTATACCATGCCTGTATCTCGTGTTATACAATATTTTATGTTTCATTTTGCGCTTTACAGAACCTGAATTTTTTACCCATATTCCCATATTCTCACAAATAGAGTCCCATATCCTCACATGTACCCACTTGCTCACTTGTTAGTTTCCACTCCTCACTTCTAAGTTTCACAGCCTTCCCTGTGAGTACCCAATGCTCACCAGTAAGCTTCACACTCTCACCTCTGAGTTCCAGGTCCTCCTGTGGTGGCGGCAGGTACATGAAGCTCAGCTGAGGCTGGAAACGGCCGACACCGAGCAGCCACATCCTCCCCGTGATCCTCCCGAAACCATGCTGCGCTTGTCCATTAGCCACCGTCAGCAGAAGGAAAAGAACAGACGCCAACATGGCCGCCGGTCTACCGGTGAAATGGTTTTTGGTTGATAGCTTTAGCGAGGATTTAGATCAAATGAAGAGAATTCGCGGCTAAAAATGGTGCAAAACTCTTCAGTTTCAGAGAACACTGAAAATATGTGTAACTCCAGGAGAGCACCTTCGGGTAGTAGAATAGATCTCTGTTTTTAAATGAACGAGGAAATATGACGAACGGCTTTTGCCACCCGGGGCGCGGGTGAAGGACAGCGCTATTGTTACCACGACGGCGATGGGAGCCGCACTGGGACACGGCGGCTCAACAAGAGCCTTATATGGCTACCTTGGAAAACGACGGTGTCATCACTACTAGCGCCGGTATTGAGCTGATTGGTATGGTCGTCGTAGGGCGGAACTGATGAGTTTATTGAAAACGGACTGTTAAGAAGGATTTATTACGCCGAAGGAGATTAAACAGGAAACCTAAAACGACCTCAATAATATCCTCCTAAATTGAAATGGAACGCATAAAGCTGTCATTTGCGGGGCTTATTAGTTATAGGTAATTAGTTGAGATAAGCTATAAGGGCGGTGCTTCAGTGGATGGAACCCCTTTTTACCGACATTGGTCAGTTGGTGGAGAGTACATGAAATTTCACGATATAAAATATCATAACAGTTTTCGTACCAGTTTCGTACAGTTTCGAATATTGAAAATATAAATTGTACTCTCGCTACAATATTTCTGGGACTGCGGCTGCCGTCCCCTCTTATAGTGCCTTGGCCGACCCTGACTGGTGTCAGTGACTACACTGACTGAATATCATTTTGTTCGGCCATGGATGAAGCTCAGACCTGCCATCTAGCGGAAGAGTTGTCGTGAGCAAGGTGAAAGCCGAGTGAACGTCCTCTCTCATTATTAAGCCACAACGGAGTGTGGTGAAGTTAAGAAGCTGGTTTGTTGTGCAAACTTTCGGTAGCTGTAGGCTTAATGTTTCAACCTGAGACAAGAAATGAATTATTGAACGACCAAGGTAACTAATAAGGCAAACTCCTGGTGATTTTTTAATTGAATCGTGAAATGCAGGGGATTATATCATTGTAGACTTCACCGACACGCATCCTTTTTAGGCCCTCATATGCTAATGAACATAGTGTGAAACACTTGACTGATTCAACTCTGGCTTTGAACAAAACGAAGGCCGAAGCAGAAACTTGCCCCCTCGCCGGACCTATTGGTTTTCTACACACGCGCCGGCCGAGTGGGGGGGGGGGGGGCGGGCACGACACCCCGCTCGCCGTTTTGCCCCTGGTGGAGCTAGCGCGTCGCGGAAAAACGAGCGTGTGCGCCGTTACGAGACGCAGAGATTGATACCCGATTTTTAGATCTTAGGTCAACCGGTGACCTCTGAGGTCATGTCAGGTGCCCCAAGGTACGGTTCAGTTTTTGGTGAATAACTTCGCAAAAAAAAACGGCCGCAGAGCCGCGATTTTGGCAGCATCGTGTTCGCCCTCGCTCAGCCGCGTCGAATGATATACTTTTTGTTTGGTGTTGACCTCACGTTACGGTCAGGTCACCGACCTCAGGTCATGAAGTTGGTCGGAGGAGATCATGTCGCATATCATTCAATCCGGCAGATCTTCCTGAGTCCATTGGTGGCTTTCCCGACTCGCTAGCTCAATTTGGTCGGGAGTTATTGACGAATAACTAAAATGATCTTGATGACGTCATAAATGACGTCACGCAAGGTCAGCATTGCAAAAGTGATGCATTTTACCTTGCAAGGAGTGCATCAAATTACGATTCTGTGTGCTTGAGATAGTTGGAGATCGTTCCCGGCGCCAGAATAGCAGTTTTCATTTTTCCCCATTGACTTATAATGGTGAGGTCACGAAAATGACCTGACCTCATAGGTATGACCTTTAGGAGAAATCCGAGATGTACAAGAGTTCTGAGACTCGTAATGGATACTAGATCCTGCAAGTTTCATTTCTCTGTGAAAGCTCCTCTGGCAGTGAGGGCGTTGCGAAGTTGCGACATCTGAAGACAGTGCAGAGGTTCACTTATGACGTCATAGGTCAGTGACCTGACCTGACCCGAAAATGCGGTTGGTGTCAAAAGATCTGGCTTGAATCAAAGGTCAGCTATGCCAAGTTTCAGCTCTCTATCGCCAGCGTGTTTGGAGCTATCGCGAAAAGCCCTATGGGCGGCGGGGCGGCACCCGCCCCCCCCCCTCGGCCGGCGAGGGTTTTAAGCCTTTTCTTTCCGCGCATCTAACAAATTTTCATCCGCGATTTTGGCAGCATCGTGTTCGCCTCGCTCAGGCGCGTCGAATGATATACTTTTTGTTTGGGTGAGTCAACTTAGGGTGTTGACCTCAGGTCACGGTCAGGTCAGCGCCCCCAGGTCACGAAGTCGGTTGAAGGAGGTCACGTCGCATATTATTTGATTTGGCAGATCTTCTTGAATCCATTGGTTACTTTCCCGATTCGCTAGCTCAATTTGATCAGGAGTTATTGGCGAAAAACTAATATGACCCTAATGACGTCATACATGACGTCATGCAAGTTCAACATTGCAAAAGTGACGCATTTTAATGAGTGCATGAAATCACGATTCTGTGTGCTTGAGATAGTTGGAGATCGTTCGCGGCGCCAGAATAGCGGTTCTCATTTTTCCCCATTGACTTATGGGTAATGGTGAGGTCACGAAAATGACCTGACCTCGTATGACCTTTAGGAAAAATCCGAGATATACAAGTTGTGAGACTCATAATGGATACTAGATCCTGCAAGTTCCGTTTCCCTGTGAAAGCTCCTCTGGCAGTGAAGGCGTTGCGAAGTTGCGACATCTGAAGACCGTGCAGAGGTTCACTTATGACGTCGTAGGTCAGTGACCTGACCTGACCCGAAAATGCGGCTGGTGTCAAAAGGTCCGGCTTGAATCAAAGGTCATGTGTGCCAAGTTTCAGCTCTCTATCGCCAGCGTGTTTGGAGCTATCGCGAAAAAAAACCTATGGGGGGGGCGGCACCCGCCACCCACCCCCCCCCCCCCGCCCCCCTCGGCCGGCGAGGGTTAAGAAAATACTTCGGTAATTTTCTAGGTCGGGTCAAAGCAGGCACGTACACAGGATTCCGCCAAGGAGGGGGTCACCTGCTCTCGAAGGGGCCCCAACGGGTCACTCAGGGACCCGGGGTCAGCCCAGGCAGTGGCATATCCAGAACCTTTCGATGGGAAGGGGGCACGGTGGGTTCAGTCCCCCTTTGTCGACGGGCCCCCTCTGTCTTAGCCCTGAGAAATTGTGGGAAGTTGGCAGGTGAAAATATCAATTTCGCCTGAGGAGTGTGCATAAAAATTAAAATGCACCGTATTTTGAGCGAGCGAAGCGAGAGAAGGCCTCAGAGTCACCGGTGCAGTGTGGGTCCCTCAGAGGCACTGGTAAACTCAACTCAACTCACCTGACATAAGGCGCTCAGGGGTGACGGTGAAATGCCGTCAGATGCGCTGGTGTGGGGTCCTCACAGGCGCCGTTATGGGGGTCTTAGGGCTTAGAAACACTAGTGGGGGTTATCATTGACATGTGTGGGGCACTGAAAGTTACTGGAACTAGTGGCTCTTCATAGGCGGGCAAGAGACCCTCAAAGGTCGGTAAGAGGCCCTCAGAGTCGCTGGTAAGTGGCCGCAAGATGCGCTGGCGTCGGGACGTCAGAGCCGCCGACGTAGGCCCATAAGGGACGCTGCTGTGGGGCCCTTAGAGGTGGCGGTGAGGGGCCTCGCATGCGACGTTGTGGGGGCCCTCAGAAACACTGGTGTGGGCCGTGGGACGTGGGGCGGGCGGGGCCATCACAGACAGGTGTGGGGTCCTTGCAGATGATCCCTCATTGGCCGGCAAGGGCCCTCAGAGACCGGCAAGGTCTCTCAGAAGCCGGCGTTGGACCCTTTTGTAGATAAATGTGGCTACATATGAGCCCATAACGTGCTCTCACAAGCCCTGCGTGGTGTCCTTCCGAATTGAAGCGCGGCCAGCACGGACCCTCTGCCGCCAATTGGCGCCGCAGGGCCCCTCCGGTTCGAGGAGACCCTAAAACCGAGAAAGGACACGTGCCCCCTCGCCCCCTGGCTATGCCTGGCTATGCCATTGAATCCAAGTAATCAGGGGCCCTTCAGGTAATCAGGGGCGTCTCAGGTGAACAGGGGCTGTCAATTGACCAGGGGCCCACCAGGTGACCAGGGGTCCCTCAGGCAACCACAGACCCCTCAAATAGTCAGGGCCCCTCAGTAAACGGGGGCCCCTTAGGTAACTGCAGGAGTCCCTTAGATAACCAGGGGCCGGCAAGGTCTCTCAGGGCCGTTATTGACGTCAGGTGTGAGCCCTTTGACACCAGCTGAGGGCCCTTCCAGGCCTTCTGAGGGCCGTTTAACGTCGGTTAAGGGCCCTTTAAGACCTTATAAGGGCCCTTTGAGGCCTTTTGAGGGCCGTTTGACGCCAGCTGAGGACTGTTGGACATCAACTGAGGACCGTTTGAGGCCTTCTGAGGGCCATTTGACGCCAGCTGAGTGCCCTCTGAGGTCAGCTGGGGGTCCTCTGACGCCAGCTAAGCCATTTGAGGCCTTTGGAGGGCCGTTTGACGCCAGCTCAGGGCCCTTTAACGCCCTTTAAGGCCTGCTGAGGTCCGTTTGACGTCAACTGAGGGCTCTTTGACGCCAAATGAGGGCCCTTTGAGGCCATCTGAGGGCCCTTTGACCAGAATGAGGACCATTAGACACCAATTGTGGGCCCTTTGAAGCCTTTTTCAATCATCATTTCAGCTCATTTTTGACGGTCTTCGGCTACTTAAGTATTAGGGGCCCATTTAAGGACTATTTGAGGCGGGCGAAGACCATCTCAAATGAGCACCCCAACTCAAATGGGAGGGGGGGGGGGCAAGGTGACGGGCCCGTCGTACCTTTGTGTGCGCCCTTGCATGGAGGCCAGGTCAGGTCATTGATCTTTGATGACCTTGGCTCACTTTTTCGAGACTTACATGTTACAAGACTAGTTTTTGGAGCTGATTTCGAATTTAGCACCCATTTGAACATTTACGGAGAGGATTTGGTGCCTTCGTAACATGTTACGAAGCTGTCAGAGGTGACTGACACCCATTAGCGTCGCCACGGGGGGGCAAGCGGGGCAGCTTGCCCCCCCCCCAACCTCGGACCGGGGACCCCCTGAGATCGATACAGATCCGATGAGATTTTGGAGTTGGGGAAAAATGGGGGTACCTTTCTGAGAATGCCTGTGAGGTCAGACTCTGTTGGAGCGTGCAGTTCAAACCAAAGTCAGAGTGGCAGTCGCCAAAATCTTCAAGACTCCGACTCCAGACTCGGAAATGTCAATGCCATGATTCATGCCATGTTCCTAGTTGGTTCTGTATTACATTTTGTAGCTGATTTTCATAAATTTTGGAGTGCTGACACATAATTTTCGTTCAAAGCGTGACACGAAATCCTCGGGGCCTTTCTCAACTCTCGTCAAATGTCTGCGACAGGCACAAGTACCGTTCAAGTGCCGCGGGGCTCATGAGCCTGCTTTTCACACAGGCCCCTAAGGAGCTCCACTGAGCTCTAAGAAGCTTTCGGAGGGCCCAAACCGGCCTCTGAGAGTCCCACTGGTGCCCATGTTCTCTAGAGGGCCCATACAGGGATCTTTGAGGACCTTACACATACGTAGACCTCTGAAGGGCCACACGAATCTTTGAGGATGCCTTCGAAAATTTCTGAAAACCTCAACTGGCCTACGATAGTTCAGCCGAACTTTTGAGGCGACAGACTTTACTAAACCCCAACCCGGCATCTGAGGGGTCACAACTCACGTGTCCCTCTGAGGGCCGCAACACATGTTTCTTATGTCCCTAACAACGTAGGGTCCTTAAGGATTCGACACAGACCCCGACGGTTCACACTGTTATTCGAGGGCTCCAGGCTCACCCTGGGCCTAGTCTCTTAGCGCCCGCCGCCCACACTGGCTTCTGAAAGCTCGTGTGCCCTAAAGGGCTTTCCGGGCCCACCTTAGGCTCGGAAAGCCCTAAAGCACCACATACACGTAAATATTTGGGGTGACCCACGCCGATCTCCGGGATCCTAAGCAGGCTTCTGAGAGTCAACACTGACCCTCAGTGGCCTGAAATGGCCTGGAAGTCGCAATCCTATCTCTAAGGGATCCCTTGCCGCTATGCCGTGCGTAACTTTTGGTTCCGTTAAATATTTTTGGTCGCGTTTGCAGCGCTTCCCTTCACTCGAAAAACCAGAAACTTTTTGTTCACACTCGAGTGAACAAAACACTTCTTCTCACTGCAGCAAGGATGAATGATGTACTTCCGATTCACACTTCCGACATTCTCTCTCAGTCTCCGCCGAATGCCCAATTCTTAGCTACAATCGGCGGCTGGGATAAGCCCTATGCATTTCACGTAAAACCTCGGCATGCATGCGTGAATGGAGGTTTTAGCGAGGTGATCCGATTCAAATGGAGCGTTTTTCACCTTCTTCTGGGTAATGATCATGAGCGACGAGAGTCTGCACAGGGGCCCTCTGCAGTGCGTCGGCAATCGCAGCCACTGTAATTGTAACGGTCGTTTTTGTCCAGAAATTTCAAAATTTTGATTTTTTTTTGTAAAAAAATGCATGCTTTAGCTAGAAGGAAAACTTTGTCACCATCGGATTCCTCGCACCATTGCGCGTCGAATGATATGTAAAACGAGTGAGTAACGGCTGGGGAAAGGCAAGATTTAACGCAAAACCTGATTTTGCCCCCCCCAACCGAAAATGTCTGGCGACGCCTATGACCATGACCCTAATGCGACCTTCGGTGCGAAGGAAAACAATGGCAGTTAGTGCTTAGTGCAGCAGGTAGCAGTTCAGCGGTTCAGCCGGGAAGGCTGGTAGTCCGTCTTACCCCGGTGGACCGTCCTATGCCTTCTCCCCCCCCCCTACATTTGGCTTGCAATTGAGCCAGGAGCAAAACATAGTCACATAACGACGGTAACGGAGCCAAGTTCATCGTTCAGTGTATTTGGAATGTCTGGACTGTTTTGTTTGGAGAGTGCAAGGTCGAGTCCGACCCTACCAAACACCACTCGACCCCACCGAGTGATCACACAATCTCAGCCAAGGCGCTCACTGAAGTAGATAATCAGCTAAGCTCCAGACTGGAAATCCGTCGAACAACTGGTGCAGAAAACGACCCGAGAACAATACGCAATCCCACTATCTGTCGTTGATAATAGCCGTCCATAGGGACACGGAGACCTTCACCAAAAGCGGCAAATACCACCCTCCCCCCCCCCCCCCACCAGTTTCCTGACAATACCTCCCGTGCCTCAGACTATGGTAGGCTCACTCACATACGCTTCCCTGACGTCATGACGAAGACCCATGTTCCAGTCTCGAGCAGCAACACAGAACCTATTTCTGCCAGATACACGATGATGAAGCTGCTGTCGGAGGATGAAATTAACTTATCTGAGCACTGTTGACCCTGGCGGTCCCTGGATGTAGTGCTGACTCTGACTCGTGCTGATTCGATAGCTGACTGATCACGATGACTGGCCAGTCACGATGGCTCTCGTGAGTCGTGTACCTGCCTATACTGTGATGATTTGTGACATTTGATCGACTGTGAGTGACAATCAGCGAGCGACACTGCCAGTGATGAGACTTTATATGAATAACCAAACCAGAGCCGAGATCGTCAGGCCCCGGGTCTCCCGTGATATAACCCGTCTCTGAGTTGGCGGTATGACCACACACACACACAGACTCACAGTGCCGCGGGCGGTATGGCTCCGGCATGGTGCACCGAGACAGGTCACCACGAACGGCCGGACGGTAATGCACCGGCACTGTGCACCACGGCTGTCCTGCCGTATATGTGTTGCAGGCACTTTAGAAAATCAGTCATTTTGTAAAACGCCTATAGTTCGTTTTTTTCAAAAGGACTCTGGCTCCAAGTATGTTTTTCGAAAAAGCACGCGTTTTAGCGAGCAAAACGAGCAAAAACTGAACTTGAGAAACTCGAACGTCGCCTTATTTTAACATGTGAATTATTCCCGATAATTTCCATCCGTGCGTTTTGGAACCAGATTTGAGAACAGTGGTGACGTCATGCTGTCGAAATTGTTTTGCAATGTAGCGTATAACTATCATGGACGAAACCGCTTACTCGATTATAATTTATAACCTCGGCAACAGTGAAAAACGAAGTTTCCCCCAAATTCGTCGAAACTTTGTCCCATCGTACGGACATTGAGTGCCTGCTGCCACCAGTGATGTCATCATAGTATGCTAATTTTTCAAGACACAATTTTCAGGTACTTACCGTGCACAATTTGAAATCGAATATTTTTTCGGTAAGAAATTCTTGGCCAGACGCTGAAGCTGCCAAAACTCACGTGAGAGCTTCGATAAGGAACTTGGAGCCAGCGTCCTTTTGAAAAAAAACGAACTATAGGCATTTTACAAAAAGACGGCTGTTTGAAAAATGACTGAACGCAACCAGGCTTTTTTCAAAATGGCTAGCCATTTTACAAAATGACTAGGCATTTTGCAAAATGCCTGACCAGCATGGAACGTAGATCCCACTACAGATACTATGGCCAACAGTTTTTGGACGTCTTCATATACCCTATAGGTACGTGTTCAGCCTGTAGCTGATCGATTTGAAGCTCTGTGATGACGACAATGCTGAGTAACGACCAGGTTGAGTTGCAGACTCGGCTGTAGCATAAAGCATTGTTTAGTTAACGCTGTAAAAACTCCCAAGTACATCAACGCCGTTCATGCTCTGCCTGAAACTAGACCTAACAAAACCAGCCGGAGACCGGCCCTAGTCAATAGGCAGGCCCGGTTGATGTACAATTACATGTAAACGAATGAGTGTAAACTTTGTTTTATTGTGTCTTTGTTTGACAGCTTTGAGTACCTACTTGCATGGTCCCAGTTAAAAATATCAAGCTCCACATCGGGAGAATCATCAAGTCGCTTGGCGTAGGACGAGAGCGTTGGTTTCAGAAGACACTAACGCATAAGTGTGTGGGATCGAATCCTCGCGACCTCTAATAGTTTTACAGATACAGGCCGGCATAGGGCCAGTCATTTGTTGACGCTCCAGATCGATCATTTTAAATCCAGCAGCGTCGCTGACGTGGGGGTTGGAAATGTCGCGGGCCTTAGAGGTAGGTATGGACTTCCCACTGCTGGACTCCTCTGGTCATAATGCTGGACTCCTCGGTCCACCTACACGCTACCAAAACGTATATAATTAGGTACTCGTTATCTACAACACGCTGCTCAGTCATTTTGTAAAATGGCTAGGTATTTTGTAAAATGCCAAGGCATTTTGCAAAATGACTGGAGAGTCAGTCATTTTGAAAAATGCCTAGGCTTTTTGCAAAAAAGCCCGGAAAATCAGGCATTTTGCAAAATGCCTAGGCATTTTACAAAATGACTGATTTTTTAAAGTGCCTGCAACATATGGACTGTATAGGAAAGGCTACGTTACTACAGCCAGTGGTGTGTGAACGGAGTTTGAAACAGCCGAGATAGGCTAACACCCAATATATTAACAGATGAAACTGTAAAACATCAACACAACGCTCCATGAGACATACCATTGCAGTATGAGCGAACCATTTATCGATAGGGTCCAGTAACAATGAATACATCCAATCACAAGGTTATTTTAAAAGAGTAGCACAATGCCATCGGGTCAATCGCGTGCGATTCAATCCAAAATTGATAAAGCGGCATGCACCAACGCCCTTAATCAACGATCACAGCCAATTAGTCACATTGTTACAATAACTTGATCCACCGGCAATAGCATGCAATATAAAATCACAACAGGCTCGTAACAACCACCCCGCCAGCACAGCTGCGCACACATCAGCTGGTCACCGTGCACCTCTCACTGTGTTTCCTCAGGTCATTGGGTCTAACAAATCCCTTACCACACCGCTCACACCTGTGTCGGTAGTCGTGTGTGTGCAGGGCGGTGACGTGGCTCCTCATGTCAGACTGTTGCGCGAACCGTGCCGTGCAGAAGGAGCACCCGTACGGCCGCTCCCCCGTGTGAGTCCGCATGTGTCTGGTGAGTTCCCCCCGTGCAACGAACCGGGCCGAGCACACCTGGCACCGGTGTGGCTTCACTCCGCTGTGAGACTGCATGTGTCTGGTGTAGTCAGACAGCTGGTTAAACACGGCGCCACACTGCTCACACTGACACACCTTCTCCCCGGTGTGGATCCGTCTGTGTCTCGTTAGGTTACTGTCATCTGTGAACGCCTTCCCACAGACGTCACACACGTACGGTCTCTGGCCGGTGTGTGTACGGCGGTGGCGGGTCAGACTAATGAGCACAGTGAACGTCCTGCCGCACTCGTCACAGCGGTGTGGCCGCTCTCCCGTGTGGGTGAGGCGATGGCGACTCAAAACACGCATATCGTTCGTCGAGTACTCACACCACTCACACTTGTGCCGTCCGTTCCTGCCGATGTGACCGTGCCATGTCTTCACATGCTTGTCCAGCCGCTCCTGTCCCAGACAGGCGTAGTCGCAGTGGACGCAGCGGACCGTGGAGCCACCTGGCGAATGACATTGAACTGAGCATACCCCACACACTAACATACATAGATCTAGGTATTAACATGGTGGTTTCAGGTGTTGATGAAGTGGAGTGCTGCCCGTCTACTTATCCATTAGCTAGCGCGGCATGCAATATAGATGTCGCTCTTAGTCAGTCTTCCCTTTGGGGATGACAGCCGTAACTCACGATAAACTTTTTGTCATGCGTGTGTTAGCGATTGGCCAGTTGATGTTCACTGGCTTGAACCGTGCCGAAATTGCTGAATTCTTATATTTCCATGAAAGATGCTGGATTACGATTTAGCCATAGTATACAACAACCGTTCGTAATTTGCAGCTCCGCTTTTTAGCCGAGTCAACACTAGCTCCAATGCAATGCCATAACACCAGTAAGTTATCCCAAGGATGGTCAAGACTTTCTCCATGCCTTAACCCCCTGTTCCTGGCTGGACCGGAAACGTTAGCCCACGTGGGAATGTCGGTCCCGTAGCTCAGCTGGTGGAGCGTTGGACTCCGCGTGGTGAGAGCACGCGTTCCCGGTTATAACAGTTTCGGGTTCGAAGCGCGACGGGCGCTTGACATTTATGGACCTCCGGACAGGTATGGTTGCGGTTGGTGGCAGGCCGTAGCCAGACGAAGTCAGTGAGGGGACCGGCCGTGCGCGGCTATGTGCGCACGTTAAACTTTGGACTCTAAATTCTGCCATAGAACCGGAATTGCGCGATCGGAGGGTAGAGGGCGGAACCACCGCAACAAGCTCTGCTTAGCGGTGGCTCTGTCCTTGTGAATCCCTCCTATTAAAAGGTTCGGACTAAATTTATTTTTAAAAAAATGTCCCATAGGACTGGCTGGCTCTTAGCCGGGTGTGGTGAGTGTCGTGGGGGCTGGGTGGCCTGTCCACTGTGCGGGCTCAATCCCGACGGGTCACCAGGGTGCCTACCCATATCAAATACCCTACTTCCTATCATCCTCCCGGCTCTGCATGACCGCAGCCACATTTAGCCGAAAGAGTCTAACCCAGCTGCAAATACACAACTCCAAATGCAATGACAGCCTTAGCACTATTAGCTGCTGAGTTAAATGCTCCAAAGGTCAGAAGATATTTGATATTATACGATCACTTCGATTTAATTTCTGAGAAGCAGCTGTTTACGCATGTCATTTACAATATTCTAGTAAAATATTTCAAAACGTCCAAAGCTTTGGAGCCTGTACAGTTAAAATAGACGAAATTAAAGGGACCCTCCTAACTTCAAAAATGTCAATGGATTGGCATGAAAGTGATGTCGCTAGGTTCAGAAAGAGCAAATTTCATCGAAAAATATTCACCGGTTTTCAAGATATTAGACTTTTACTTTTGTTTACATTTTTGGGATCTCCGCTGTTCCTAGCGACTTCATTTTGGAAGTGCGGCGTTCGCGGCAGGTGTTGCGCGCAAATAGTATACTCGTATATCCACCACTGCTTTACAAAGATGTTCGTATAAGGTTTAAAATCGTTAGATTACCGCTGACGTCACAAATTCTAAGGGGGCATCTCAATGCATTAAGGCCGCCCCACACTGGACCTCGCATGCGGGTTGCGAGTTTTTGGGTTTTCGGGTTTCTTCAAAATCAAACAATACAATCTAAGCTGAGTGACCCACACTACCATCTAACAGGCGAGTGTGCATGTTTTTAGCTTGCGAGCGACCTTGCATCGCGTTCCAAAAGTTGGTTTTGAGTCAACTTTCGAATTTTCTCGCTGCGAGGTCTGCGAGTTCTGCGAGGTTTGCGGGTTTTTCGTTAGAGTCGAATTTTGGTTCGTTGCGTTGGTATTGCGACTATATGTAAGTTTCTGAAGGTGCACTGGCTTCACTGCATTCATGAAGTTACCATAAGGGAGCGATCTAATCACTCTATGAATTAGCATTATGTCCGCAAACTCAAAACCCGCAAACTCGCAACCCGCATGCGAGTTCCAGTGTGGGGCGGCCTTTAGCCCCTTAGAATCCGAAAACTGCAAGTTTGAAATTCCATACCTCCGAATTGAAGCATTTTTCGATGTTGTGAGTGCCCAAACCGGTATTTGCAGGCCATGGCCACCAATTTGGCTATCTCAACTCAAAACTAATGTTAAGGTGGGATGGTCACTTTTTGCACCATTTTACTATACTGGTTTATTACCGTTCGTCGTACCTGACACGAAGGCTGCTGGCGGCGGGGCGGCGGCCGGAGCCTTCCTGAACGTCTGCACGTTGATGTTGAGCTCCCGGGCGTAGGCGTCTCCGTAGTAGACCAGCAGCTCGGAGCCCTTCACAATCGGCTTGTACGTCCTGTGGCCATGACAAACGGTGCAACTATGAGTAAAAAAAAAAAATGACGAGCGAGCATTAAATTCTGAATCTTGTGCGCACTGATCGCGATAATAAAGCCTTACCGAATGAACTCAGTACTGCCAAAATAGGTGACAGTGCAATAAAAATTGGTGTATCACGAATGTCACGATAGTGGCAAGCAACATAGCTCAGCTGTTATTGTTACTGAGTAACTTTTATTCAGTAACTCAGTAACTTTTACTCAGTAACTTTTAGTAATTCAACAGTTTGTTTCGGACTGCAAAGAGCCAACACCCAATGAATGACCAATGAGACCGATAGTTGAATATCTGAATGACAGCTACCGTGAGAAGATGTGAACATAGGGCAAGGTCTGCGCTAGACACGTTCACCGTATTTACCTGTAGTACATCTGGCCCTTGTACTGGAAGGCGATCAGGTTCTGCTCCTGCTCGAAGCGGGCACAGTTGACCAGCCGCAGCCAGTTGCTGGAGCTCGAGTCGCCGGCGTTCACGTAGTGGTGCACGCGGCGACACTTCTTGATCTGCGAAACAAAGGTTTATGTCATTAGATAACCAAAAGGCGTTTGGTGTAACATACACGCACAGTGCGTGTGATAGTGTTAGGAAATCACCTGCTGCGGTGATTGGCGAACAGGAATCCAACCAAACTAGAGAACTCCACCTAAAAGCTTGGGGTTGATTAAACGAAATAGATTATAGAGCCGCATATTTAAAAGGCAATTCTAGCTTCGAGTTGTGGTAGTTTAGTACTTGTTGGACCAGCCAAAGACCCGCCGCTCTCTCACCTCCCAGCTGTAGCCCGAGTCGGTGGCCTGGCGTCGGTCGGCGGTGACGATGCCCTCGTAGGGACCGAACCTCAGCCGCGCCGGCAGGTCCTTCTCCGTCCAAATGCCTGTATGGGCCGACCCGTGGGAAATTCAGGAGAAACATTGGTGAACTGTCATAGACTAAACACAGCTGCAGCTCAGTCTGGTGAGGGCCGATGAAAGCAGTCGGAACGCCATAAGGAATACAATATGTCAGCAACAGGAATTCAATACGGTGGTACGGAATTGACTGAGAAACTAAGGAAACTGCATAACAGCGACTTATTGACGCCCTATTAGAGCAATATGTATCAAAACAGACATAAACTATTTTAAGGCATAGATCAGGGGATCCAAATGAGTAGGATAAATAATGAAGATTTTACCGGTGTTGGCTCCGGGGATTTTGGACCGGCCCGGGTTGAGGAACTCGGGACGGGTCTTGATGTCTCTCTCAGGATCGCCAGTGTCGAGCGGGACCTGTGCACGTGTGTTGCGATGATCACAATAACCAATCAACCGCTGAAATCTACTAAAATGTTTGCAAAACAAAGACGACGGAGCAGTTTTTCGACTGATGGTGTTAACCCTCGCCCGTATAGGGGGGGGGGGGGGTCGAACGGACCCCCCCCCATGGTTTTTCGCGAATAACTCGCGTAAAAAGCGGCCGATCGCGACGAAACTTTCAGTACCCTCGCGGTAATCAATTTTACACCTACTCTGAAAACTTCATGACCCTGACCCCAATGACCTTTGACCTGTGACCTACTTTTCGAGACCATGTTTGGCCGGAATCGCGATTCGACGTATGTCGGCTCGCATTAGCCGCGCGTTTGCAGTCTTTTCGTGGTTTCAAGCGTTCAAACATGTGATATGATGTTGCCCCCATGCGTTAGGGTGGGTGTCAAGGTCACCTGAAGGTCAGGTCAGGTCATTGACCTTTGATGACCTCGGTTCACTTTTTCGAGTTTTACATGTTTCTAGGCCAGTTTTTGCAGCTGAATTTGAATTTAGCAACCATTTGAACATTTACGAAGTAGTTTTGGTGCCTTCGTAACATGTTACGAAGCTGTCAGAGGCGGTTGACACCTACTAGGAATACCCGGCAGGACCCCTACTGGTTGACCTGACCTGACCTGACCCGACCTGGACTAAATGCATGAAGACATCATCTGTGATCAAAACTAACATGATAGTCGTGATCAGCACCCCGAAAAAAAACCTTGGCAGCCACACTTTACGACGTTCTAACAGGTCCCGATTTTCCCGACTTTTGGGTCATTGACCTGACCTGCAAGGTCAACCAATGACCTTGGACCTTAAAATTAGGTATCATCGGCTTCCTCTCGTCACGGGCAACACGCTCGTTTTTTCCGCGAAGCTCTAGCTCGATCAGGGGCGAAACGGCAAGGCCCCCCCCCTTATACGTTCGCGGCTGGAAGAACACCAATACGGGCGAGGGTTTTAAAGCAGGGCGCATTGTAGTATCACAAACGTAGTAATTACCAAATCAAATGCTTTCTTTACGGCGAAATGAGACACAACAACAAGCAAAGAAGGCGCGAGCTGAAACATAGCTTGTAAAGATCACACATGAAACTGTTCGTCAGGAGGGCTATAAAGTACATATAACTAGTTACTATGTTCGTTTTTTTTTCAAAAGGACGCTGGCACCAAGTATGTTTTTCGACCAAGCACGTGTTTTTGCGAGCAAAACGAGCAAAAACTGAACCTGAGAAACTCGAACGTCGCCTTATTTTAACATGTGAATTATTCCCGATAAATTCCATGCCTGTGTTTTGGAACAAGACATGAGAACAGTGGTGACGTCATGCTGTGGAATTTGCATTGCAATGCAATGAATAACTATCATGGAAAGAACCGCTTACTCGATTCGGGCCTCGGTAAGAGCAAAAAACGAAGTTTTCCCAAAATTCGTTGGCAGTGAATGCTTTCGTATGGACATTGGGTGCCAGCTGCCACCAGTGACGTCATCATAGTATGCTCGTTTTTGAAGTCACAATCTCCATGTATTTACCGAGCACAATTTGAAATCCATCATTTTTTCGGCAGGAAATTCTTAGCCAGACGCTGAAGTTGCCAAAATTCACGTGAAAGCTTCGATAATGAACTTTGAGCCAGCGTCCTTTTGAAAAAAACGAACTATAGTTAGCAATGCCATCAAACGTATAGGTGGTAATATACAGGTACACATAGACCAATGGAGCGGTCCCCTCCCGAGTTCCGTACCTTGGTGTCGGGTACGACCTGCAGCGGCCCGTGGACAGGACAGTCGCCCTCCCACTCGCGGTCACACTCGTCACAGACTGGAACAACACGAAATAGAGGTTATCTCTATCTGTAAAAAGACTGAAGACTCAGAAAACGAGAACACGTATTGCGGCCGATACGACCGTATAATACTCAGCAGAATGTGGTGACTTCGACAGGTTGAGTGTTGTTTGTTTATGAGACGGTAGCTGGTTACTCACAGATGTAGTCGTCGTCGTCCAGGTCCTCATCCTCCCGGTAGTTGACCGTGTTCCGGCGTCGTTTGAACACCTCCCGCTCGGGAGGCTCTGTGAAAATTGACATTACATCGCGTTATGTCCGTACACTCAGTGTAACATACATAGCCACCAGTGACCAGAGCTCCAGCTGAAATAACATCCAGTTGCTTTCGCGTAAAGTAACGGACAAAGCGTTTGGTCTCACGATAAACGCCAAAACCGATCGTGACCGTAAAGTGGTGTCTAGGACATGCTATTCATACCAATGACAATGGTGATGACAATCTTTACCTTCTCCCAAGTCCTTGAACTCGGCGATGATGTGGTTCCACAGCAGTTCAGCTTTCGTGTCCACAGCGTGCCGGGCCCTGAAAGTCGCGTCAAACCATACATAAGATGGTCTTAGAGGCTCATTCGTTTGGCGATAAAAAGGCTCTTGAATCTTGCCTTGCAGAAGGTGTGCGGAAAGTAAATCGGCCGCCAAACAAACAGTAGATATCCGACCACAAACAATACCCTAAAATGCAAGCCTTAAGTGCCAGTCGTAATTACAGCAAAATATCGCTAGTTTTATAGGTATCGCTAGATATAGATAGGTAACTTGAAATTTTCACAATAACACTCGCTGTCGTCACTTACTTGAACTGATCCTCGAGCGTAAAGCCGATGAAATCGTACGGCGGCGACGGCGGCCGGTGCGGAGACCGGTCCGCCTCCTTTGCTGCCTCCTCTGTGGTGACCGGCCGCCGCTCCTTCGACTGGACGTGCTCACCGCACACGGCCGAGGAAGCAGCGGGCGCCGTCTGAAATATAGTGACAGGTGTTGATAAGATACTCCAAGAAAGCCAAGCGATGACCTTCCAGCCTCGGGTATATTATTGAACGGGAAAAGACTTGATAACTAGCAAGCATGGGTGTAAATTACTACCTAATTAAATACTACCAAGCAATTAACCTACAATAAACACAACTCTAAAATGCAAAATGCTGTGTAAAATGTAAAAATGTAAAATGCTGTTCTACCTCTCCGGATTACAATGTTACATGCCCCGTGTTTTGCAGAGAAGACAGCCACCACCAGCCCAACAGTTCCCCACCAACCTCAGCCGATGTCACCGTCGCCGTCCTCTTCACCGGCGGCTGAAACTTGCTCTTGGCGGCGCCACGTCGCACGGTGGAACGCGACCGCCGCTGGGCCGGCCGGACGCATCGCGACGGACTCCAGTCATCGTCGCCGTCATCGGCCGACCTCGCTGGTCGAGGACGCTTCGGTCGGGCCGGCCGGGGCGGCGGCGGCGGCGGCGGTGCGCGCATGAACGATGGCGGCTGGCCCGCGATGCCTGTGTGGGGACCGACACAAGCACTCAGCCGACAATGGAACACTTAACTGCTGCTCCTGGATTTCTGGCGGAGCCTTCAACCAACCTTAAAGGTAGTGTGCCAGCTTTCCTGGACCGTATTGAGTTAAGGGCCCAGCTAAGGAGAACCGGATTTTTAGAACTTATCCATACCTTCAAAACTCATGGAAACGTCTTAAATTCTTCAAATTTTGAGTACCCCAGTGCGAAATTCGCCCCGACGGGTTGTCGGTCGTACCCCAACCACATTTCACACCACTATGAACAATAAATGCACACACTGAAATCGCTATTACCGATATGCTCATCCAATCAAGTTTCGATAAACCCGTTCATCATCAGCTCCTGCGGTTTCGAACACGCCTGTTAGGTGGTGCGGTAGACCGCGCCCAAAGCCAGGGCCCCGGTAACGTGAGGTAGCCGAGTCGGGGCAGCGTGCGCTGACCCAAGCCGGAGCCGCGCGTCCTCCCGGTGTCATGTGATAGCCCGGGGCTGCCCGCGGGGATGCGGTAGACCGCGCCCAAAGCTGCGGCCCCGGCTTGGGTCAGCGCACGCTGCCCCGACTCGGCTACCTCACGTTACCGGGGCCCTGGCTTTGGGCGCGGCTTCTGCTCATACTTTGTGGTGCGGTGGTGGTGCGTCGGGCTGCGCGCTCTGACTTCGGCCAAGAAAAATGCGTCAGCTGATCATTGTCATTTCTGCCACTTGCGTGTGGTGAAATGGGGTCATAACTTATAAGACGGCTTTTTCATATCAATTATTTTACATAAAATCATATTTCAAACCATAAATAATGTTCGACAGCCAAATAAAAGAAACAATACCAATACAGGCTTACAGTTTAAGGCTCGACATTGTGTTGTCTACGATTAGACAGCTGATAACTCATTCCCGTACGTCGTATGGTCGTAACACTATAATGACCTTTGCTTATTGTCACATGTGCGCCGCATTCGCGATTGTTGCCGACGCCTGCTTGCAGGTGAGCCCACTACAGTTGTTATACATATCTAAAAACCGATAAACTTTTAGGCGAAAAAGGCACTATTCCAGGCCCATTTTTGATTTTTTTTGCGATATTAGGTAAAAACAGAAGCTTCTTATCCTAGGAAAAATAAAATGGGAAATCTTTCAAAGGTGGCACACTACCTTTAAATGGAGGACTGGGCAGTAGGTACTAGACCAGGGGTCGGCAAATGGTGGGGCATGCCCCCTTTGGGGGTAATGGAGCCCCTCGGCGGGGGGTAATGGGGGCCTCTGAGAAAGCCTTATCTTAGAATTAATGTCTCCCTTGCAGTGTCCCAAAATTGTATTTGGACTTGGGTGTCAGAGGGGAAATTCCTCTCCAAAAACGGGGATAAGAGTGGAAAATTTCCAGTCAGATTAGGCCCAAAAAGAGTGAAAAGGGATCAATGACATAAATTTATGCATAAGTGTAGTAAAATGTAGGATGTAGAAAGACAATCCATTCAAATGTTTTTTTTTGTCGGTAAAATTGGGAGGGGAAAATTGTTCTTAAAAATTAGAGATGAGAGTGTACCTAAAATGATTTTTATTTGGATGTAGGTTCCCACCCAAATCAACACATTTTGGGACACTGCTCCCTTGATGGGACAGACAGCACGCCTGTTTGGTCTCAGGGTTCAAAGATCGAACGCTAAGTGCTAACCGTCGCCCCTCTATTGGCGTTTTCATAACAGCTAACGTAAACGGGGAGGGGCCGGTCGGACCCCAGCCTCTCGGCCTCTGAAATATGAACTGGAGCTTTGCGGTAGAAAAATGAAAGTGCTACCCGTGACGATAGGAAAACGCTGCTACCCAATTTTAACCTTCGCACTTACAGGGGACCCCCCTTTTCCTCGGGTTTTCGCGAATAACTCGCGCAAAAAGCGGCCGATCGCGATGACATTTTCAGTACAGGTTTGTCAATTTTATACATTGTAGCTAGAATTTCGCAACCATTTGAACATATACCAAGTAATTTTGGTGCCTTCGTAACATGTTACGAAGCTGTCAGTGGTTGTTGATGCCTACTATAAATACCCGACAGGACGCCTATTGGTTGACCTGACCTGACCCGACCTGGCCTAAATGCACGAAGACATCTGTGATCAAAACTTAGATAAAATTCGTGATCAGTACCCCGACAAACTCCACAACATCCTCACTTTACGAAGTTTTGACAGGTCTCGATTTTCCGACTTTTTGGGTCATTGAGCCGACCTGGAAAGTCAATCAATGACCTAGGACCTTAAAATCGCGTATCATCAGCTTCCTCTCGTCAGGGGCAACACGCTCGTTTTTTCCGCGAAGCTCATGCTTGATCAGGGGCCGAACGACAAATAGGGGTCCAACGAATTTCTCCCCCCAATACATTAGCGGCTGGCAAAACACCAATACGGGTGACGGTTAACTTCCTTGGCCATTGGGTGACTTAAGACTTTCAAAGGGTCAATGACAATTGTGTAGCAGATCAGAACCCGCTGTACCTTCTAGAATTGAAATTTTATGACCTTCCATGATCTCAAGAAACAACTGCCTAGCAAGTCAACAGTTATTTCTGTCAATGTATGACATGTTTTATGACAGTTAAAAAAATGATCGGCTCGAGGGTAAAATTGTGTCGTGATCCAACGTTTTTACATAATAATACCCGAAATACCCAAAGAGTCACGGAAAGGTATGACATTTCAGTGAGCTTGGTTGTGTATGCAATGGTGTCTGGTAGGGTGGGGGTAATGGCCCTGCCTGGCGCCCGAAAAGGGGGCACGACCCCGGAGGGCCTGCCGACCACTGTACTAGACCCACGAACAGTAGTTTTCGTGCGCCTTTATGTGTGTGAGGGTGACGCTAACACATTTACGGCGTGGCGGACACAGTAAGTAGGTACATACCTTCTTCCCACATACGACTGCCGCACTGTTCCGGTGACAAGACCGATGAACAGTTTGGCTAATCGTACACAACTACGGGGATCGATTGGCATCAACTCAAATGTAAACCACTAGGTACGCCTATCTTGGTGGTGTACCCCTGCCTAACCGTAGGCCGAATCAGATCACCAAAGCACGGGGAAATCAAACCAAATCATGTTACACAGCCAGTCCCGGACCGAACACAACAGCAAACTCTCATACCAGAGATCTGCATAAATAAGACGATCATAATCTTACTCTCGCTTGTTTTGATGTTTTCACAGCCGCTGACACATAGGGGATCGATCGGCCCCCGGCACCCATGCTCACTGAAAGCAATTTAAACCGAGGCCAGCGATTAAACTGGTACCTATCCGCAGCCATTTTCACAAGCGGCAGGCGGTTTAAACTTTATGTTCAGGCTCAGGCTACACTATATGTGACCACCCAGTAAAGTACGTGCGTGTTCTGCAGATCCATGCTGGCGGGACTCGCGTGATATCGGGTTCTGCGATATCCCAGAATTTCCGTGAAATATCGTACGCTGACGTAAGCTGAAGCATGACAACTACTGAACGTTATCCTAATGAATGTATGTACAAGTTTGCTAAATGTTAATTTTTTAAATACAAAACATTTATTTTGCCATTTTATCACGAACCAATCATACAAAATAAAATAACAATATCAATTACCTACCTACTTCAACTGGATTCATACGGTGCACCACCAAGTGCGCCAACAACTGTCACCTCACGCAAGCAGGCAGATTCTGCAAAAAAGTTCGAAGCCTTGACCTCTATACCGGTAGGTACCAAGTGATTAGTGAATCATGCTGACAATCCTGACCATCCGGCATTTCCTGGACTGTGCATCCGTGATTTCTTTGACTGAATAGCTGCGTGCCCCGCAGTGTATCCCAGTGTAGCTGATCCTGTGTATTTCCTATTGGCTGAACTGGATCTGCGTACCGATTACCCGCAAAACCCGATAAAACGTAGGTCACGCACGTAATTTCCTGAAGGATCAACCTGAGCTTTAAGGCCTGGCTACACTATGCGTTTTCTGCGTGCGTTTTTTGCGAGTTTGCGTGATTCGCGTAATATCGTTCTAGAAAGAAACGGGATTACATTTTTGTGGTATGTTTTTCATATAAAATTTCATTTAATATAAATGTTTTATAAATTTTCATACAAATATTAAAAAAGTTATATTAGCAATAACTTTTTTTCTTGAACGGTATTACGCAAATCACGCAAACTCGCAAAAAACGCACGCAGAAAGCGCATAGTGTAGCCAGGCCTTTACTCCCCTCCCCCACCTTACCTGCCCAATACAATCCGGAAAGCTGAAGGGTAAAATCAGACCAACTGCCCAGAGCTAGCTCAAGCACCCCACGGAGAAGCTCCAACGATACCCGCACAACCCTACCCTATCTCATCCATCCACCCGATAGGTAGAGATGGTAGGTATTCTGAAAGCCGTCCAGCGCCGTTTGCAATTAGGCTGGAAAACTCGATGAGGCAATTACACCTCACCACCCAACATCATAAACTTCGGTTCTCCAAACAGCCGTTTCGTAGGGATTATTACCACGCGCACCAACGGGGGGGGCGGATATCCGCCCCCCTCCCCTGAGGTTTTTCGCGGATAGCGGGAAAACCGCGGCGTGTAGCGCCGCGAAATTTAGTACGACTATTCTCTCATCAATTTTACCCATGATGTGCAAGTTTGAACCTCCTAACTTTTAAGGTCAGGTCACCAGGTCACTTTGAATGACCCAACCTCAAGTCACTTTTTTGCAACTTTGTCACCGTGCCAGAGCTACAGTAGATGTCGGAGGCCTTTGAAAGTCGCAGGATGTTATTAGGTCATTAGTAGCTACAATTTGTATATCTCGGAATTTTGATATCGGTGACCTAAGGTCAGGTCAATTTCGCGAACTCCCCATTATAAGTCAATGGGGGAAAAATCAACTCCCTGTTTTTACCACTAAAACGGGTCGGAATGGCCCCATATACCATACATGACTTCATATATGATCAACCTTCACTACCTTGAGGTCTGTTTTGCTGTTGGGCAGCTGTAAGGTCATGTGACGTCATTAAAGGTCACCAAAGGTTTTTTGCTAATAGTTCAGTACAGGAGCAAGATACAGCCGCGCGGATGGTCTCATTGTGTTCAGCTCGTCAAGACGCATCGAATGATATACATGATGACCTCGAGGTCACGTGACTTGAGGTCAACCTTTGACCTTGACCTTTCGAGGTCAACATATAGGTATATCATTCGATGCGGATTGACGAGAGGATCACGATGATGCCCTTAGTTTGTTCCTATCTCGACTAATTCGAAAGTTATTCGAGAGAAACTCTCTCCATATCTAGCGCCGCCATTTTGCCTTTTTCGACCCCTGTGACGTCATCTTTGACCTGACCTGAAAATGACCTTAGTAAAATTGTAGACCTTGTCCTTGCGTATCCGATGCCGTTTACCGCTTGTCGTTATCTTGCTTCGTTCTCGAGATCTCAGGGGGGGGGGGCGGTCATCCGCCCCCCCCGTCGGTGCGAAGTTGGCGCAGACCCCCGTCGGTGCGCGGGTTACACTTTGCACTTTAGGGGAGACTAGGGCACATTCGTGCAAAAAATGGATAAATCCATATACCTACTTGCTCTTTGGTTGGTGCAATGGTAAAACTGTTGATTGTAGTAGGGAAAGGAACTATTGCACATATTTACTTTTTAAAATTAATCCTCTAAAATTATCGCCTTTATTAGAAAGAATGACTTATTAGCTCTGAACGTCTGCACAAAACTGCCCCAGGTATGGGGCACTTTCGTGCATGGGGGTGGAGCACTTCCGTGCACTCTGCAAAGTTCGAGGAATTACCAGGTATTACCAGAAATTTACCAAAAGAAACTGGCAGGGGGCTTGGGGTCAATCCTCCCGATAGAGATACGAACCAACAGGTACAAACTACCGAATAATGCTCGTTTATTTCATAGGTAGTAGGTACCATAATTTATGATTCATACTGAATACCGGCAAGATCATAGGCGGCGGAAAGGGTAGGGCACGGGGCACCGTGCCCCCCTTGATTTTGACATTTTAACATTAGCCCTATGGGCGTTGCATGGAAAGAAAGGGACCAAAAGTCGGCAGTGCCCCCACCCCCTTAACCCGCGCCCCGCTGGGCTATTCAGCCATACACGCCCTGCTGGGGGGGGGGGGGGGGGCAGATTCTGCCCCCTGTCTAACTTCCGAACCGATGGTCGTAGAAAGACGAGGAAAACGGCAAGCAATCAAAAGCTCTCAACAAGGCGGATCTTAAGAGCCCAATTTTTTTGCTTTAGTAGGTCAGAGGTCAGGTCAAGGTCAGGTCAAGGGTACAAAATGCAAGTTTCTACAGTATCGGCCTTGCACCGTAGTTGCCGAAGAATGGACTGAGACTGATTGCCCAAAACGTGTTCTTAGACTACCAAGACAATATTAGTTGCATACAATGTCAAAGGTCAAGGTCAGGTCAGGTCACCAAAAACAAACTATAGAAAAGAGCATGTGCGACACATGTTTTCTGGGTCATTTTACTCATAGAATTCAATAGGCACACTCAATAAGTGATATGGATCACATCTGGATGAATTTCAGGTCGAGGTCAGGTCAAGGTCAGGTCGAGTGAGGTCAAATTTTGAACTTGAATGTTAAGGCCTAAAAAGGTGTCTATCTGATGCAGTTTTTCACCACGGCGAATCGAATGGTGCTATTTTTGTTTCCGTACGAGGTCTAGAACTTCCAAAAAAAATCATTTTTGAATTTTTTGTGTGTCTTGACGTCATACAATTTTGAATAACTCCCACATTTTTGAACCGATTCCTCTAAAATTGGTATGTAGGTGCACATAGACCACTTCTCTGACATATATTCCGTTTTTTTATACACTCACAATTTAGGATTTATAATTATTTTCCCCCAAGTCAGTTTTTTGAAGAAAAAAATTGAGCCAAAATCCAAAATTTTAAAAAAACCGAGATAGCCATTTGATAGACAAAAGAAGAATCACGTATAACCTTTTTGTTACGTCTTGATTCCGTTAAAATGAAGATGTTAGCGGTGCGTGAAATTTTGCCGTTTTTGAGGCGAAAATTGCGAACATGACGTCACTAAAACGTCCATTTCTCAAAAAATTTCCGACGGATTTCGCTCAAATTTTCAGGGAATGTGTCAAATTGATGTATGATAAGGTACTGAAAGTTTGACGTCGCTAGCGTAACGCGTTTAGACGTTATTGGCGAAAAACGGGAGGGGGGCAGATTCTGCCCCCCCCCCCCCAGCGGGGCCGGGGGCGCAGGTTAACCCGCGCCCTGCTGGGGGGGGGGGGGGTGTTTGAACACCCCCCTTGTGGTTTTTCGCGAATATCTCAAAAACGGCGGCGCTCCGCGCCGCCGTATTTGGTACACCTTATCATACATCAATTCTACACATGTTGTGAAAATTTCAGACCAAGGTCATTCAAGGTCAGGTCACCAGGTCACTTGAAGTGACCTCACCTCATAAAAAGTTTCAATGTCTGTCATAGCTACACCGAGTGACCGACCGCTTTGAAACTTTCAGCGATTACTAAGAGCAATAGCATGTACAAAATGTATATCTCAGAACTTTGATATCGATGACCTAAGGTCAGGTCAATTTTGCGACCTCCCGATTATAAGTCAATGGGCGAACATTGAAATGCGCCTCTTTTGGACGAAAGACATTATAAACGCTCCCAAACACCGAATTACAAGTGTTTTAGACACACTGAACATGAAAATGGTGTCCGTGACCCTTGTTTATGCCCTGAGGTCATCTTAGGTCACGAATGGTATCTAACAGTTTTTCGCAAATAACTTTTGATACAGGCATGCTAGAGCGATGAAAACGCCTTAGATGTGTTCAGCTCGACGATACGGATCGACTGATATGCAACATGACCGTTTCCGGTCAGGTCATGACCTTGACCTGAGGTCAAATTTTCAAGTTGACCTTTCAAGGTCAAGTTATAGTTCATTCGATGCGTCTTGACGAGAGGAACACGATGCCGGTAAAAGTAAGCTCGTACAAGGCTTGGGTCAAAAGTTATTGCAGAAAAACTGTTTCCAAAAAAATCGGCTATTTTTGCAGTTTTTGCCCCTGCAGGCAAAACCGTTGACGTTAGGTCAAATCTGAGAGAATTACTCAGAAAGGGCGTTAATAGGGCTATCGAAAGCGCTTTTTCGCGGCGCTGTAGCTCTATTGGTTCCCGAGTTATGCGTTGGCTTCCTGGAAATTTTCGACATTCGACCTGGAAATCGGCGAAATTTTGCCTTCAATGACCTCTGGTGGCCTGACCTTTGACCTGACCAAAAAATTGACCGAAGTGATTTCGTCATTATTTTTGACGCTCTTTCGAACGCCGCCTTCTGCGTATCGCTACGAGGCCCAGGAGCCGAGTTACAAGGGGGGGGGGGTGTTCAAACACCCCCCCCCCCCAGCAGGGCGTGGAAATCCAGGACCCCCAGCCGGGCGCGGGTTAATTGAAGGTGCTCCACCGCTACTGGGCAAGATGTTTGCAGCTTGCTTTTCCGTAATCCTCAGCACACCTTTTCCGTGGATTAACGACATCTCCAGTCCATACTGATACTGATACCGTTGATGGAGATACACAGTGGCGGATCCAGGGGGGGGGGCAAAATGGGCATTTGCCCCCCCCAAACGGCATGATTTTAACATTACGCCTATGGGCGATGCATGGAAAGAATCGATAAATTTTTATGGTTTGCCCCCCCCAAACCTCTGAGCTGGATCCGCCTCTGGAGATACACATTACCGAGAAACTGACGGAATGCTTGCGATTGGTTCTGTTTTGTAGGGTTAAGTCTTTCGGTTCCACGAGACATATACTTATAAGTGATTCATTAAACATATAAAAACGTAAAAAATGGGTAGCTTGGACTTACCAAGTTCAGATAACTTGTCATAGTTGGACTTCATGTTACAATAAACCTGCTTCTCGAGATCACTTAGGGCTCCCCAGGCGTCCTCGGCAAAGAACTGTCGTATGTGTTTAAACTTCTGATCTTCGACTTCCATCTTAACATTCAATCAACGGTCGCAGCAAGTGCGAAAACAATACAATCGCGATATTATAGGAACTTAGGAGCTTAAATATCAATAGGTAATTGTCTTGCTTCTTGTTGATTTCCTGTTGCTTACATTCGCTCTTCGCTTACATTCATCTTCTGCTTGAGACCGGAAGTTTCATTCAAGGTTTCATTGAAATAAATTCAATTCACATTTTGTATTACTTTTTGTAATATTCGTCAATATTTTTTTTCAGATAATAATGCAGAATAGGCAGTAATAAAATAATAAAGAATACTACAAGGAAATTGTGAGTTTGCCATAGAATTTGCCATGAATAGAGTTATTAAAAAGCTCTTGGGCAAAATACCGCTTTTTGTAAAGAACTTTACGACAATTTGTACAATTCTATAAATAACTCATTCATTTTTAAGAAAAGGTTATATTTCTTTAAACAAAGTGTAATTTATAATAACTTGTTCTCTGGTGACTTTAAATATGCATTCACTTTAAAAAAGAAAACATTGCATATTCTAAAATGACGTCATTTGCTTTTGACAAATTGAAAGTGTAATTCTTGCTAAGTTTACTTTATGCAGTGTTTTTATATACCAAGCTTGATTGATGCTTATCTGTAAGAATTTCTTTTGACGCCGACGTTGGCAAGGGGCAGCACGTCGGCAACGTTCGTGGTGATTTTTGAATTTTGGTGTACGTTGGTGTAGTGGGCGTTTCTTGATGCTAATTGTGATTGGTATGTCCCTTTTTATTTCTATTCGTATTTCTTACTCGAATTTTAATTTTAACGAGTTTAAGGTCGAAGGTAACCCTCGGAGCCTCCGTCATTTTGCGCTGCAAATGTCACGGGTGCGTCATAACTGGTAGCAATGCCCGCTCAATTCAGTTGGGGAAACTACGAGGCGAAGATCGAAAAATTGATCGGTCAATAGGGCTGTTCACGACGTCGGTTTGTCCCGTTTAATAAACCGTAAACATGTTTATTTTTTTTAAGGACCAATCAGCGTCGACCTGATCCTGACGTCACAGCTCGTCAATGACGTCAGACCGCCGTAAAGCGTAAATGCGGTTGATGCCTCAGAGCATCAACATTGTGTGTAAACGCGTTTATCTGACAATGATGGCGATGTGCGGCAAACTCGTGAAGCGAGTTAGGTATGAGTTAGGAAATTTGAATTCGGACAGTTCAGGGGCTGGTAGGTGGGTGAATGAGTTTCAAAATAACCCTGCACGGGTTGCAGAGGACTGGAATGGTAGGTTTTATTATATCATTGTAATTAAGACCTATTTTGAGCATCATTCTCTGCTAACCAGCGTCCAGCGTCGTTGGTATTTTGTGATGAAAACTGTCCTTATTCTTAGTCAGGGGAAGGAGGCCCAATTTTGGGCCGAATAACGCAAAATTGGGTAGAGCTTAGCAAAGGGCGGTTTCTGAGACAAAAATGACTGCTGAACCCGAATCTGACCGGTGCGCACCTCTAACTAATGATGCACCACTTCCAGAGCACGTGCAACTGCGTGGTTCTTCTTTTTTGAAGAATGGTACCCTTTTTATTTATTTTCAAATAAAATTAGTCGTTTAGTTGTGTTGTATTCCAAAACTTAAATATTATAGCCAAAATTCATTGCATAAATGAAAATCCTAGCTAACGCATATCGCAGACAATCTATGACGTCACTGTGACGTCATTTATTCATAAACTGACGGGAAAATGAGGTGTGACAACAAAACATTTAACTTTATTCACAGGATACGCTCATTAGCGGGTTCAAAATGCATTGAGCATGCTCAGAAAATATCTCCCCGTTGCAAAAAGTAAAAATCGTCTGGATGGAGGTACCATTTTGGCCTACAGGGGGCGAAATCCGTGGAGTGTGCGTTTTTACCCCAAATAGTTTTTGTGCAATAACTTTTGATACAATGCTTGCATGTCGTCCGTTTTACCATCGTTGTGATTCTCTCACCGAGACACATCGAATAGTATGCAAATTGACTTCAATTGGTTAAGGTTATATTTTACCACAGTTCATGAGCTCAGGTCGATTATCACACTAGTGAAGGTTATGACCTGACTGGAAATGATCATGTAGTTTACCAATCGCTTTGGATTATCAAGATAATCGCATGGAAAATGCTTTCATTGTTCTTATTTGGTTTGATCAAAAGCTATAGCTGAAAAATTGCTGATGACGTTTTCAGGACGTCACATGACAAAATTCAAAGGTAGGTATAGAAGTCGTTCATATATGTATTGGCGCCGCAAAGCATTCGTACCGCATGCAGTATGCTTGCGAGATTTTAGAATTAGATGTGTGCTTAACAGGCGTAGTTTTAGTTTATTACGTTGGCATACGCCTACCTAATAAGGTGGGCGTAAATTTCGTCACAGAGAGTTTCACATGTGTTATGTCCCAAGTTCTTATCAATGTCTTGTGGTTATTCATGTTCTTAGACGTCACATACCCGAGCATTGAAAAACACGTAAAAACTAACCGGAGAGAATTTGATTCTAGTTGGTTTTATTTATCTCTTCTGGTAAACATACACACACACGCACAGGCGAACACACATAATGTACCACGGCTACTATCAGGAGGCGTTCGGCTGCCGGCCGCCGGCACGGTGACTCTGTGCACCCTGGGCGGTGGCCCTCGCCCAGAATGTCTGTCTCGTCCATCCAGCGGACGCGTCTCGTCGTAATGATACAATATGTTCCGTCCCATTCTGTACAGTACACGGCATACGCACATAGGTAGTATCCCGAGTGCTTGGCACCGCCGTTAAGTTGTACGACGCCAACCAGCCGGTACGTGAAGTCGCCGGCCACTGGCCAGGTCGACGGAGCAGAGCGACTGGTCGTTCGCGACGCAGGACTCGGATAGATGCGCCTGTTCCGATGCGTCAGCCGGCTCTCCCTTCTTCTTCCGCGCACTGCCGGCCGTGCCCTAGGGCGCGGCAGACCGGGGCTGGCCCACAGGTGGCGTGGTCCGCCCCACTCGGTCGAGGAACTCCGTGACGTATTTAGCCGGCCCCGAGAGCACATCCTAGAGCAGGGGTCGGCAAATGGTGGGGCATGCCCCCTTTGGGGGTAATGGAGCCCCTCGGCGCGGGGTAATGGGGGCCTCTGAGAAAGCCTTATCTTAGAATTAATGTCTCCCTTGATGGGACAGACATCACGCCTGTTTGGTCTCAGGGTTCAAAGATCGAACACTAACCGTCGCCCCTCTATTGGCGTTTTCATAACAGCTAACGTAAACGGGGAGGGGCCGGTCGGACCCCAGCCTCTCGGCCTCTGAAATCTGAACTGGAGCTTTGCGGTAGAAAAATGAGCGTGCAACCCGTGACGATAGGAAGACGCTGCTACCCAATTTTAACCTTCGCACTTATAGGGGACCCCCCCTTTTCCTCGGGTTTTCGCGAATAACTCGCGCAAAAAGCGGCCGATCGCGATGACATTTTCAGTACAGGTTTATCAATTTTATACATCGTAGCTAGAATTTCGCAACCATTTGAACATATACCAAGTAATTTTGGTGCCTTTGTAACATGTTACGAAGCTGTCAGTGGTTGTTGATGCCTATTGCCTACTATAAATACCCGACAGGACGCCTATTGGTTGACCTGACCTGACCCGACCTGGCCTAAATGCACGAAGACATCTGTGATCAAAACTTAGATAAAATTCGTGATCAGTACCCCGACAAACTCCACAACATCCTCACTTTACAAAGTTCTGACAGGTCTCGATTTTCCGACTTTTTGGGTCATTGAGCCGACCTGGAAGGTCAATCGATGACCTAAGACCTTAAAATCGCGTATCATCAGCTTCCTCTCGTCACGGGCACACGCTCGTTTTTTCCGCGAAGCTCATGCTTGATCAGGGGCCGAACGACAAAGAGGGGTCCAACGAATTTCTCCCCCCATAAATTAGCGGCTGGCAAAACACCAATACGGGTGACGGTTAACTTCCTTGGCCATTGGGTGACTTAAGACTTTCAAAGGGTCAATGACAATTGTGTAGTAGATCAGAACCCGCTGTACCTTCTAGAATTGAAATTTTATGACATTCCATGACCTCAAGAAACAACTGCCTAACAAGTCAACAGTTATTTCTGTCAATGTTTGACATGTTTTATGGCAGATAAAAAATGATCGGCTCGAGGGTAAAATTGTGTTGTGATCCGACGTTTTTACGTAATAATACCCGAAATACCCAAAGAGTCACGGAAAGGTATGACATTTCAGTGAGCTCGGTTGTGTATGCAATGGTGTCTGATAGGGTGGGGGTAATGGCCCTGCCTGGCACCCGAAAAGGGGGCACGACCCCGGAGGGCCTGCCGACCGCTGTCCTAGAGGCTGGGGAGCGGCCCCCAGAGCCGGGTTCGCGTTCTTGGGCGGCCGGGCACTCGCATAGCAGGTGTGCGACCGTGTCCTCTTCGCCGCACTGTCCGCAGAGAGGGCTGGTGGCCACGACAATCCTGAAGAGTGTGGCCCGGACCAGGGGTGAGCAGCCGTTGCGGATCTGCGAGACAATGGTCTGCCCCATCGGTCGAGGTCGTCGTGGCCAGGGGTGTTCTCCAGATGTGGGTGATGCTTGGAGTGATCGAGGTTGAGCAGGCCGGCCAGTGTCTGATGGCGATGCGCGCACAGGCCAGATCAACTGGGATCCGACGCTGGTCGCCTGATGTCGCCGCGATGTTTGCTAGGCGCTCCGCTTCTTCATTACCCTCGACCCCCGCGTGGCCCGGGATCCACTGGAGACTGATAGCTCTGCCCCCGGCCGCGGCAGAGTGCAGGAGAGCCCAGATGCCCTGTGTCAGGGCCGATTCCTGCGCTGCCGGGCCTCGGCTGAGCAATTGGAGGCCGGACAGGGAGTCCGAGCAGAGCAGGACAGACCGAATGGCAGCGAGAGATGGCTCCGGCAGTCCCAGGAAACATTTTAACGCCTCCGCCATCGCCGCCAGCTCCGCCTGCATGCTGCTGCATACGACTTCTGCCGGTACGGTACATTCGATCTTGCGCCCCTCACGGTGCAGTTCGAGGAGGGCTCCTCCGCCGCCTTTCTTGGTACCGTCTAGGGCAGAGCCATCAGACCAGATTGTGAGGTCTGGATTTGGGTACGCAGCCAGGGCCTCCAGGGCTGCAGCCTTCCGTAATTCTGGTGGGTCAGTCCTCTTGGTAGGTTTCGGAAGCTTCAAACCGAAGTAGACGTTGGTGTTGTACTGCTTCCACGGTGGTTCTGGTGCAGTGTTTGTGGGGCTACGGGCACTCCACCCAGTCCAGCTTCCCCGCACACCCACTTCCCCACTCGTCGGAAACAGGGTCGATGCTGGAGGCCAGCAACGACCTCATCTGGCGGCGACGGCGCCGGCACTCTCACCTCCTGGGCTTCCTGTTTCTTCCGCATCCAATGGAGGTGGGCTCTGTACTGCAGTCTAGGTGGCGGTGTCTTATCAATGAGCTTCCGAGCGGGATCGTCCGGCGGGAGTCGCGTCAGGCGTCCATACTCCCGGCCTGCCAGCTCCTTGGCCCTTACTGCCAGCTCCGGCTCTCCTTTCTCCAGCAGCCGCATACTGGTACTATTCAATCTCTTTTGGACTCAGACGGGCGAGTCGGGAGAGCTCCATAACTTACGTCGTGCCCGTCATCATCAATCTGCAGCTTTGTCTAAAACGGTTCCATGTGTGCACCAAGAGCATCTGATAGTGTCGAGCCGCATGCATGTTGAAGGTGTCACCAAGCTTCAACTTTATAGGGCAATCACGAATCCATGCTCCTTTGATACAAATGAATTTTCACTTGCAATGTAGTCCCAAGAAAATGTACTTCACACAAAACAGGTTTACGAGGAGGCATTCGGTTGTCAGATCATTTTTGTTATTTGTAGGTACTGTTTTGTTCCTGCATCGTCTATCGTGTGGTCTCGCTTCGATCTTAGATTGTTTTCCTCAAATATCCAAGATATTTCACCTTCTTACAAGGGTGGTTTTTGCTCTTTTTCATAAACCACAGCTGTTTATTTTCCGTTTCCCAGTCTTCAGCACAAGCACAATTCTGGGTCAATTCTTTATCGCTTGCCAAACGCGCGTAACGAATAGGCTGAACCCACGCTGACTTTCCGTTATTCATAGGAATGAATATTTACTTGAAATATAAAAAATATACAATTTGAACTAAAAATAAGACCAAAGGAACGATGTTTAGTCAATTCAACGCCAACAGCATTTTGATTTAAATGCCGTCGCAGCGCCAGAACACGGTAAAAATGATATAAAAATATCCTGTTTCACGTGATTTATCAATCTGCTGTACTACTTCATCCAGTTTGACCAAATCTGTCAGGTGGTGACTTGGACTGTCACGTTCTCAACGTGACTCACATGTACCTCTGGAAAAACGATTTTAGCATGATCCGACTCAGAAATGTTCATAGATCATGTTTGCTTATTTTCCCTTCTCTGATTTGCATACGACGGGAATAAAGTTAAATGATTTAAGGACAAGACGACTTTTTCAATTCATTCATAGGTAAATGACGTCACGGTGACATCATCGGCTGCTCGAACATTGCAAAACTTCAGCTTTCAATTACGCCATGTGTTCTTAGCACAGGGACAAAATCTCAAAACAATATCTCACATATCAACGACGTTACACTACAATTCATCAAAAAGGTACCATTCTCCAAAAAAGATGAACCACGCAGTTGCACGTGCTCTGGAAGTGGTGCAACATTAGTTAGAGATGCGCACCGGTCAGATTCGGGTTCAGCGGTCATTTTTGTCCCAGAAACCACCCTTTTCTAAGCTCTACCCAATTTTGCGTTATTCGGCCCAAAATTGGGCCTCCTTCCCCTGACTATCTCGCAATATGTCATGATATGAGACATATTTTATCTTTTCTTTGCACCTTTTACAGTATCGTCTCAACTGCTTATTAGTTGTCACTGTTTGAGTAAACACTTGTGTTTCATAAACGTAAACACCATGTGACGTCACAGCCGGGAACGTGCCCCGAGGGCAGTTTATGTAAACCACATAAACCGACGTCGTGAACAGCCCTAAAAAATATACTTTTGATGACCATATCAGTTGGGAAAACTACGAGGAGCCAAACAAAAATTGGATCAGCCAATCAATGGCTGGAGTGGGCTGTGTGATGACCATATATCATGTCATAAAATCAGACTTTAAAATAAGGCATAAGGATGTTTTTTAACCACACAAGGCCTACACTCACTCTGTGCACATTTAACTGGCGGCTGTAAATCGCAGGGTGCCGAAATTCGGCGTTAGCGATTTTGCGCCGAAATTTCTGCATGATTTTCGCTGAAAGTTGGGTGTCTATTTGCACCAAAATTAAGCCACTTCTACATAAAGCATGTGTGCACATCTACCAACCAAGGTTATATCAACCAGGCAGAGCATTCTGGGCCCAAGCGTCTGAATTAGTTGATGTTTCTATGGAAACTCAATTCCACAATGCGTGTAGTGTGCACCAATAGTGTCATACCGTGAAACAAGGCCCGGGACGGAAGTTCCAGGGCCACAAAAATTTGCAGAGCTGTGCGTTTTAGACTGGCGGGCACCAGCGAGGGCCAGGTAGTAGAGAAGCACATGCTCCGGCGCGTCAGCCTCTTCTTGGCACATTGTGCACAGTGCCGCAGGGCATCGCTTGTTCGGCCACTGTTGACATGCCGCGGAGAGGAGACGGGCGATTTAGTGCAGCAGGTACTGGAATGTGCGGCCCCAGTGGCCCGCCCTCATCTGGTGCACCGAAACGGCATCCTCTCGGTCGTCTCCGAGGAGGGGGGGGGGGGGGGGCTGCAGCGTGCTCCCAAAGAGTGGCTTGAATAGTGACTGAGGCCAGTTGTTGCGCCATTGACGCGAGGCCGTACAATGAAATCCCCGGGTCAGAGAGCTGGCGTCCGAGGGCAGGGCAGTCGCTTGTCTCGCCAGGTCGTCCACGCTCTAATTCCCGTCGATCCCGCAGTGGGCAGGAGCCTGGAACCCACTGCAGGATTACTTCACGATGCTCTGCGATGTTTAACAAGGTCTTCCTTACCTATCTCCGCGCCCAGGGTGGAAGCATCACCTGCAGGGCGGACGCTCCCCCGCTGAATAGACTCAGAACGGTTTGCGAGTCGGAGCACGCGACGACCGGGGCGAGGGATGTCTCGTTCCGCACCGTCTCCAGACTGCCCGCAGGGCGAAACTGATATTAGATTGACTGGTGTGTCGTAAAATTTGGTGACTGCCTTCCGCCGAAAAAATTATGCGGCCGCCCTGCACCGAAAATTTCAGTGGCCGCCATGCGCTGAATTCGGCGCATGCGAAGTTACGCCGGACGGGCCCTGAAATTTTCGGCGCAATTCCGTCACTTTGCCGGACTTATTCCGCATAAGGTGTATTTTTTCCAGTCTGGAACTGAGAACTCTCGTGGAAGCTAATCTAGGATGGAGTATCTGATTCGGTTCCAGTGATCATCCAGTCTGGTCTTGAATTGGTTGAGAGTGGATACCAGGATCACGCAAGGAACCAAATCAGAACCAAACTGAACAAACCAGAACAGAACAAACCACCTCTCATGAACTAACCAATTGCTGTCTCCCCCTGCTCCACAGCTCTCCAGGATGGATTCTCAGAAGTTCTGCCTCAAGTGGGACGGGTTCCAGGGCAGCGTCACCTCCGTGTTTGACCAGCTCCGCTCTGGAGGGGAGCTGCTGGACGTCACGCTCTGCTGTGAGGGACAGCGTGTCTGGGCCCACAGGATAATGCTGTCTGCCTGCAGTCCGTACTTCAGGGAACTGCTCAAGGTGGGTGATTGGGCTATTTACCTACTAGAGTCCGAGAGAGTCATTGGGGCTGATGACAGTGTAAATGAAATGCCAGATTGACTTATAATCATGATTGTAGTGAGTAGAGTTTATTGAGTTGAGTTCTTAACCCACTCTAGGGCTACCAAATTTTAATGTGAACATGCATTTCCATGCAATAAGTTTTGCCTGCTCGGAAGTGTCCTGATGAAACAGGGAATTGAAAATATAAAGATTAACATGACATCTATAGCAGAACTGGAGCAATGTGCACCCAATACTGCTACCTTGATTGCCATACTTATTTTTTAAATGCACTGGAAAGGAAAGCGTCATGCATTCCTTTTTCACCCTCTTGCATTGACATTTGTTGTATAATTTGGTTACAATTTGACTTAAAAACTTTCAATGCAATGATAATTGTTATTCGAATATGATAGCAGTGGCATTTAGTTATGATACTGACAAAATACCTAAAAGGCTTTGAACTTTGAAGTGTAATTGTATTTTGATTTAAAGAGTAAAAGACATGCTTTAAATCTAGAAGAGTAATGAATTTTCTTCACATGCATCCTGATTCCTGAATAACTTTAATAGCGATGTGGAACGTCAAACTAACAAATACATATGACGCTTGTTAAGTAGAACGAGAGCCGAACGTTCCTTCCGTGGGCGGTCAGGCGGGCCGAGAGTGGCGGGTCTGCGAGTCGATAAGGGTCATTTTACGCTTCTCTGGGTGGCTGCCTATGTTCTTGCAGGTAGTGGTCTTGCACCTGCAGCTCAGTGCTCACCCATAATGATACTCTATCAAGTAGTACACTCGGGGGCAGATTGATGTTCCACCACTCCCTACCCATCGGGCTCCCATGGCTCCCGCACTGGCTGCTGTCAGTGGCAGGACTGGCAGCACTGGCATTGGCAGGCAGTGCTGAGCAGTGCTGAGGGCAGGCAACACTGGCAGCAGCCACTACTGATCCGTGGGAGCCCGATGGGTAGGGAGTGGTGGAACATCAATCTGCCCCCAAGTGTACCTATAGCTGTAAAACGCTGATGCTCATTCCCCTTCCCTGGCAGGCTCGGCGGCTAATGCTCCGGGCGGGCTCCTTACCGATGACGGAGGAGGGTCCTTCTCTCCGCCGCTGAGGGAGCTCACTGAACTACCCTCTCGCCCCGCGCCATCTGCGCCGTCCTCACCGCCGGCCGATCCGACCAACGAGAACGACACAGACGCCCTCCGGCACTGCTGGCAGAGGAAACTGAAGGAGAGCGTCGCTCCCGGACTACCCGGTGAGTGCGGGCTCGAATCCAGAGCGGGGCTGAACTTTTAGGTGCGATTTTAGATTAGGTATTTAGACACCACCGCTCTAGATTACCCATATGTTTGGCCAGGTGATTAGTGGTGGTATAAAAGGCAGTTATATTTGTAGTCCACTGAACTGGGCACACCATGGTTGTTGCTGAGAGTAGAAATATGTTTGTTTGCTTGCTTTTTTAATATGCTAATATTTTACCGACGTTTTTGAAATCAAGAATTCCAGAGACTCATCTTGACCTTTTGAATTTTCAGTAGTGTGGATAATTTATAGCTAGTTCATTGTCATTGATGTGTAAATAAAATGTGCTGAATTATTTTGAGCTACATGAGGTTGGCGAGAATTACTAATCAAAGGGGTTTTTGCTACGGGCGTCTGCGACCTCCCCCGTCCTGTTCCACGGCCGCTGCTAGCGCGCTGCCAGCACACGGGTCAAACTGGGTTTCCACGGAGACATTAACAAACTCGTATCTCCAACACTGTCACAATCTGTGACGTCAGCTCGCGAAATGCGCTATCAGCGTGGTAGCAGCGTCCAGTGAAACACCGCCGGTATTGGAGTGCCTGGCGCCGCCCATGACGCCTCCCGGTGGGGCGCGCCTGGCGCCGCCGCTGCCGCGTGACCCGGGGCGGAGTCAGCGGCTGGCGGTCCAGGGACGGGCGGCGCGGCGGCCCGGCAGAGGCGTGTAGACGGCTGAGGAAAGCGGCCCTCTCCCTTGGACTTTTGAGTTTGTTCCTTCAATACTACTGATTACGGTATTCGTATTCGTGCTGAATTCAGTATTCGTTCCCAATACATTCAATGCCTGAAGTATTATGTAAATGGCTCCCGCAACATAATTATCAACCTCTTTTTTTGCGTAGCATGGTGGTTCCATACGCTCAGACTTCACCCGACGGGCGTTCCCGTCTTTTCTCCGACATATTATCATCTACATCATTTTGTTTGTCTAATATGGTGGTTTCCATTGGCCCCGCGTTTACCTGACTGACGCTTCCCTCTATTCTCCGACAGAGGGCACCTACCTGCACCAGCCGCCGTCCCGGTACCTTTTCCCCGGAGCGGAGGTGCTGGTCGATCCTGACGATTCGGACAGTGACAGAGACTCGCTGGATTCGGACCGCGGCAGTGACGATGAGGTGAGTTGGTGCGAAAGGGTGGGTTCGATTCCAGCCACGGGAAATTGTATTTTTCGGTTTTCCATATTATTTGTGTATTGTTACACTTGCATGGATCAGCGTCCTTAATTGCTTTCGTTGATATCAAATTTCGACTTCAAAGTGCGGAGCTGCTTCAAAACTGCTTTCTTTCGGCACATTGTGTCGCAACTCAGCAATAGCTTCGCATCTTATAATATTACAGGTTTCCTATAAATATTTTATATTTATAAACATCAAGGCACATCATAGGTAACCAATATTCATTCTAGGATGTGTTACCACACATCATCTCGGAGAACATCAGGGCACTAACACCGCGTCCCTTCTCTTTCTCCAGTCTCCGACTGCTGAGGGCGACCATCCGAACAACTCCACGGATACTCCGGAGACGGCAGTCACTCCCCCGCACACCGACTCCTGTCCTCCAACGCCTCCTAGACGAATTACAACCTCTGGAGCATCATCAGGAGCACCGGGAACGTCTTCTTCATCACCTGCTGAGGAGCAACCCTCGGCTACACCGGCGGTGAACCTTTCTTCGACATCTGATATCGAGATGGAGCCAGAAACGGTGGGTTCGCCGGGCTCAGCCCTGAAAAGGCCGATCAGTGAAACACTAGGTGGAGAGGAGGGGAGCGGTGTGAAGAGACCGGCGTTCGGTGGCGGAGGTGAGCCTGGCGTGTCTCCCGCCACCGCCAAAACCGCCCCCGCCCCCGCCCCCGCTGGAGACAATGGCGGCGCGCAGACTGCGTCGGAAAACACCACCGGCGCAGCTGAGGCGATCATCTAATCTACCACTTCGGGATTCGGTATCAGGGGATTCGGTAGAACACACAATGGGGATGTCAGTTCGGTGAGGGTGTTCGCTCACACCATTGCTCATAATGTTAGACAATTAACCACAGATGCTATTTTCATACAGAGTCAGCGCGATGTGCGCTAACTATTTGTGTCTAGTTGACTGATATGCTTAGACTGCAGATTGGCCGAGATAGGAAGTGCCGTGTGGAATGTGGAGTGTGGCCAGGAAGCGGAATTTGGGTACTCAATTGAAGCGATTCCTTTGATGGTGATCATGTGAGCTATTTTGGAGCTATGAGCCAACAGTGAGGTTATTTAGGACTGACATCTTTGGAGTTAAACGGAACGGAACGAGCCAGTGGCTAGCATTGGGTAGTTTTAAGCCATTGGTGAGCTAATTTGGAGCTCGGAGCTCAGGATGAGCTAATTGGAGATTTAGGAGGATGAGCTAATTTGAGCTATCCTGGAGCCCTGCGTCAGTGGTGAGCTAAGTAATCCCATCTTTTGGCGTGTAGCCGAACAGTCGCTCCCCAAATAGGTACTTCGGTTTATTCGTAACGTCTTTTTATGAAACACCAGAGGTTTCTTGTATTCAGTGCTCCTCTCCAATATTGACTCGTGTTTATGAATGAATTAACAATTTCTTTTATTAGTACGGATGATCAGTTTGATCACGATGTAGATAGACCGCAAATAGACCACGGCACCGGGCGCCCGTTGCCGACGCCGTTCAGGTGCACACCGTCACGGGCAGAGATGAGAGAACGCGGTGGTGTGGACGTAGTGGCCGCGGGTCCGGCCGTTCCGCCACCGGCACAATCGACGGCGGGCGCTCAGGACGGCCGGCCCCCGCCCGCCGTCCCTCGGAGAGAGCATTTGCCTCTCCAGGAGGAAAGCCGGCGTCTGCTTCCACGGCAGGCCCTCCAGTCTTAGAAGAGATCTGTAGGGGGGAGGCATGGGCGGGGTAAGGGCTCTCGAGTGCAAATCGCAACCAACCCAACAGACGTACCCTGTGAACCCAACAGTCTTCTTTTTTACGCTCAAAGAACTTTATCGGCGCCACTGAACTGGCGTCTGACGCAGTACGGTGGAAGTCAGCACTGTTTCATTCTTAGTGTAAATCCGGAAATGCTTGCAACAGAATGGGTGCTACTTTTCCGTGCCAGGCTGTATGCTGGCACCAGGGCCTCTTTTTCCATCATTTGGTACCAGCGATCCCTCGGTCATTGTCTGCTCTGAGAGGACTTGGCTGAGTCTGTCTCTTGAGGTGGCTCGTACGTTGACTTGTCTTTACCCCGACCGTCCGTGATTGTCATAACGGTTCGTCGGATTTACATATTTAGTGTTGGACGGTGAGCTGAAGTCCTCGTCATGTCATCTGACACACGAGTCACCAGACGTTGTGGTGGTATTCCAACTAGAACATTCAGTGTTGGCACTGTTGTAGAGAATATGTGACCCGTTGGAGGGTTGGGTTACTTGGCCGGTTAATTTTGATTTCAGTACAGTCCAAGTGAACTGGCGGATCAGCGGAACAAACCGTACGCTCCTAGGTACCCCGAATCTACGGGATGTTATCCCGTGCCGCCACTGGTGGAAAGTCCACCTCCAGGTGACAGCCGTCGAGCTGGTTTTCTGCCGGCCACCACCCGCGCACAAGGATACAAGGCACGTGGTCAGTACCACCGTCTGTAACATCACGAGATGACTTGACGTTGACCGCCGGTCCGACGGTGCTGATTTGTCCTTCTATAATAACCCGACCAAA
Organism: Amphibalanus amphitrite; assembly: GCF_019059575.1. Taxonomy (NCBI): domain Eukaryota; kingdom Metazoa; phylum Arthropoda; class Thecostraca; order Balanomorpha; family Balanidae; genus Amphibalanus; species Amphibalanus amphitrite. The sequence continues at coordinate 67,658 of NW_024881668.1, forward strand.
TTCACAAATTCACATCTGCACCATTACCTGGTTGTATGCCCCTCTCTTTGAACTCAAAGTACACGAGGTTGACTACGTGTGGATGTGGATGCGACGGTGACTGTTGTTGCAGTTGGCCTTTCCGGAACATCGGCGGCAGCATGGTTCCACCACCGTCCGGCACCGCCTAGCACTGTGTCCGCACTTGGAGCAGTGCCGCCACAACAGCGGGCTGGGTATCCAGGGTCTGAGCTGGAGATCTTGGAATCACGCTCGGATGGTCTCCGGGATTGCGTTTCCAATGCAGGAGAGGCGCAACCCTGGGTGCGGCTGCCCATCCTTAGAACGGAGTCGGCGTACCCCGACCACGCTCTGGGGTCGGAGGTAAGATCTCCTCAGGGACTTATGCCAGGGAATGTGCCTGTGTCAGAGCTTCCATGATATTCTGTCGGGTGGCTGGTTCGCAGGTCACCGGTTCTTCTATGAAGCGATCTAGTCGGGGCAGAGTATCTGCTTGTTCGGGGCTGAAGACGGTGATCAGGAGCGCGACAGATGACGTGGGCCTCGCAGCCTGCACCTCCTCAACCAGGGTGTGGATTTCCCCAGCGATCAGGAAGGGACTGACCCCGGAGAGAGATTCGGCCGTTTTGATGCCGAACGAGGATGCGGGTGCACCTCGTCGGTTCAGCTGCTTGACTGTCCACGGCTCACTTCGGAGGAGCGTGTCCCGCCGATGCACATGTGAAATATTGGCCCCACCAATCTTTCTGAGATAGCAGACCTGTCGGGCAGCTCAATGTCAGCCATGATCCTCCTTGGCCCTCCTTGGCTTCATTAGGCACATGATCAGCGCATCCTCTGGCTGAAGAGGACACCGTTTGCTACAGCGGGCGATAGTATAGCTCATATGCAGCGGGTCCTAGCAGGTGAAAGACAGTCATGGCCCAGCGTCCACCGGGTAGGCTGCGCTGCTTGCTCGCTGCAGCAGTGGCGGCCAGCCGGACGGCCCGCCGGCCGATACGCGGTATCGAATCGTCACATTCTCTCCGCCAAAATGTGGGAATTTACAAGTTAACACATTGAAAAGAGCAATGCCACTTGTCCTCACACAGGGACAACTCGCGAACCCTCACTTCTGGTCGCGGCACACGTTATGATCTGGCGGCCGTCGTCTGCACCCTTGTGGGAAGCTCCGGGGCGTCGACCGTCCCGTGACCCCCTGAGGAGAGGTGAGTCGGGTCCCTCCGGAGCCAGGCGGCACACTGAGCCGAGGAAGCACACATGTTGCTGTTTGTGAGTGGACTGGCGGACCAGCGGAGCAAACCGCATGCTCCTGGGTACACCGAAGTCATCCCGTGCCGCCGCTAGTGGAAAGTCCACCTCCAGGTGACAGCCGTCGAGCTGGTATTCTGCCGGCCACCACCCGCGCACAAGGATACAAGGCACGTGGTCAGTACCACCGTCTCTAACATCACGAGATGACTTGACGTTGACCGCCGGTCCGGCGGTGCTGATTTGTCCGTCTATTATAACCCGACAAAATTCCGGCATGAGCCTGCGCATTGAGCGGCGCCAGCACCAAGAGAGCGCGCGCCAGGGCCAGCGCCAGCATTCGAGCCGGTGCCGGAGGCGGCGAGGTCGGCACGGGAATCACGAGCGTCGGGATATGAATCAACAGTCCCGCCGGCAACGGAAGGGGCACTATAGTACTAAAGTACTTTTTATAGTACTATAGTACTATAGTACTGGCGTACTATACTATTTTTTATAGTACTGGCGCTCGTGGCGGCGGTACAGCGCGGGCGCCCGGACCAGGGCCGGCAACGGTGCCTGAACTCGCATCAGCACCGGAGACCAGCGCGCAGGCAGCGCCGGTGGTACCCCCTTGGGCGACGGGGTTTATTGCATCTGACTCCCGGAGGAAGCGGGAGCCGTAGAAGACTCGGCTCTTCCTCCGGACTACACGTTTTTTTGACAGGCAAGCAGGTTAACTCAATGTGACCCTTCTTGCCGCAGGCGTGGCAAGTAATCGCCACGTCCCATGTGGATTGTCCATGCTGGTGATCCATACACACATACACAAATTACATGCATGCATACATACATACATACATACATACATACATACATACAAGTAGCGTAGCCGTACCAGCATGCAGCCCCCAATCCGACCATTTATCATCAACTCGCTGCTCCTTCTATAAAGACTGTCGTGTGAGAACGGGACTGTATTTGTCAGTAATATGCGCTCTCAAGACCAGACTGTGAGGTGACCAGCCCTTACATAATACAGGGTGATTCAGAAAAGTGTCCCACATTTGTTTTCTGAATTATTTAAAAACTTGGTAACATAGACACATGTTTATTGCATCAAAAGAAGCAGCATTTCATGGAGATTTGTTTGGAAGCAGCCAGCATGGCAAAACGTGACAGGTGCAGTCAGTGGAGCACGTGCTCCAGATGGCGTCCATTTCGCGACAGGCACAGATCAGCCCTGTGCTTGACTTCTGCTACCACTCGGGCGCAGGTGGCAAGAGGAATCCTGCGGACTTCACGCCCGATGGCAGCCTTTAGATCTGAGAGGTTTTGGGGGCTGCCTTGGTAGACGCGGCTCTTCAGATACCCCCAGAGGTAGAAGTCGAGCGGCGTTAGATCCGGGGAGTGCGCCGGCCAGGGGTGCGCCGTTTTCCGGCTGATCACGCGGGCACAGAAGTGCGTCTCCAGCCACTCGAGGGCGATGTTGGAGGTGTGAGGCGTCGCACCGTCCTGCTGGAACCAGAAGAAGTTTAGCTGTGTCTGATGTTGAGCTTGTAAGCGTTTCCAGAAGCGATTGAGCGTTGTTGTGTACCGCTCTTTGGTGATGGTGGCTGTCGATCCGTCTTGGTTCTGGAACCAAATGGGTCCGATGATGCCTTTGGCGCTGAAAGCGCACCACGCCGTGACCTTTTGGCTGTGGAGTGGCTTTTCCATCACGATATCAGGTCGCTCAGCGGCCCAAATCCTGCAGTTCTGGGTGTTCACGTAGCCATCAAGGTGAAAGTGCGCTTCATCACTGAACCAAATGTTCTCCAGAAAGGCTGGATCGGATGTGCACTTTTCAGAAAACCATCTGGCAAAGCTAGACCGCTGCTCTTGATCGCTTGATGTCAACTTGTGATGAATAGTAACTTTATAGGGCGTAAGTCCAAGGTCCTTTTTAGCGATTCGCCACACAGAGCTGTAGCTACCGTTGACCTCTTGTGCGAGCTTTCGCAGTGATTTTGAGGGGTCGTCGTTGATAGCCGCCTTGACTTTTGCGATGAATTCTGAAGTTCTAGCAGAAGACTTTCTTCCACTCCGACCCTTGTTTAGGTTTCCGACCGATCCCTCTCTCAGGAGCTGTTCACAGAGTCGAAGTATTGTCTTTCTATCTGGAGTTTTCCTTGTTTGAAAATGGGCCCGAAATTTCCGTTGCGTTAAGACTATTGATTTGGTCTCCCAGTAAAACTGCACGACCTTTGCTTTTTGTTCCTTACTCAAAGGCGACATGATGAACAGTGTTCTCACCTACTTCAAATAAATTTACATTGCACGTGCTTACTTTCACAGCAAACAAAACGTGTTTTTGTCGTACCATGCGCTTTGAATTTGAAAATGAAATGTGGGACACTTTTTTGAATCACCCGGTACGAAGGACAAACACCGACAAATACATTCCTACAACGAAATTACATGATCACAAGAGTACGTCGTATCTTAACAAAACCCAAATTATATGTATAGACAAGGTGGCTGAAGGGGAGGTGGTGGGGTGCGCGCACAACCGATCGCTACCGTGACCGGTCACCGAAAGGCCGCGCCGCCGCGCCCCACCCATGGATAAAAGAGTCTGGATTGGAAACTCCGCCGGCTCACTGTGGCGCGCAGCGTAACCGGGCGACTGGCGCGCCCCTAGCGGGAAAACCCGGCTTGATAAGGAGGCGGCGGCGGGCGGCGGTATGGCGATAGGACGATAAGGCGGCGTTCTCCCATTGCTGCACGCCGCGTCTTTTAAGCTAGGCATCTGAAATTTGGCACAGCTACTTTTCAATCCTTCCTGCAGGTTGACCGAAAATGTCAAGTATCTATGACCTTCAGTTTCTGAGATTTGGCTTCACTTCCAAGGTCATATCACGGTCGTTCGTAGTGTTCCGTGTGAATTACACACACGCATTGAACCATTTTCGACCGACTTTTCGGTTCGTTCACCATGTCTGTCGTCTCGAGCATCAATAAGAGTGTACTTTGACCATATACATGAAGGTCGAGGTCAAGGTCAAACAAGGTCACCGCCCGTCACTTGCAGATGCTTTGTTACTGATCTTCAGTATTAGCTGGAATGAATAATAGGCAAGATATCAGCCGATTGAAAAGCACCGGCAATTGCTTGATCTATCAACAAATTATAATAGCTCGTTACTAAATAGTTCGAAGTACTTGTTGTCTACTTATTCCCAGAAGCAAGCATCCCATTTCAAATATCGTTCCACAAAGAAATAGTTAGGTGCCTACAATTCTCTCAGGCTCTAGAATTTTCATGATTGCTCTCTCGTCACCAGAAAGTAGCCAAACAATAACCACGCTGACTGCATTGTATTGATAATGCACATCTGTAATGATCAATCTACCTAAGGTGTTCAGTCAGCGCCACCACGTCAGCAAAAACGTACGCCTCACTGATTCGAACAAAACATATCTAGGTACACGTTGTCATTCGACGATTCACGACCCGTACGTCTTATAAGCCACGGAGCTTCAGCAGCTTGCGGGACTGCCTCCTTGGGCCGCTCTTCGCTGCAGCAGAGCTCAGCTCCCGGCAAGTGGAGTGCAGCATGAGTCGCATGTATCTCGCGGTGATACCTGTCAGCACACGCGGATGACAGCGCAGCTGGGACGCCAACACCGTAGCCGGCTTGCTAGCCAGCACACAACGGACCAACCGCTCCAGAATCTTGGTCTCGAAGAGCATAGAGCGCGCGTGCACACTGAACGACACATAACACTCCCTGACAAACTCGAACAGTTTTGTCCAGTTTTGAAGGGTTTCCTTTATCCATGCCCCACCCGCGAGGTCTCGTGCGCGAGTGACGTCATGCGCGCGCAGGTCAGCGAGCCGAGCGATAGAAGAGTTTTGGGGTAAACCTGCGGCCTCCCCCAAAACCGGCATTTTTGCCGCATGCGAAACAGGGGCCGCTGGGTTCCTGCACAGAGGATGGCCGTGACCGTACGCTCCTGGGTACTCCGAACCTACGGGATATCATCTCGTGCCGCCGCTGCTGGAAAGTCCACCTCCAGGTGACAGCCGTCGAGCTGGTCTTCTGCCGGCCACCACCCGCCCACAATGATACAAGGCACGTGGTCAGTACCGCCGTCTGTAACATCACGAGATGACTTGAGGTTGACCGCCGGTCCCGCGGTGCTGATTTGTCCGTCTATAATAACCCGACAAAATTCCAGCATGAGCTTGCGCATTGTGTGGGCCGGTAGTGCCTCTAGTAAGGTGCAGTGCCTCTAGTGCCTCTAGTGAGAATGGGCACTATTATTTGAGGTGGGTGCCCATTCTGTCTGTTACGGAGGTCCCGACATGGTGACGCTTCGCGTGAACTACAGGCCAGACCGTTGCACCTAGCGCGCTGAAATTATATAATCTATCGGCATGCGAGATCGAGCGAAACGAAAACATACATACCGTACACTCAAACAACACATGTTCACACATCATCACAGACGCAAACACACTCATGCACACAAACACCAACCCAGATACACACCCAGGTGGCCTGGTGGGCCAGGGTAGGCCCACCAGGCCCGACAAACATGGGCCCGGTTCCCGGGCACCTGCGGCAGGGCGCCCAGGACGGGACATCAGTCCTCTACAGTGCTACACTGATCAGTCCTCTACACTCATCACTTTTTCTGTAGGTCCTTGAGCTTGAGGCAGAGGGCAGTGATGTGTCGCCCACTGACCTCGCTCCATTGGAAGTCGTTTTCTTGCATCCAGTGAGTAATAGCCGTTGTCGTTGACGGAACTCCCCTCTCAAGTAGCATTTTAGCATATGCGAGCTCAGAAAGGCTCCACGGGCGGTTGGAGCTGCGCCCCCTGCCCCTGGAGGGCATAGCGGGCGCCGCGGTCAGCCGGGCGTGTATGACTTCAAAATGCTCCCTCGGTGGGGCCACGTCCGTAGCCGGAGGAGCGGGGTTTGGTGGGACCACGTCTGTAGCCGGAGGTGCGAGGCTCGGTGGGGGAGGCGAGGATTCAGCTCCTGGAGAGTCGTCTTCTTGGCGAGAGTCGTCTTCGGGTGAGTCGTGGGGGACTGGTTCTTCCGCCACGATGTCCGCCAAGACAAATGGCTCCACGCTGGAGCGGGGGTCAGGGTGGACGCCTGCCATGGCCACGAACTGCTTCACGCCCTCGATGTCCCGCTCGCGGCGGGACTCCATGTTATAATCCCGCTGAGCGGTCGGGGCCGAGTGGCGGCGGAGGCTGCAGAGGTTTTCAAACTCAGGATACGTGAGCTGCCCTGCCCGCATCTTCTCCACCGACAGGGTGTTGTGCCAGCGGCGGCTCCCCACCCCCATAATGGCCTTGAGCTCATCTGCGCCGATGCCGATGATAGCCAGCAGTTGGCGCGACTGGCCCAGTTGGGCGGGGTACCGTTGGATGGGGAAGACTTGCGGTTTTGGTGCGTCTCGGAGGTGCTTCCTCATATACTTGAGGTAGAACGCCGTCAGATCTGCTTCCGCCTTTAGGAAGAACGCAACCGCGCTTCCGTGTTGGTCCTTCGTCTTCCCGCCCATGTGCTCAACGAAGCGTCCTAGCTCCGTGTCTTCGCCTCGGCGGAACTCGTTCACTGTTACTTCCGCGAACACCTGTGTCCGTTGGCCTTGGAACAAGTTGGATAGTATGAAGAGCACTTGGGCGAAAAGCCGCGCCACTGGCTCCAGATCTTCTTGGCTCGCCGTGAACCAGTTTTCTCTTATCTCTCGGAGCCAGTGTAGACCCCGCTCTCGGACCTTGCCGGGGTCGCTCTGGTAGGATTGCACCTTCCGGTCCCGACGGGCGCGCTTCGCTTCTTTTCTGGAGTCGGCCGCCATCGTCAGCTCATAGTCAATGAGCTTGTTGAAAGCCTCGAGGTACCCCTGCCAGCGCAGCTCCAGGTCATCGGGAACCACGATGATCCGGCCCCCGATCATCTTGGTCACCCACTTGAGCGACATACACATCATATACCCGGTCGGATACTTTTCTCTCAAAAAATCCGACAGGGCGCTGCGCAACGCTTCTTGCGAGGATGTGTCCGCCATCAAGACCCGAAAGTCGAGGCTCTCCAGAGGCTTGTCGTGATCCAGGATGTTCGATGCACGTAGCAGGCGCGTCAGGTGCTGCGTGTACTGCCTTTTCGTGTGCACGTTCTTGAACGGAATGTTCATGACGCTCCATTCGGGTCTGAAGGGCCCCACCCGCTCCACAGACAAGCGATGCAGATCTTCCCGCTGTGTCACGTAGCGTGTTGGAGCTGCTTCAGACGAACCGGCAGTCTCACCGTCTTGAGTTGGGCCAGGGGGCTTCGGAACTTCTGGGCCGTTTAGCAGAGGGAGGCCAGTGGCCTGGGCGCAGGCCCACGTCCTGGCCACCAGTCGGTGCCCAGTGTTGGGTACCTTGATGAGCACTTCTCCTTGATCATCCCCTTCATGAACCTTGTTGCGTTTGAGGTGCCGGCTCAGGCACTTTCTCAGCCCGTACCCTCCGCTTCGAATCACTTCTCCGCAGGAACACGTCCGTTCCGTGTTGGAGGTCGGCGCGGACCACACTTCGATGCCCTTGATAGTCCTCATCTCCCCGGCCAGTGGGCAGTCCTGGCCGCCAGGGCACTGGGCGACATGTTTCCGCCGGTGGTCGCGCTGAACTACACGGGCGACGACAGGTTACCACAGTGCCACTGCCGTGGTCCAGCCCTCTGCAGGCAGGAAGCTGTCCACTGCAGGCGCACGTGAGGCGGCGGCGGCGGGCGCGCGTGAGGTGGCGGCGGCGGGCGCGTGTGAGGTGGCGGCGGCGGGCGCGCGTGAGGTGGCGGCGGCGGGCGCGTGTGAGGTGGCGGCAGCGGGCGCGAGTGAGGCGGCGGCGGCGGCGGCGGGCACGCCTGAGGCGGCGGCGGCTGGCGCGAGTGAGGCGGCAGCGGCGGGCGCGAATGCGGAGGCGGCGGCGGGCGCACCTGAGGCGGCGGCGGCGGTTGGCGCGCCTGAGGTGGAGGCGGCGGGCGCGCGGGAAGCGGCGGCAGTGCCCACTTCCACCCACACGTCCGTGCTACGGCCCGGTAACCCCTCCTGCATCATACGTCGCGTTGCTACTCGGGCTCCGACCGGAGGTTAACCTTTCATGTCCCAGTTGGAATCCGACCAGTCGTCCACAAAGGACGTTGATTTTACAGCTTCAGGAAGCGACATGCTGTCCGAATCATACGGATTGAACGTTGGATCCTGAACATGATCCGATACCGGGGAGGGTGGGGACGGTGGTTCTGGTGGTTCCGGAGGGGGAGGTGTATCTGGCGGGGTCAGAGGCCGCAAGACCGACTGTGGATGTCTCATCACGGGAATTGATACGAAGTAGCGGTTAAAGCACCGTACCGGTGCAGAAAAACTCACAGCGTGGCTTCAAAGGCGAGACAGGAGCGTCACACCGCACTCTCCGACACACTCGTCGAGTGTCGGAGTGTCGCGACTCGGCGCGCTCACTCACAACTCACTGCTCAGCGGTCCGGGAAGGCCGCCGTCATGGCCAGCCAGATGGGCAGCTGAAGGGCGTCGGCCACCCGCTCTCTCCGCCTCCGACGTCCAGCGGTCCAGGATGGTGTGGAGCTCATCGGTAGTCGAAGCCCGTGTTGCGCCGCCTCTGGCCAGGTTGAGGAACTGGTGCCGGCCGAGTCTGGATCTCAGGCCGGCATCCCGCGCCACCGAGTCTCCTATTAGGAGGTGCAGCGGGGGCGCCGAGCGTCGGAGGTGCCGTGAGAGCCATCGGTGTGCCTCTGGGTCGCTGACCTCGAGCACGTCCATGCTTAGCGGCCGATGAGCTGATGACCAACTGAAGAAAGAAACAAACATCCGTAAGTACACATAAATTATGGTCAGACAGCAAACAAAATGACACGGGCAAACAGGGCCGCTGCCAAACGGCACACAGATTCAGTCATCAGACTGATTTTTTGCCGCCACAAGTCACCTCCTACCCAGCTAACCTTAACTTGGCCATGCATATGTCTGATTTACAAGTGCCCAAGTCTGTGCCCTGCCATACTGCACACCAGTGCCGCTGTCGGTACAGTTTTACCAGAAGGTACACGTTACGGTCCAGTATTTCTCCTCGTGGACCTGCATCGGTCTTCACCCACTGGGTTTTACGTCAGTGGCGCCGCACTTTGTTCACTGCTGCCTTGTTGTGCAGTTCGTCACCGTCCTCGTTGGTGTACCGCACCCACCACTCCGGACACACCCTCACCGACGCCCAACGAATCACTTCATCCAGGGTTTTATCCTGGAAGTACCCCACATCTGACAAACTGATGTTCTCCCGCACCCACCACTCTGGACACACCCTCACAGACGCCAAACGCTGCATGATCCAGATATAGCACTACAGTGTATGCATGCGTTTTCTCATTTCAGCTCGTATCATTCCTTGGAAATAGCTGGTACCTGATAGTGTACCGACCATGACACTTTTCACGAACCTTGCCTTGAACATGGGGAAGGCGCTCTTATGGATTTGGCCACCATGACCACACATGTACTCTTGAATGGACTCATAGTCGATATTCGGCATTCCAGCCCTGTGCTTAGCACTCAGACTTGCTAATTCAACCTCCTTTGGAACTGAAAACTGCACCTCTGTTTCACCACTGGGCTCTATGTGACCAAAATCATCGTTCCTGTCATAAGCGTCGAGGCGCTCCACAAGGTCACGCTTCTTGCCGGTCACCTTTTCTCCCTTTTTGCGAAGGAGAGCCTTGAGCTGCTCAGTTCTCATGTGACCGTATTTCTCCATGATATCTCCAAAAAAAAACTTATATCGCTTAACCCAGAACCAGAACCAAGTTAAGACAGTCCTTTTTTACCAGTAGGGTCATAGAAGCTTGGAACGGTGTACCTCCTAGAGTTATCAATAGTTCCTCCTTAAGTAATTTTAAAAATGAGTTAGACTTGTATTATAAACAGCGTGGGCTAGTGTTCGATGAAATGGTGTAATTGTACCGTGTTTTACATATGTACAATGTTTGTTCATCTACCTGTAACCTCGTTCGGCCCAAGTGGCCTGCTGTTACATGGAATACATGTTATGTTATGTAACCCTCGCACGACCAGGCCATTTCTCATAACACGAACGACCAGGGGGGGGGTTGTTACGACCCCCCCCTGGCGTTTCGAAACGGAAGGTCGTAGAGCTTAGCGGAAAAAACCAACGGATTGCTCTCAACGAGATCTCGCGATTGGTGGTATATTTTTTGGTCCTAGGTCAACATTTGACCTACTTATGACCGGTCAAAGGTCAAATTTTCCGAAAAAAAATCAAACCTTTTCAATTTTGCGCAACGATTGCGGCAAAACGGTGAGAGATATTAACTTCAAACCTTCAACAACGTATTCCCCACTCAATTCTGCATCATATATGGTGTTTTTGGTGTATTTACCCTATAAAAGTAAGAGGCCTATTGCTGATGAGTGATATGGTGTCACATCACCCTCCGGTGTTTGTCCCGATTCGTCGGCTGTTGACCACTGCTCCGCTATAAATACTGTAGGTAACGACTCAGAAAAGTGTATTTCCAACTTCCAGCAATCAATTCACAGCAAACGATGTATCACATATCATCACATATGAAAGACACATCATGAAAGACACATCATCACAAGTGACCTCACAACACGTGTGACTCGTCACCTGCCAGCCACTGCCGCTCACTCCACGCCGGACGGGCCAGCGTCACAGCTGTTGCAGAGAGGAAGGCTCCGCTTGCTGTGCTTGCGGCACACCGGCATTTTGCACTTGCAGCACCGCGACTTCACCTTGTTCACGTTGGTGTGCCGACTGCGCTTGTAGCCGGCACCCTGCTGGTCTGCCACGCAGGTGGCACACCTGGCGCGTGCGGTGGTGGGCTCTCGGCGTGGCTGCGGCTGGGCCGGTAGACGGCTGCCCAGGACGTTCTCGATGGCTGCTCTTGTCTTCATGGTGAGCCCTTCAGCAGGTCGAAGCAGGATCAGCGGCTTCACCAGGGAGAGGCCGAGCTCCCTCAGGAACAGCTTCCTGTCGCCGTGCTTGGTGTCCGAGAAGGACCCGGATGCCGCGCAGATGACCCAGCCGTTGAGAGCCGCCACGTCCAGCATCAGCAGGAAGACAGCCAAGGGCCAGCGCCGCGTCGCCACCCGGCAGGTGTAGGTGCCGATCATCTGGTCGACCGTGTCGACTCCGCCCTTGGTCTCGTTGTAGAACAACATAACCTCGGGCTTCTTCTTGCCGTCAGCGGCGACCAGCGGGTTGGCGTGCTGGGTCGACAGCAGCAGCACGTTCTTGTTGGTCTTCTTGTTGTAGGACGTCACCATGATGTTCTCGGACCAGTAGAACTTCGATGAGTTTACTTCTCTCCCTTCGGTCTTCTTTGCGTCCTCCGGCAGGTGTCGACGGTTTGCCATGACCTTGCCGACGTAGGTGAGGCCCTCTGCGAGAAGCTCCTCACAGAGGTCCACCGAGCTGTAGAAGCGGTCGGCGGTCACGTTCCGGCCGGTGCGATAGAACGGCCGGACCAGATGATGGACCACGTTGGACGCTCCGGTGATGTGGAGCTCAGGGTCAGGATCTTCAGCCTTGCCGGCGTACGGCATGATGTTCAGCATGTAGCGTGATCGGACGTCTGCTACGTCCCGGAACAGCAGGCCGTACTTGTCCGGCTTGTTCGGCATGTAGATCACGAAGCCGCACCGACCACGGTAGGCTCGCAGCGTCTCGTCGACGGTGATGCAGTCTGACGGCGTGTAGAACTTGGCCAGACGGCTGTTGAAATCCGAGAAGACATCTCGGATTGCCGCAAACTTGTCCCTCTTGCGCCGTTCTTCTGGGTCGGCTCGATTATCGAACCGGAGGATCCGCTTTATGTAGACAAAGCGGTTCTTCGTCATCGTCGCCCTGTAGAATGGCCTTGAGAAAGGCCCGTAGAGCAGGTCGTCGATTTTGCAGCGGCGGTCGCCCTCACAACCCCGCAGGAGAACGAGACCAATGAAGGCCCGTAGCTCCATCAGCGTCACGGGGATGTGGGTGCGGTTGCTTGCTGCTGCGAGGCGCTCTCCTTCTTCATTCGACCGTTCCAGAATCTGCGTTAGCAGGCTATCTGGAAGGAAGAGGCCGAACGCGTCCTTCGGTATGTTGACGTCCTTCGCCGCTCCCTTTGGGCCCGGGCTGCCGCGCATGATGTTGCCTGGGCGGGCACGGACACGGTGATTGGGCGGCACCGTGGTCCACACCCACCCTGTTCTTGACAGCTCTTGGCCACCAGCCTGCTCCACCCGGGTGAAGTTGGCCGCCGGGCGGTCAGCAGCTTCGTCTTCCGATGCCTCGCTGTCTGAGCTGGGAGCCACGGCATGGCCATCGCCGCTGGGACCGGGAGTCCCTGCAGCAGCAGCGGCAGCTTGATGCGGCTCGCCGTCCACTTCTGTGAAGTCGGTGACAGCTTCCGGCTCTTCATCCCAGTCGCTGTCATCGTCCGATTCTGACCGGACCTCAGGATCGCTGTCGTCTTCCTGCAGCAAGAGCTGGATCTCTTCTGCTGTCAGAGGCTGGCCTGGACGGCGGGGTGACCCACTAGTGCTAGGCTCAGCCGCCCGCTTCCTGCCTCTTGAGCGTGGCATCTTGAGCTGCCCGCGCAGGAACCCTTGAAATCTTGAACTGATTGCATTTGCCGAGCGCACCCCTTTTATACTACATTGCAAAATTTATCTACTTACATCTAGATCAATCATGCAATATCTACAAAAAAATACGATCGCTGCTAGCCGTCAGCCAGTCAGCGCCCGAGGGTGCCGCCCACCCGCGGGGCGCAGCCAATCACCGCCCGCCGGCATGATTTTCCCGAATGTTCCCGAATGTTCCATGTTCCCAAATGTTCTGGAATGCCCAAGACTGCCGCCCACTCGCGGGAAGCAGCCAATCACCGCCCGGCGGCATGACCTTCTCGAATGTTCCCGAATATTCCCGAATGTTCTGGAAACCTCTGTCCTGAATTTTTTTTTTGCGAATCGTGTCTTCTCAAGATAAAAACTCGTCACCGTTCTCGATTCGTCATCGAGCTACTAGATGTTTCGAGAATGTTCCAATCACAAAGTGCCGGCCAAAGTTAGGTCAACCCAGGTCATTGACCTTCGATGGCCTCTGAAAGTTCGAGCCACAATACAAAAGCTCAAAGTAGGGGAAGCGGGGGTAGCACCGCCATGTGGGAAACACCGCCATCCTCTCTATCGGCAAAACTCTGAATTGTAAATGCAAACACCCGCCATTTCGGTGTCCGAACGGAAACGGGACGCCGCGTGAGGTAGGTTTCGCTAAGATTTATTTGATTTTGAGTTCGCAATTGCCCATTTTGTGAATTTCAAACCATCGTTGTAATCATTTGGCATGTTTTAGCAGCAAGTAAGTGGTCATTTCAAGTCAAAATGCCTTGATTTTTACGTTAAATTTGAGGGCATGAAGTGCTCTTCGTTTAGAAAGGAATTACAGAAGAATCGCGTCCCGGCTTGTTTTGCTGTCGGGGCGTTGTTGGTCCATGACTGTGTGTGGGGTAACACCGCCATGCTCGGCGGTGTTACCCCAAGGGGTGGCAAAATGGATAAAGCCGCAATGATGATTCACTCAGCTCGGAGAAGAGCTTTAGTTAGGCCGCAAACGTAGTCTGTTTTTTAACCTCACGTTTGACTTCACTGGATGTTTCGAAATAAACGTGAATTTGTCATGCTTTGTATGCATATTGTCCGCAACAAACAGTTTGATCTGTGACAAACTAACAACCAACTCTTGTGTGTCTTATATGAGTTTGAGTTACTATTTCAGACAGCAGTAACGCTTCCAAGGGTGGCTGTCACCGTAAGGCCGATCTGTGGATAACATCGCCATCAGTGGCGGTGCTACCCGCACATTTTTTGGAGGACGGAAAATGCAGGACTTGTTTTCAATGTCTGTAAAGTAGCGAAATTTTATAATGGAGCGCTGGAAACTATACCAACATGTAGGAAAACATTCCTACTTTCACATGAATGCAAAAGAGCTTCGTTTTTACTACGCATATGAGCTCGGTGAGCAGAAATGCTTAAGGTGGCGGTGCTCCCCCCGCTTCCCCTAATAATGACTAGCGCTAGCCATGGATAAATATACCGACATTGCTCATATAATCGTTGTAAAACAAATAATTTACGGCTGCACATAACCGTACGGGATGTTGGACCACTCATGACGTCATACCTCTCTAATCTGACATGACCCGGCCATTTTGTTTATTTCAAAAGTTAGTCAATAGATGTCCCAACATGTCTGGAAAGTTCTATTAGCATACTTGCACTACTCCACATGCAATCGTAAAAAAGCTGGGGGCGCATTTATCAGACACTCACTTCTCAGAAATGGCGGCGTACGCTGTACCACATATGACGTCATAACTCCGTGACCTGACCTGACCCGGTCAAGTTTCTTGTACCACACGATGGCCAATACTTGCCCCAACATGCATGGGAAGTTTCATGACGATCCATCAAACAATGTGGATAGCATCAGCAGAAAACCTCGGGACTCGGTACACACTTCGTGAAAATCCGGCCGGAGGCTGTACCTCTTATGACGTCATAACTCCGTGACCTGACCTGACCCGGTCAATTTTCTTGCACCACACGATAGCCAATGCTTGCCCCAGCATGCATGGGAAGTTTCATCATGATCCATCAAACAATGTGGGTATCACCGGCAGAAAACCTAGGGATTCGGCGCACACGTTTGGTAACTGTCGGCCGGAGGCTGTACCTCTTAT
Source organism: Amphibalanus amphitrite (assembly GCF_019059575.1). Lineage (NCBI taxonomy): Eukaryota > Metazoa > Arthropoda > Thecostraca > Balanomorpha > Balanidae > Amphibalanus > Amphibalanus amphitrite. The sequence goes on from NW_024881668.1 coordinate 82,711, forward strand.
GACGTCATAACTCCGTGACCTGACATGACCCGATCAATTTTTTTCGGCAAAAGATGCGCAAAGGTTGCCCCAGAGGGTATTGAAAATTTCAGCCCGCTACGACAAGCCGATTAGCGTGCACTTCGAAAAAACCTCAGGGGGGGGGGGGGTTGATACAACCCCCCCCCCCCCCCTAGGCGTTCTAGGGTTAACTAACACCAACAACCTCTCCTCTCGATCATCTATCTCACTGTACAGGGAAACGCAGAACAAGACGCCATCAAACTTACTGTGAATTATTATATTTTTTAATGTGACGTCAAAATCACGGGTACTATTTTGATTGGCAGACATGTTATATATGACGTCATTGCTAAAAGTGTTTTACATTTGTGTGAAAACGGCGCAAGCTTGCTCCAGGTTTTGTCTACGGGGATGCTTTTCGTTCGATTTTCACATGGACTGGAACGGTGGTCCTGCCATCTGGCGGCGAAAGTTTTGACATGCCCCATCACTTCATCCAGGGTTTTATCCTGGAAGTACCCCACGTCTGACAAACGGATGTTCTCCCGAACCCAGCAAACTCGCCTGCTCTTCTTCGGGAACTTCAACAGTTGGCCGACCTGAGCGTACACTTTGTTGGCAACCAGCTGGACGCTCGCATCCTGCAGAGGCCGTGGATATCCGTAAAAAGTTACGGGATGCATGCATGCCTGTGAACACAAAACTGAGCGAGGATCATGATCTCGCACTACTGAAATTACTTTTTAGCTTGCGCCCTGGAGAGGGTCGGGTGATTACGAGTCCTCGAGGGGAGGCGCGCAGATTCTGTCCCCCCCCCCTCCTCCTCCCATTTCCGCTCCTGGAAGTGCGGACTGCGGAGTTTCGTGGGTGAGTAGGCGTGTATACTGTATATGAACTCTTAACGATCCAAATTTTATGACCTAAGGACAATATTTTCAAGGTCAAATCACGTCATAATTTGAAAGTTCTCGCTCCGTAAACTTTCCACTCCGGACACACTCTCATTAGCCCTGTTTACATAGGGATAGTGGCCAGGTAGTGGAATTTCCGATAACGAGACTTTTATTCCACTAACGAGACATTTAAGGCACATTCTGGTAGTGTTTTTTTTTTTTTTTGTGTTCAGACCTATCGTCCTATCGTCTATCGTCCTATCGTCCACGCTCTACATCGCATCACGAAAGAAAAAACGCCAATATCGCTTACTTAACACATATGAAGTAATCTCGTAGGTAAAGATCAGAGGAATACTGCACCTCCTTTATCAGGCGTGTCAATAGGTACGTGCCTGCGCTGAGCCGAGGTCGGAGAGAGAGGTAGACGACCGAATGGTACTCGTCTTAAAAGCAAGCATTTGTAATACAAATAATCCAAGGCTGTGCAATATTTATATCATTTGAGAGCAGTACCATGGATACACTTAGCATTCTTTTTTTCTCGGCCAGCCTAGCGCCAGTCTCGAGCGGTGGGACAGTTAACCCGGCAATTTTGGCCGGGATGCAAAAGTTACGTTAAACCGGTTTATGTTAACCCGGGAGCAAATAACAACGTGGGAGCCTATCTTAGGTGTGGCAAAGCTAACGGAGTACTTACTTGTTATCGAAGTGCCGAAAGAAGGTACTGGAACCGAAAACACAACATTGGTTCATGTATTTATTAACATTCATGCACACAGTCATACTTGTGCAAGGTGTCAGTGTTCAGTTGTGGGGTGTTCAGCCAGGGAAAAAGTTCTATGAACTGAAAAACCCGGCGCCTATTGCAAAGGGAAAAACCCCGCGCTGAAGCCGAAATAGCGCGGGGAAAAACCCTGTATCGTTTAAGCTAATGTGTAGGAGGGTGACGAAGAGGGAGATGGGAGACGGTTCCGCGCGGGGAGGGACACCCGGGTCGCCTAGCAGTAAATGCTTCAGCCCCCAGTCGGTGTTGGCGCTGCGACGGTTGTTGGCACGGGGCCATTACCGGAGCGTGCAATATGGAGACCGTCTATGCAAGGAGGGATAAGAAGAGGGACAGGGAGGTGACTCCGCGCGAGAAGGGCGCCCGGAGGCCAAGCAGGGAAAGCTAAGCCCCCAGTCGGTGTTGACGCTCAACGATCTCGGCCCAATCGACCTGATCGGAGCGCGCAACGTGGAGTCACCCGAGTGTTCGCGGTGCCGCGCCTCCGCCGCCGTTAGCGCGCGTGTAAATCACAGGTGATTAGGCGAGATCGACGATTCAACAGAGCAATTAGTGCGAATGAGAAGCGGTGGAATGAGAAGCGGAACAACATCGAACGATAATCACAAAAATCACAAGAACAACATCAACAGCAAGAATGGAAGATAAATCATTAATTCATTTACCCACATCCGTGTACTGACAAGAGCTGTTGACTGAGACTAGTACGGAAGAGGTCCAGTACCTATCAACTTTGCCAACAGTTTCATGCGTAAGGTTTTCATACACGAACACGCCGGATGGAGCACGTTACAAGAACTAACTTTGCCGATGTAAAAAAGGCACAAGTTCTTAATATTTATCGGGAGTTTGTGTTTCTAGCGCCATCTTGGTAGGCATTTCCGACCGTGCCGGTCAGTGTCGAGTTGGCCAGGACATCCTGGGTGAACGCCGCGTGTCGAGTTGGTCAGGACCTCTCGGGTGAACGCCGCGTGTCGAGTTGGCCAGGACCTCCCGGTGAACACCGCCACCAGGAGGTCTCGCACCGCTTTCGCCGCATCCCCATCTCAGACGATGCCCGAGTATCGTCTGGCTGGGATCTTTGTACATGGCCCAATAGGCACCTGGCAACAAATAAGGACAGCGGCTCATTATTACCATCATGAATGGTTCCAAACTGCCTCACACGAAGAGACATTTTATGCTAATAAAGAAATGCCAATCGGATACCAAGGTTTTGCCAAACCGATACCAACTTGGCACTTGGCATTCAGGTCGTAATACTTTTGGGATTTCCGCTCAACTCATTGATCGTCTTTTATCTATTAGCTTCTATGAATTTCGCACTAAGCAATTGTTACATGAACCATTGCCGCACTCCGGCAGTGCGGCACGATCCCACGATTCCCATCATCCTACCCCACAGCTGTCTCTATCTGCTAATGGTGGCAGGGCCTGACCCTACGGGACGGCAAACCGAGATTGGGATGAATGAATGAATGAATGTATTTATCCACGACCCCACTGGGGGTATGGGAACTTGGCTCAAATATGCATAATATGTACACAATACACACAGGCTTCATATACCTGCGTGTCCAGGCGCAGCTAGACATGCATAGTTAGCGTAGTTAGCGACTCCCACTATTTGTACATTTGTCAGTACTAGTGCTACGCATGAGCGCATACACACGCATACACACACAAAAACAAATACACATACCTTTGATTACATCGCAATCCGACATATTGGGGGTTGGGGGGGGTTGGGGTAGAGTCTGAGAGAAGGGAGATGGGCTGGGGGGGGGCACTTGAGGCTGCAGATTTATGGAAAGGCATCGGTGATATGCTGGATAAGCCTAGACAGGCGGTGAAGAAGTGTCTTCTTGTTTGTCGAGAAGAGAGCCTTAAATTTAGTTGTGTCGGGATATTTAGACGCCCGGTAGAGATGGGGGAGGGGGAGAGAATGCGTGTGCGGTGGGCATGGCTGAAGGGCTGGGAGTGGCAGGCAGCCTTCTGCTGGCGACTCACTTGATTTTGGCGTCGAAGATGGAGATTGTTGCTGTTCTTGATGAGGGTTGCACGAGTAGAGTCAGAGAGATAGAGAGGTCACCACTGGTCTGGCCGGCAGAGACTCCCCGGGTATTCTGTTTCTCTCCTCCTCTGCGGCCCGGTTTTATTCCTTTCGTTATCCGGTTCCGGCTGGGGGTCGAGATCCGTGACCGGGCCCACCAAATCTGCATTTTCCTGTCTTGCTACCGCAATTTCTTCCGGCGGCAGCCCTGACCGGGGCTTCGAGAGGAAGCGCGTCCGGCGTGGCCGAGGCTTCGGGTTTCTCCCCTCCTCCGCTGTTTCCTGGTCGGAAGTGACGTTTTTCACAGTCGATTTCCGCCGGGTGTCGTTTCTTGGCTGCGCCGGACGCGGCGCTTTTCGCACTAGCCAGCACCAGATGTTTCGCCGGATGCTGACTTCCAGCTACGTCGGACGCAGCTGGCCTGGCCAGAGGCCCCGAAAGGATGTGAGGGCGCCAGGGTGTCTGAAGCTGGCTCGGCGTCGGGTGGGGTTTGTTTGCGCTACCGTCAGCGAACGTTTGATCTTGCGGCATTAGCCGGCTTGATGGGGGACAGCCGCTCGGTAGGCGTGTGACCGGTCTCCTCCTTGGCCCCGGCATCCCGGCAGACAGGGTACTATGTGAGGCAGTTTATATGTATGAAAAAGATAAGTTTTTGATGTTGAAAGAAATGTCACAGCGTTCAGCTCTGTTACACAATAAGATTGATCAACACGTAATAAGCTTCCGCTGCAAACTCTATTTACCCGCCACCAAAAATGGGATACAGCCTTTCCTACATAACAATAAATGAGATTATTCTTGTCACTTTAAATTATTTGCTTTTATAATAGTTCAAATTGTACAAAATCATTGAACTGTGACAAAAAAAAAATCTTTTCCATTTTTGCATGATTCGGATCAGTATTTGGTTTGGTACAAAATCATTATAAATTATAAATTGAATTGTACAAAACCATTGAACTTTGGTAAAAAATGGCATTCCTTTTCTATTTTTCCATGATTCGGATCAGTATTTGGTTTGGTTACGGTTTCCAAATCATCTACAATAGACATCATTATTGTATACATCTCGTATATACAAAGTTACAATCGATCATGGATGTCCAACGCTTAAGGTGCCCGGCTTGGCGTTGAAGCCGCTGCCAGACTTGGGGTTGAAGCCGGTGCACGGTTTGGCGTTGAAGCCGCTGCCAGACTTGGGGCTGAAGCCGGTGCACGGTTTGGCGTTGAAGCCGCTGCCAGACTTGGGGCTGAAGCCGGTGCACGGTTTGGCGTTGAAGCCGCTGCCAGACTTGGGGCTGAAGCCGGTGCACGGTTTGGCGTTGAAGCCGCTGCCAGACTTGGGGCTGAAGCCGGTGCACGGTTTGGCGTTGAAGCCACTGCCAGTTCAGTTCATTTCAGTATATTTTGTTAACCAAGAACAAAAACATCGGAGAAAATAATCGCGGATGTCATCCCGTGCCGCCGCTGGTGGAAAGTCCACCTCCAGGTGACAGCCGTCGAGCTGGTCTACTGCCGGCCACCACCCGCGCACAAGGATACAAGGCACGTGGTCAGTACCACCGTCATCACGAGATGACTTGACGTTGATAGCCGGTCCCGCGGTATAATAATCAAGAATAAGAACGTTTGCGTCCTTTATGCCAGACTTGGTGTTGTTGAAGCCGGTGCCCGGCTTGGCGTTAAAGCCGGTCTCGAAGGCACTTGACGTCGATGGCATAGATGACGGCATCTCTATGCAGTCGTCTGATGTCGAACTTGGTGTGGCCGCCTTACCAGCAGCAGAACCAGAGACCTGGGATTCTTCCATATCGGACTGAGAACAAAGAAGCCCAAATGGATTTAGTCATGAAAACTTACCTGTCATTTAGATTCGGCCAGATCAAGAGAAGGATTGCCCTCTTTATTAAACGTAGGCACATTAACGGAATTGGCAGTCGAGATATAAAAGCATTGTAAATATTCGAAAAATAACTATCTGAAGTGACAGGATAGCAGCTGCATGGCAGAATAAAAACTGTCTCAGTTGAAAAATGAAAAGTGTTCAGTTTATCTCGCCAGTGGTGAGAGGAGGCGTTTCAAATTATAATGCGGTGCAGTCCAGTGGAACCACAAAACAAGGTCCTGGGGCCGTATTCACGTCGACTTCGTAAGTCGATTTTCTTTCGTAAGTATAATTTGGTATTCACGTCGACACTTCTCAAGTTTTTATCGCCAGAGTTCACGTGAATAAAAAAATTTACTTAAGAAGTAGGTCAAACTTAAGAAAATTCTTACGAAAATGATCGACGTTAATATGGCCCCTGGTCAGCTATTAACACCACCCTCCTTGACAGGTGTCAGAATGACAAGTTAGATCCGAGGTTATGTATTTACCTGATCTACCTGGTACCTGATCACTGATCTACCTGGTATGTAGATCAGTGCTGGTTCTGGAAGGACCGACACGGTACTCCTGGATAACAAGCCTGCTCTTTCTTCCCTGGCAGTCGACTGGAAATGATTTGGTTTATAAACCTCCAAGCATACACTCCTTAACAGAGCAACGTGACTCTTAACTGACATCAGGCAGCTTTTACTGCTTGAGCCTGAAACTTAAAGGGACTATCCCACCTTTAACATGGGGTTTGAGTTGAGATAGCCAAGTTTGCGGCGAGGTTCAGAAACCACTATCTATCTAGGTTGCAGCCCCTGCGGCCTCTTGGTGTTGAAGAAATTCGTTCCCTTCATTTGAAAATGGGCCTTGTACAAGGCCCTATCTTTAACATGGAGCGACCGTTAGTGTGACGTCACCTCGTTTAGTCATTCTGATTTAAATGGGTTTGTTCGTTGAAAAATCGCTTAAAACTTGGTCTGAACTTTGTTGTGGTGCCTACAGAGTAAAAAGAATCAGCTTTATGACAGTGATGTGGCCTGGGGAAGGAGGTAATTTTGGGCTGTCACGTCACACATTTGAAAGTTGTTTGTGTTTGGAATATGAGAAGCCTAAGATGTTTAATGAAAAATAAATGCCAGAAACGTGTTCCTGGTCATCCAATCTATAAAGTCGGGCACAATTTAACTGGTTTTTACAACATTTTAGAAGGTGGGATAGTCCCTTTAACTTAGTTTTGATATCTCAGCTTTGTTTTTCAATAGAATAACAATTCAAGCAAAGAGGATCTTCAGCTTTTCAACATTAAACAATTCGTTTTTTATTGTTAAATCTCTTGAGCCTAGAAACCCTGTACAACAAGGAAAAATGCTAAATTTTTAAAACACCATTTGGAGGCCGCTGACTGGATGTCCACTGCAGCACCTGCAAACTTTAAAGCGTTAGCAAGCTGTCACAGAAAGAGTGATGATGCTAGCTGACTGTTGAAGATGGAAAGACTACTTGAACTGTTATATCACCTATTTATTCATGTTGTTTTTGAATGCTTTAAACAAGCTACCTTTCGTAATTCCAGCATGTCATCTCTGATATTCATAAAAAACGGTGCATAAGAACAACTCTGACTTATGTGCATTGATGAATCTGTTTGGGATTGATCTTGCTCCCGAATGCACTTCAATGTAGCTACAATATCCAAAACCGTGTTTCATGCAGCACTAGCTTCACCATTATCATCTAATATTTTATATAATACAATATACATAAACAGCTTACCATTGTCACGTCTGGGTGGGTTGGCCGACTCCAAAGGAAAGCCCACGAGTTTGCGGAGCAGTTTATCGTTAGCTGATCCAACAGTCGAATTACTTTCCGAAAAGTAGTCAAAGAGTGCACACGCTGAAAACAAAAGGCTGCGCTGTTTATCAACATGAAAATGAGCCAGCCTCTTCTTCACTAGGTACTGCACTCAACGCTCCCGCACCACAAATGTTACGATTCCAAGTTAAAGAAGGCATAACTACACCAGGCGGATGTATTTTTGATTGTCAACAGAATCCAGACAAACAAGATAATCACTTGCCAAAAACCCCGGCTATGAGGGACTCAATATGATCAGCGACCAATCGCAACTGGTGGAGAAATATGCTAGTTAATCTCGAGAGACACTCGAGGAAACCCAAGAAAATGTCGCCCTTGAATAGCCTGACAGCCGTGTGAAATAGCGACCTTGCAAGGCACGCTCAAATGATACGAACAGCTCCTTGAATATGCTCACCGAACAGCCGCTCAGACTGGTAAGGCTAACATATTCACGGCGCTGTGCTATAGGTGGTTGGGTCCCAAAAAGAGTATGTGGAACCTAGCCAGACAGACGTAGCCCCAGATTTAGACCATCGAATGCATATGCGTCGCCGAGTAAGCCGACAAAATGTCTCTCAGACGAGACTGCCGACGTCCCCAGCAAACTCAACATTCGAGGTCCCAACGCACCAGCCGCAACAACAGACATTCTCAGTCGACACTCAGTCGAGGTCCGGGGGCGAGGACATCCGGGCGGGGCCGGAGTTGAAGTGTACGTGGTCAATGACCATTGGGTATTTCCTGGGCTAGCCAGAGTGCCGCCGTCTTGATGAAGTACGACTTCAAGTGGTCGATGGCCATTGGGCGTTTCCTGGGCCAGCCAGAGTGCCGTCGTATTTATAAAGTACGACTTCAAGTGGTCGATGGCCATTGGGCGTTTCCTGGGCCAGCCAGAGTGCCGCCGTCTTGATGAAGTACGACTTCAAGTGGTCGATGGCCACTTGAACTTTTTCCTTGGCCAGTCAGAGTGCCGCCGTCTTGATAAAGTACGACTTCAAGTGGTCGATGGCCATTGGGCGTTTCCTGGGCCAGCCAGAGTGCCGCCGTCTTGATGAAGTACGACTTCAAGTGGTCGATGGCCACTTGAATTTTCCTTGGCCAGTCAGAGTGCCGCCGTCTTGATAAAGTACGACTTCAAGTGGTCGATGGCCATTGGGCGTTTCCTGGGACAGCCAGAGTGCCGTCGTCTTTATAAAGTACGACTTCAAGTGGTCGATGGCCATTGGGCGTTTCTTGGGCCGGCCAGAGTGCCGCCGTCTTGATGAAGTACGACTTCAAGTGGTCGATGGCCACTTGAATTTTCCTTGGCCAGTCAGAGTGCCGCCGTCTTGATAAAGTACGACTTCAAGTGGTCGATGGCCATTGGGCGTTTCCTGGGCCAGCCAGAGTGCCGCTGTCTTGATAAAGTACGACTTCAAGTGGTCAATGGGCATTGGGCGTTTCCTGGGCCAGCCAGAGTGCCGCCGTCTTGATAAAGTACGACTTCAAGTGGTCAATGGCCATTGGGCGTCTCCTGGGCCAGCCAGAGTGCCGCCGTCTTGATGAGGTACGACTTTAAGTGGTCGATGGCCATTGGGCGTTTCCTGGGCCAGCCAGATTACCGCCTTCTTGATGAAGTACGACTTTAAGTGGTCGATGGCCACTTGAATTTTCCTTGGCCAGTCAGAGTGCCGCCGTCTTGATAAAGTACGACTTCAAGTGGTCGATGGCCATTGGGCGTTTCCTGGGCCAGCCAGAGTGCCGCTGTCTTGATAAAGTACGACTTCAAGTGGTCAATGGCCATTGGGCGTCTCCTGGGCCAGCCAGAGTGCCGCCGTCTTGATGAAGTACGATTTTAAGTGGTCGATGGCCATTGGGCGTTTCCTGGGCCAGCCAGATTGCCGCCTTCTTGATGAAGTACGACTTTAAGTGGTCGATGGCCACTTGAATTTTCCTTGGCTAGTCAGAGTGCCGCCGTCTTGATAAAGTACGACTTCAAGTGGTCGATGGCCATTGGGCGTTTCCTGGGCCAGCCAGAGTGCCGCTGTCTTGATAAAGTACGACTTCAAGTGGTCAATGGCCATTGGGCGTCTCCTGGGCCAGCCAGAGTGCCGCCTTCTTGATGAAGTACGACTTTAAGTGGTCGATGGCCACTTGAATTTTCCTTGGCCAGTCAGAGTGCCGCCGTCTTGATAAAGTACGACTTCAAGTGGTCGATGGCCATTGGGCGTTTCCTGGGCCAGCCAGAGTGCCGCTGTCTTGATAAAGTACGACTTCAAGTGGTCAATGGCCATTGGGCGTCTCCTGGGCCAGCCAGAGTGCCGCCTTCTTGATGAAGTACGACTTTAAGTGGTCGATGGCCACTTGAATTTTCCTTGGCCAGTCAGAGTGCCGCCGTCTTGATAAAGTACGACTTCAAGTGGTCGATGGCCATTGGGCGTTTCCTGGGCCAGCCAGAGTGCCGCTGTCTTGATAAAGTACGACTTCAAGTGGTCAATGGCCATTGGGCGTCTCCTGGGCCAGCCAGAGTGCCGCCTTCTTGATGAAGTACGACTTTAAGTGGTCGATGGCCACTTGAATTTTCCTTGGCCAGTCAGAGTGCCGCCGTCTTGATAAAGTACGACTTCAAGTGGTCGATGGCCATTGGGCGTTTCCTGGGCCAGCCAGAGTGCCGCTGTCTTGATAAAGTACGACTTCAAGTGGTCGATGGCCATTGGGCGTCTCCTGGGCCAGCCAGAGTGCCGCCGTCTTGATGAAGTACGATTTTAAGTGGTCGATGGCCATTGGGCGTTTCCTGGGCCAGCCAGATTGCCGCCTTCTTGATGAAGTACGACTTTAAGTGGTCGATGGCCACTTGAATTTTCCTTGGCTAGTCAGAGTGCCGCCGTCTTGATAAAGTACGACTTCAAGTGGTCGATGGCCATTGGGCGTTTCCTGGGCCAGCCAGAGTGCCGCTGTCTTGATAAAGTACGACTTCAAGTGGTCAATGGCCATTGGGCGTCTCCTGGGCCAGCCAGAGTGCCGCCTTCTTGATGAAGTACGACTTTAAGTGGTCGATGGCCACTTGAATTTTCCTTGGCCAGTCAGAGTGCCGCCGTCTTGATAAAGTACGACTTCAAGTGGTCGATGGCCATTGGGCGTTTCCTGGGCCAGCCAGAGTGCCGCTGTCTTGATAAAGTACGACTTCAAGTGGTCAATGGCCATTGGGCGTCTCCTGGGCCAGCCAGAGTGCCGCCTTCTTGATGAAGTACGACTTTAAGTGGTCGATGGCCACTTGAATTTTCCTTGGCCAGTCAGAGTGCCGCCGTCTTGATAAAGTACGACTTCAAGTGGTCGATGGCCATTGGGCGTTTCCTGGGCCAGCCAGAGTGCCGCTGTCTTGATAAAGTACGACTTCAAGTGGTCAATGGCCATTGGGCGTCTCCTGGGCCAGCCAGAGTGCCGCCTTCTTGATGAAGTACGACTTTAAGTGGTCGATGGCCACTTGAATTTTCCTTGGCCAGTCAGAGTGCCGCCGTCTTGATAAAGTACGACTTCAAGTGGTCGATGGCCATTGGGCGTTTCCTGGGCCAGCCAGAGTGCCGCTGTCTTGATAAAGTACGACTTCAAGTTGTCGATGGCCACCCCGCTCTCGTTTAGCATCTTTTTCATAGCCTTTAAGTCTCCTGCCGCAGCTCGCTGCCCGGACCAGAGCTGACGGACGGCGAGCAGCTCCGCCCCCGAACAGTGAGATGCAGTACTCATTCAGTACCGTCTTACTGCCGCTCCCCTCCCCCGTGGCCCACTCGCTCGCTGCATCAGGCTTAGCTGCCAAGTCCGATTCATGTCGTTATTTGCGCGGCTGATGACGGCAAGCTTGCCAATGAGAGTTTGTCTATCTTGTTGGCTCATAGAAGCTAATCGAGATGAACTTGATTCAGTCCGTTTGGGACTTTCTGACAAATGGTAATGCCTACGCTATTTGATACTATGCATACAAAATAGACCTGTTGCGTTCTGTGCCAAGCCGGAGGGTGGCCGTTATGGTTGAGTGACCGAGACCCCAGCTCCGTGGCCAGCTGGACGGAGATGTCACCGTTTGCCTCTCTAACGACGACCGTCAGCCCGTTGTCGGGCCGTGTCGGAGGGACTTCAGCGGCTCCAGCGGCTCCCCCGGTCCTGTCGGAGGGAGCTGTCTCAGCTTGCAATTGTATATCAGCTCATGCTATTCAAAGCCGTAAATGCAAGCCTGATGACACACAACCAAAAGGCATGAAATGAAATACTCCATGAGATATACAAAACATCAATGGACACACAATGCAGTCCAAAATAAATATGCCCTTGCAAATGTTGCATTGCATATTACCTGGTAGTTGTTCGGCAGGTTCAAAAGTCAATCTCTCTCTCCCCAGGCATGCCATCCACTTCACCTGAAGCATGCTGCTCTTGCCTCGATGTGGCAGGCTGTTCATCTGCCGGGTTGTGAACTTTGTAGGTGATCTTGGCAGCTTTAGTAGGGGATGACGCGGTATGTCCCTTGCGGGGAGCATGCCACGTTTGTGAAGTTTGGGTGCATGTCACCGCCACATGCATTTTCCCAGTCCTGGTCAGGGACTCCAGTCCATATAGTGAGGTGGCCACATGTTTACATTTGGCAGTGCTGCCACCCCCCAGCTGCACATTCACAATGAGCTCCATCAACAGTACCATCTCTATCTAACACAACATGGACATGATAACGGTTAGAGCGGTTAGACTACCATCTCTATCTAACACAACATGGACATGATAACGGTTAGAGCGGTTAGACTACCATCTCTATCTAACACAACATGGACATGATAACGGTTAGAGCGGTTAGACTACCATCTCTATCTAACACAACATGGACATGATAACGGTTAGAGCGGTTAGACTACCATCTCTATCTAACACAACATGGACAAGATAGCGGTTAGACTTCTTCATCTCTGCTCTTACAAGCATTTGGATGAATGTTTTGCTGTCCTCCTTTGCACCAAGGGCACTCACAATCCAGCTCTCCCTGTACATGGCCAGTGCACTTTGATGAATACCTGCTCGCTCGCCGACATAGTACTCCCACATGTGATCAAGCGTCACAGACGGACACTGGAAAGTGGACCTGATGAACCGCAGGGGCAGCGTTGTCCACTGCAGCGGCTCCTCGTCGTTCACAGGCTCATCTTCCACGCCCCGTAAGTTGTTGCATTTGTCATAAGCAGGCAGCCTGAAAAAGTGTGTCTGCTGTTAGCCACGTCCTACTCAACACAAGCTGAAGTACACCAAAATTGAGTGGATGGAACGATCATTACAATGATACTCAAATGAGCATATGCAACGATTTGAAGCTGCTAAATTTAATATTTTTATTTTCACCAGCCTTCACTCGAATATTGGGGTGCGATGGTCAGTAGCCGTCTATTGACCAATATTGCGGGCCATGAACTGGAGCACGCTGCTCATCGTCACACACTGCCAGTCACTTGCAGGCGGCCGACCTCCCTCTGGAGTATTTGACAGCGGGTGGAACGCCTCATCGACGTGTTCCTGTGCCAGAAGTGGAACGGACATCAGCATCCTGCACCACTTGCGGAAGCTGTCGGACGTCCTGTAGGCTGTCGCTAGGCCACGACGCTGGAGCTGCAATGTACACTTTCGAGAAAACGTCATTTTTTTTTATAAAAACGGTACATCATGCTGACATCGACAATCTATAAAATAATACATATGTTTCCTTACATCCTGAGGTACGTCATTTGACAGCGAGTGGAACGCCTCATCGATGTGTTCTTGTGGCAGAAGTGGAACTGACATGAGCATCTCGCACCACTTGCGGAAGAGGTCTGACGCCCTGTCGGCTATTGCTAGGCCACGACGCTAGAGCTGCAAAGTACACTTTAAAAAACGTCATTTTCCTAAAACGGTACACCTTTCTCAAGCTGTTTGGGTTAATCCATTAGCCAATTCACATACATGACCGTTTTTGATTGACGCATTTTACAGAAAGTTGATGAAAATGTCACGATGTACAAATGTTCTACGTACCTCCTATTTAAATATTGAGGCCTTGCAACTTTCTTTTTCCCTCTTACTTCTACTCCAAGTTAAGTAAGTATCCCATGCTGCTTGCTGAATGTAACATTTCAATCACTGTAACTGAACATACAATGCCTGTCGATAAAGCGCCGGACAGAAGTGGAAGTGACAACCAGACATTCGCCCACCGGGCCAGCAGTCCTCGACGGCCCCCATAAGAGCTGCCTCGAAGTCGGTGGTGGTGTTCAAACGGGCGCAACGGTAGCTGGAACCCCAGTTCACCTCCATCACCTGGCCGATTTTCGGCTCTCCTTTGTTTTTCACATGCTTGAGTGGCGCCACGCTCTATTTCGGTGGATCTTCCAACCACTTCAGTAAGGCAAATTGATGGCTCCACCAACGCCAGTGACCTGACCAAGTTCCAATGTAATTTGGCTTGATGGATGGCTTTTCCACTCTCCGGAGTGAAGGGGGTAAGGTATCTCGAGTCGGGTTGCACCACCACCGCCACATGTTCTTTTTTGTGGTAGATTTGCCGGTAAATGTCTTGTATTTTCGGCCATCAAACTACAGAACCTGGTTGGGGCCCTGCTGGTCGGTGGTATGCCAGGCGGGGCTTGACCCACGGCGTGCTGGGCGGGCTGGCCCGGCCTCACGTGGGCGGAATTCTCGAAGAGCGTCGGCTGCCACGATAACCTGTAAGTGTAACTCTGCGCTCGTGATAGTAAAAATAAAACCTGGATTCTCGCGTTGTGTTGTTATAAAAGAAGACGTTCCTTTCGGCTTTTATTGACTTTACCCAAAGGAGGTTAGTCAAAGTGTGGCCGCAAGTGACAAGGCCCAACAGTCGAATGTCCGGGGGCTCTGCCCGCTCCGGCCCGGCCACGGCTCGGCCGGCACACAATGTTACACGTCACACATGTACGTCATATCACGGGGCCAATAAGGAAGGGATTACCATATTAGGAATTAAAGCTGGGCGGTCGGCAAGGAGGCTAATTGAGAGGACAGGGAAGTTACTTCGTTACAGTAAGTCAGCCGACTCTGTGATTGATGCTGCGCTGTCTCTGATACCGCAGGCAGTTCTTCCTCTTGGTCCGAAGCAGGATCATCGGCTGCATTGGCGATTTCTACAAGACACAATGGGCTGGGCGTTGTGCTCTGACTGACATATGTCTAGGGCGATAGGGAGCCTCTGCCCGGGCCCCGGGGTGCGACTTGTGGTTTCAGGGCGCCCACTACTGCACCGGACTGGTAAATGCAAGAATAGTGTTAAAACAAGCAATCAAAGCAAAGTTTACGGCACCGATGCATTCGCTGCTGTTCCTTCGACAGCGCCATCAGGTGGAAGTTTTTGAAGCCGTGATCTAGCTGCGAGAGACTGGTGGCCTTCTGCATTCTGGCAAAGAGCCACATGTAGCCGCCGGCTGCCTCCTTTTTCACGCTCTTTGCTCGCAGGTCCCTTGACAGGCTTTGAAAGTAGAGTTGCAAGCTTTCCCTACCGCACTACCGGCATGCCAGTAATTTTTCACTACCGCAGGCTTATTCATGGTATTTGGCCTGCCCTGAGGTCGTTAACACCTTGCTGACGGTGTGACCGATTTTCAACGTCAAAGAGGGATCGCCGCGCCGCGTATTGCCAGACCAGAACACAAAGTAACATGTGGGACATGCCATTAGGAATCAACAAGAGCTGCGAGTTGCAGCGGGACACACACAAAACGTGTCACGTCTTCGGACCCTGGGGACGGACATGTGAGAAAGCCCGGCGATTTGCGCGTTGCGGGACATGTTGGTTGTCGCCTCCGCCAGGGCCTGCCATCCCGCAGCTGGCGGCGCACGCCGTCGGGGCCAAGGCAGTCATCAGCAAACACAAATAGCCCGAACGTGACTTCAGGGTTGGCGCTGGGGCGGGAGAACTGCTGTCGCAGCACCTGGTTCGATAGTCGCCGCCTGCGCCGATGCACCGCAACCGACACATCACGGGCCTGAAGGCGAGAACGCGGCGGAAGCGGCATCCTGACCACTCGGCCAGCATCGGTTGCCAGCATGCCCGTGGTCAGTCCTTAATGCAGCACAACCTCCGCAGCACAACCCTCACAAGTTTTGTTAACCCCTCTCGGCACCGCTGGTAGGTGTTCAGTGGTCCGAAGTTCCCCTCCCAGTTCTACTTCTCCTTCCGGTCCCTCTCTCGCCACCAGTTAATCTTCCGCGGCACGGCCTCACTGAGGGCCCGCCGCAGCAGTTCGGCCTGGCCCCGCCGCGTGTCCATGTCGGCGGTCAGGCCGGCCGGCCGCTCCGCCGGCAGCCGCCGCAGCTGCTGACCTCACCAGGTGGCCACCGCTGCCGGGTCACCCAGCACGGGCTCCAGGTCAGAGTCGATGAGGAGCCGAGTGAGCGGCGTCACGTCGAGCGTGACGGCGTCACTAACCGGTAACACTCAAGGCCATGTACAGGTAACACTGCTGTTGGTGTGTCCCCGAGTACATGTGGTGGTACCACTGGAGCGGGCGAGGGGGTGGGGGGGCACCGGCCAGGCGGGGGATGGCGTAACTCCACCAGCTCTCCCAGCAGGGAGCCGTGGGGCGGAGACGGATACATTCAAACACAGCCAGCCATAGGAGCACCGTCCCAGGCGGAGCCGCAGCTGGCGCTCTAGGAGCGGATCCGTCCCGCCCTCCAGCAGGATGATCAGATCCCACATATCCTCACAGCAGGCGATCAGAAGGGGTGTTAGGTGCTCCCTCACCAGTCGGAGTGAGTCGGTGATGGCCCGCCGTTGTTTTGGCGCCTGAGCTTCTCTTTGCTGTCTGGCCTTGAAGTACGGCACAAGTTCAGGGTCCATATCCGTCCTGTGAAAAAGCAAAATCAATGAACAGAAAATTCAATAGAAAATCAACAGAAAATAAATTAATAATTGCAAATAAATACTTACACAGGCTGTTGAGACGGCGTCGGTGAACCGTTATTGGCGCTGAAGTCCTCGCTGGAGTGGCCGGCCACGGGCTGCTCAGCGACGGCAGGCTCTGTGGCAACGGCGGCAGCAGCAGCCTCAAGGGGCGCTGAATCGAGTCAGCGGAGACGGAGTCATAAGAACAAGAAGGCCCGGCAGCTGCCAGTTCTGACCTGGCAGCAGCCGTGCTGGAGGCAACCGCAGAGTCGCCGACACCATCCCCCGGAGCCCGCCCACCAGGACTCTGCCGCCTTTTCGTCACTGTCACTTTCGGAATAGTCAACGATCGGGACGTTTTTTCCGGTACCATGTCAGTACAAGAGTCAGAATCCGTGGAATCTTCGCTCGAGAAGTACGCTTCGTGTTGTTTCGAATCCAGGGAGTCGCTGTAGGGGCTGTTCTCATCCCCGGTGGTGTGCAACTCCACTTCTGGATCGCCCTCCCCGGGGGGATCACCATAGGCAGAAGCGAGTGTAGGGGGTCGGGGCATGTTGGTATGCTACCCGAATCTTACTGAAGAAGCGCGAAACGACTTACGATTAAAAATAAATATCGTTTCGTAATCTCGAGTTTCTTGAGTTAAATGAGTATGAATTGCACGCGTCGGAGCGCTCTCCACACTGGTAATTCCCGCCCTGTATTAGTGGGACACTAAACCGTACTCCAGTATGCGTCACCAATTGTTTGGGTCGTTCAATGTTGGACGGGAAGTCAATTAGCCTTATGTGGTGAAGTCGGGGGATGCCTCCAGGTACTATAGGTTTATCACGGGTCTCCTTGTTTGACGACCCGCAATGATATGATCGCGGCTCTCGGGATTCCATCCCGTCCACTAATGAGAGCTAATACACGAGCCAGTGCCCCGTGCACTAGGACGATTTCTCCAACTTGAGGGTGCGTGCTGAACGTCCGCGGGGGCTTGTGCTCCAAGGATACATCTTCTTTTGAGCATATCTCACTGCTTTTTGGGACGTTCCTTTGAAAAACGCCCGCGATCGCGCGCACACTTCCCCAAGTGACGCCGTAGCACTTCCCCGGCGAGCAGGGCCGAGCTGCCACTGTTCGTGGTCCGGCCCAGCTGCAGTCTGGCCACGACTGCTCCGATAAGCTGGTCAGCACTGCACAGATCAGGGCCGTTCCAACGAATGGCCGGCTCCATGGCTGCATTGGCGTGGGTTAACTGCCGGTGAATGCCGAACACTTCTTTGACTGCGCTGACCATGCTTCCACTTTCGGGCGGAATGATGAGCCAGATACGGATGACCAGGTCCAGGTACGGCTTTGTGACAGCAGCTTGGCGCAGCAAAAGATGCTTCAGGGGCTCCTGATTCGTTTTCATGCCTTTGCATGCATCGGAATTCGGAGCGCAGTTCATTAAAAGATGGTTGACGCTCTCCATAGTATAAAACTCCCAAGTGCCTCACATCTTTAGCACTAACACGGGAAACTGAGTACAAAAGAAAAACATTATTCAAATTCCCAAGTACCTCACCTCCTTGATCTGCAGCGTTGTCTCTAAGTTGATAATTTGGCGCCGCAACTCTTCAATCTGCACGTCCCGGGGATCCGGGAGCGGCGGCTCTGGCGTATAGCGGGGTAATGACCCCGCTGTCGCCGAGGACATCTCACTCGGCGGCGACCACGTCTCCGGCGACGGGGATGCCGGCGTGAGGGGCGGGCTGCTCAGCGTGAGGTGAGCGTGAGGGGCTCGTGAGGGACGGCCCCTCAGCAGGGAGCCGTGGGGCGGAGACGGATACCCTCAAACACAGCCAGCCGGAGGAGCGTCCGTCCCAGACGGAGCCGCAGCTGGAGCTCTGGGAGCGGCTCCGTCCCGCCTTCCAGCAGGATGTCCAGGTCCCAAAGCTCCTGACAGCAGGCCATCAGAAGGGGTGTTACGTGCTCCCTCACCAGTCGGAGGGAGCCGGTGATGGCCCGCCGTTGGTCCGAGAGCGCAGCGCTGCGCCGCCCAGAAGGCAAAGCTGTCAAAGCCAAGTTTTCGGTACTGAGTGTAGATGCATCCACTGCTGTTCCTTTGACAGCGCCATCAGACGGAAGTTTTTGAAGCCGTGATCTAGCTGTGAGAGACTGGTGGCCTTCTGCATTCTGGTGAAGAGGCACATGTAGCCGCCGGCTGCCTCCTTTCTCACGCTCTTCGCTCGCAGGTCCTGTGATATGCTGTGAGAGGCTTGGCACTGGGAGAGGTTTTTGTGCCCTATTTAAACTTTCTTTGTTTGTTAACCTAACGTGAATGACCCGCGCCGGGTCACCGAACTCCTCCTTTAGCTTACGCAGAGCCTAACCGTACAGGGAAGAGTCACATAACATGCCGCGCACTGATCCCTTGGCCGGCCCGGTGAGATGAGCCTGGAGATAGGTCAGACACTCGACGTCAGTCAGATCGTCACGATCTTGCACTAGAACCCTGAACAGCGCGATCCATCTCGGCCATTCCGGAGCACAGCCGCTGAACGGTCATTTTCTCGACGAACTCATAGGGCTGGTAGTCCGCAGTTTTATCTCATTGTTTCCACGACCTTTTATCTTCTACATGCTGACGATATGATTGATGTGTCGACATCCTCAATAACAGCGATGTAAATCAGTCGTTATGGGCGCCATATAACCTCCCGAAATGAGGCGCCCCTAAACCCCAACACACACACACATACTTGCAGAGTGGGTCGCGACGTCAGGAATCGTTTTACCTCAGACTCTTTGGGTAGAACACCCCTGGCCGCCATCAGGTCGGCGACAGCCAGGTCTTCCGTTGTCCAGGCTCGCCGATGATGTTTTGGCGCCTGAGCTTCTCTCTGCTGTCTGGCCTTGAAGTACGGCACAAAATCAGGGTCCATGTCCGTCGTGTGAAAAAGCAAAATCAATGAACAGAAAATTCAATAGAAAATCAACAGAAAATAAATAATATTGCAAATAAATACTTACTCAGGCTGTTGAGACGGCGTCGGTGAATCGTTATCGGCACTGAAGTCCTCGCTGGAGGGGCCGGCCACGGGCTGCTCAGCGCCGGCAGGCTCTGTGGCAACGGCGGCAGCAGCGGCCTCAAGGGGCGATGAATCGAGTCAGTGGAGACGGAGTCATAAGAACAAGAAGGCCCGGCAGCTGCCAGTTCTGACCTGGCAGCAGCCGGGCTGGAGGCAACCCCAGGGTCGCCGACACCATCCCCCGGAGCTCGACCACCAGGACTCTGCCTTCTTCGTCACTGTCACTTTCGGAATAGTCAACGATCGGGACGTATTTTTCCGGTACCATGTCAGTACAACAGTCAGAATCCGTGGAGTGTTCACTCGGGCTGTACGCACCGTGTTGAATCGAATCCAGGGAGTCGCTGTAGGGGCTGTTTTCATCCTCGGTGGTGTGTAACTCCACTTCTGGATCGCCCTCCCCGGGGCAATCGATCACCATAGGCAGAAGTGAGTGTAGGGGTTCGGGGCATGTGGGTATGCTACCTGAATCTTACTGGAAGAAACGCGAAACGACTTACTATTAAAAATAAATGTCGTTTCGTAATCTTGAGTTTCTTGAGTTAAATGAGTATAAATTGCACATGTCGGAGCCCTCTCCGCACTGGTAATTCCCGTCCTGTATGAGTCGGACACTAGTCCGTACTCCAGTATGCGTCACCAATTGTTTGGGTCGTTCAATGTTGGACGGGAGGTCAGTGAGCCCCATGTGGTGAAGTTGGGGGATGCCTCCAGGTAGTATAGGTTTGTCACGGGTCACCTTGTTTGATGACCCCGCAATGATATGATCGCAGCTCTCGGGATTCCATCCCGCCCACGAATGAGAGCTAATACACGAGCCAGTGGCCAACGACCTCTGCTCCCTTCCCCGTGCACTAGGGCGATTTCTCCAACTTGGGAATTTGGGCCGGACTTATGCGGGGCTTGTGCTCCAAGGATACATCTTTTGAGCATATCTCACTGCTTTTTGAGACGCTCCTCTGAAAAACGCCCGCGATCGCGCGCACACTTTCCCCAAATGACGCCGTAGCACTTTCCCGGCGAGCGGGGCCGGGCTGCCACTGTTCGTGGCGCGGCCCAGCTGCAGTCTGGCCTCGACTGATCCGATGAGCTGGTCAGCACTGCACAGATCAGGGCCATTCCAACGAATGGCCTGCTCCATGGCTGCATTGGCGTGGGTTTTAACTGCCGGTGCATGCCGAACACTTCTTTGACTGCGCTGACCATGCTTCCACTTTCGGGCGGACTGATGAGCCAGATACGGATGACCAGGTCCAGGTACGGCTTTGTGACAGCAGTTTGGCTCAGCAAAAGATGCTTCAGAAGCTTCCGATTCGTTTTCATGCCTTTGCATGCATCGGAATTCGGAGCGCAGTTCATTAAAAGATGGTTGACGCTCTCCATAGAACAGGTGGTGGGGACGAGACCTGACCTGTGGACAGACAGACATCGTGACTGACATACCCATTTCTGTGAGGCGCCGGTCCTCTTGTTCAATCATAAACTCCATTGTAGAACTCAATGGTACCTAACAAGGGGACGATAGTGGTGGAACGTGTAGAGCACCTCAACGGCATGGGCTGCAAATCTCGTCTCTGGCCACATCTTGGGCCGTAGGGCTTATTGTTTGATCTTATCTCCGCAGGGCATGAGATCCTCCCAACACTTACCGTAGCAGGACTGTTTGGTAACCGCCGTCTTAGCCTCTATTGCCTCTTGAAGCTCGGCCTGTAGCCATCATCATTCGAAAGTAATCGATGTTTCTCCGGGGGATCGATCGTCACAGCACTGAACACACGTCTGTCATCCTGACCCAGACTTTTGAATAACAGCGCCTGCTTCCGGTGCACACTGCACATCCCATGACGCCTTGCTGCGGCGTGGGACCAAGCACCGTCTCCCTGTGGGCGGGAACTTGGGACAATAGCTTCTCCATGACGGGAACCACCGCTTGGGTGGAGAGCTGTCGGGCCGTTCGGTGCTCCTGCGGGGTCCTGACGTTCCCGTCCAGCCACGGTACGACCCGACCCTCGGCCTCTCCGGCAATAATGCTGGACCGTCACTCGCTCAGCTCATGTCGCACGCATGCTGGCCGCGCTCCCAGCTCACTATCGGCACCGCCCGGTCGCTGGGCGCAACGCCTCGTCTTCTCGTTGTTTAAATCGCTGGCACTGTTCCTGTGCCAGCGAAAGGTCAGAGTAGTCGGAGAAGCATTCTCTTATTTGTGCCGAAGGGAACACCACTGAATGGTTTGCTTCTCTCTAAGCAGCCGAGAGACAAGGTGCCCCCAATACCTCCGAGGGTCAGTGTAGCGAGCACACACATCCTTTGACTGTTGACTGAGTGGCCAACTGGTCCATATCGGTCAGCCAGTTTGCAATCTTAGTTGCTAATTCGCCGTGAAATGGTCTTACATGTTTGGCTAAATTTTGGATTCTAATTTCCTGACAGACCTCATTTAATGCTGCCGCGAAGAACTGATACATCTTTGTGAAAGACAACACACAAACCAATACACATTACACAATAAACAACCACACAACATTGTCAACGACCAATGAGCAACAGTTAACCTAATTGAAATATGGGTGAAACGTTTACGGATAGAAAAAGGAAAAGTTGGCTTACTGTACCGAATTGATGAGAACCAATGATGACTTGGAGAGAAGAATGACGTCCTGACATTATCCGGGTCACTGGCACCAAATGTGTCTCTCGCGGTGTGTCTTTCAGTTGTAAGAGCTCAGCTCGGGTAGGTACACCACTGTATTTTCGAGAAAGAGAGAGAGAGAGAGAGAGAGAGAGAGAGAGAGAGAGAGAGAGAGAGAGAGAGAGAGAGAGGAGAGAGAGAGAGAGAGAGAGAGAGAGAGAGAGAGAGAGAGAGAGTCCAGGACTATGTCACATGACCAGACAAACAAAGCGATGACACTCGTCCAGCCTTTCCGGTTCAGGTAGTCACGAAGATGACCTTTGGGGACCGAAATCGGGATGTGGGTTCCATCGATGGCACCCCACACTGCAGGTATGCCTGTTTTCCGCCGAACCCGTTCTGCGCCTGCTGTAGCCTCTTCGTTGGTTGGTAGTCGAACGTAGACCGGAAGGCCATTCGCAAACAAGGCCCTGTGAGACAGGATTAGAAAATGTAAAAGCTGTTGAGACTATGGCAAAACAGATCTCACGGGATCACCCAATAAACAGCCCGAGTAATGGCACGGGTGGCCGGCGGCCGCACAAATGTCGACTGGAAAAGCCATATTGCACTCGAATATGATGCATAATTTGGGGCAAATTTATTTATAGAATAGAATTTTAGAAAAGAAAAAATTGAACTTCATTTGCCAGATCGATTTGGTCCGACTCGATGAGTAGGACCTAATTTTTAGAACTAGAATCCAAAATCGATTTGTTTGGTAAAAGTAACTGTTTTGGTCTTAAAACCGCTCGGGTTATAACTCTTCATAATATTATGGAGATAAAATACATAAATTGCATGGATTCTAAAGAGCCAATAATTTGATGCAATTAGGTTCAATTAGGTACCAATGACAAATAACTCGTCATGAAAACGGACACTAAACGACACTAAACGCCAACCGAGCAGGATAATTCCTGCGCCCCAGCAGGTTGAATTCAGTTCACATGAAATTTGACTTGGGTTGGCAACATATTCATCGCCTCCAGGTCCCTGACCCCAGAAACCAGCCCATCAACCATGCGGCGCAAGCGGACCCAGTCATTGTCACTGTGGGCACGGAGATGATGGACGACAATCTCTGCATCAGCACCTTAATGCACAGATCTGGGCGATCAAACATTTCCTTCAGGGTCTCCACCGCGTTCAAGTAGCTCTGGTCAGTGATGGGAAGACCCTACACACCCACCTCTGCCTGATCCACTAGGTGCGCCTTCAAGTGCACCAGCTTTTTAACAGGTGCATAAGCAGGGTTGTAGTGGACAGATACACAAAACAAGCTCCAGAACACTGACCACTTTCCACATCCCCACAGAATTTGGGCAACTTCAGGTCCAACTTTCCCCCTGGGTAGCACGGCACACTCTGAGTCCTTCCAGAAGAGACATCAGAACTCCCTTCAGGACTATCAAGTACACGTTTAGCTTTGAAAATCTGATCCTGCATGTCCTGCACATGTGACGTTTGGCTGTTGAGTGCTCCCTCACCAGTTGGAGGGAGCTGACGATGGCCTGCCGTCAGTCCGCAGTCAGCTCCGTCGCCACATTGGTGTACGGATAAAAAATCCAGCCAGCTCCAGCCAGTCCAGGAGCCGGTGGACGCTGTCCATGATGCCCGTCCTCGAGCCACCGGGCGTCTCCTTAGCCAGCCAGGGTGCCGCTGTCTTGATGAAGTACGACTTTAAGTCGTCGAGGGCTACCCCGCTCTCGTTTAGCACATAATTCTGTCTCGCCATCACTGAGACTCATGACCGTCGTCCGGAACAACGCTACCAGCTTCTCCACAGCCTCAGCGTTCATCTTGTTGTTGGTTTGCCGGCTGCTGCTGATGCACCCACCACGCTGGTAAAGTCGTCACTAGAATCAGACCATCCTGGGTCAGCTGTCTCAGGGTGGCACCTCTTCCTTTACCTCTGATGGCTCTGGCTCCTGAGCAGTGTCTCACCCTCTCAGAGAACTCAGCAGAAAACTCCACGGGAGGAGCGGCCCCGTGGCCGAGCGCCACAGACACCAGCTAGTGACGAGTCTCCTTTGACCCCGCGGCGCACTTTGGCAGAGCGATATTGGCGCCCAGGCTGGACTTGGCGCGCGCCCCCGATACGTTTACATAGCCATCTATCGACCATTATTGCGGACGGGCCATGAACTTGAGCACACTGCTCATCGTCACAAACCTTCTGGTCACTTGCAGACGGCGGACCTTCCTCTCCAGTATTTGACAGCGGGTGGAACGTCATATCGATGTGTTCCTGTGGCAGAAGTGGAACTGACATGAGCATCCCGCACCACTTGCGGAAGAGGTCTGACGTCCTGTAGGCTGTCGTCAGGTCACGACGCTGGAGCTGCAAAGTACACTTTAAAAAACGTTATTTTCCTAAAACGGTGCACCTTTCTCAAGCTGTTTGGGTTAATCCATTAGCCAATTCACATACTTGACCGTTTTTGATTGACGCATTTTACAGAAAGTTGATGAAAATGTCACGATGTACAAATGTTCTACGTACCTCCTATTTAAATATTGAGGCCTTGCAACTTTCTTTTTTCCCTCTTACTTCTACTCCAAGTTAAGTAAGTATCCCATGCTGCTTGCTGAGGCGAACATTTCAATCACTGTAACTGAACATACAATGCCTGTCGATACAGCGCCTGACAGAAGTGAAAGTGACAACCAGACATTCGCCCACCGGGCCAGCAGTCCTCGACGGCCCCCATAAGAGCTGCCTCGAAGTCGGTGGTGATGTTTAAACGGGCGCAACGGTAGCTGGAACCCCAGTTCACCTCCATCACTTGGTCGATTTTCGGCTCTCCTTTGTTTTTTACATGCTTGAGTGGCGCCACGCTCCATTTCGGTGGATCTTCCAACAACTTCACGAAGGCAAACTGATGGCTCCACCAACGTCAGTGACCTGACCAAGTTCCAATGTAATTTGGCTTGATGGATGGCTTTTCCACTCTCCGGAGTGAAGGGGGTAAGGTATCTCGAGTCGGGTTGCACCACCACCGCCACATGTTCTTTTTTGTGGTAGATTTGCCGGTAAATGTCTTGTCTTTTCGGCCATCAAACTACAGAGCCTGGTTGGGAACCTGCTGGTCGGTAAGTCAGCCGACTCTGTGATTGATGCTGCGCTGTCTCTGATACCGCAGGCAGTTCTTCCTCTTGGTCCGAAGCAGGATCATCGGCTGCATTGGCGATTTCTACAAGACTCAACTTCCGACCGATTTTCAACGTCAAAGAGGGATCGCCGTGCCGCCTATTGTCAGACCAGAACACAAAGTAACATATGTGGGATATGCCATTAGGAAACAACAAGAGCTGCGAGCGACACGCAGGTGCAGCGGGACACACACAAAACGTATCACGTATGCCGGTCCTGGGGACGGGTTTGTGAGAAAGCCCGGCGATTTGCGCGTTGCAGGACATGTTTGTTGTCGCCTCCGCCAGGGCCTGCCATCCCGCAGCTGGCGGTGCACGCCGTCGGGGCCAAGGAAGTCATCAGCAAACACAAATAGCCCGAACGTGACTTCAGGGTTGGCGCTGGGGCGGGAGCGGCATCCTGACCACTCGGCCAGCATCGGCTGCCAGCTGCCCAATGGTCAGCCCTTAATGCAGCACAACCCTCACAAGTTTTGTTAACCCCTCCCGGCACCGCTGGTAGGTGTTCAGTGGTCCGAAGTTCCCCTTCCAGTTCTGCTTCTCCTCCCGGTCCCTCTCTCGCCACCAGTCCATCTTCCGCGGCACGGCCTCATTGAGGGCCCGCAGCAGTAGCTCGGCCCGGCCCCGTGGCGACGGCGTCACCGACGGACGGTGAGGAGCCGTGTGAGCGGCGTCACGTCGAGCGTGACGGCTTCACCGACCGGTGGCACTCCAGGCCATGTACACTACAGGTAGCACTGCTGTTGGTGTGTCCCCGAGTACATGCGGTGGTACACTCGGGGGCAGATTGATGTTCCACCACTCCCTACCCATCGGGCTCCCATGGGTCAGCACTGTCTGCTGCCAGTGGCAGCACTGGCAGCACTGGCACCGGCAGGCAGTGCTGAGCAGTGCTGAGGGCAGGCAACACTGGCAGCAGCCAGTGCTGACCCATGGGAGCCCGATGGGTGGGGAGTAGTGGAACATCAATCTGCCCCCGAGTGTACCACTGGAGCAGGTGGGGGCCGCGCGGGCCAGGCGGGGGATGGCGTAACTCCACCAGCTCTCCCAGCAGGGTGGCGTGGGGCGGAGACGGATACATTCAAACACAGCCAGCCGGAGGAGCGTCCGTCCCAGCCAGAGCCGCAGGACGGAGCCTCTGAGAGCGGTTCCGTCCCGCCCTCCAGCAGGATGTCCAGGTCCCACAAGTCGTCACAGGAGCCCATCAGGAGGGGTGTTAGGTGCTCCCTCACCAGTCGGAGGGAGCCGGTACTGAAGAGCTGAAACACGTAGGTATTTTCACCGAATATAAGCAGCACAAATGTCTAGGAAGCAAATGTGAAATTGCACTTTTTGTAAGAAAAGGAATAAAAAATGGTCCGAAGGTTGGGACTTTAAATGTGAAAAACGCCCGCCCGCCGACAAACGCAAACACCGCAGAAAAGCGCAAAATGAACGCCCGAAACACCGTCGCAAAAGTCGCAAAAAGAAATCAAGCGCCCGACCGCTGCAAACCGCAAACAACGCCGCAAACGCCGCAAAATAACCGCCCGCATCGCACGCTGTAATAATGTTCGTGATAAAAATGCAACGTTTCACTTGTCACGTTATATTTGAATGTCCGAGATAGGCCAGTGATAATGACGGGTAAAAGAGACCGGCGAGGGAGCGGCCCTCGCACGGCCGACCAAGTCTGAGACCGAGACTGACTGCGACTGACTACCCGGCGGCGGCTGGCGCAATCGACGGCTCCGAGTAGAGGTCGCCTCGGTCGTACAAGCTCTGACAATGTTACATTTTACAACGCGAAGTCCTCACATAAAATTAGCTGAATGTTTGCTAATTTTATGTGGAACTTATTAAAACGGGCACAACGAGAGGTCCGAACTAAATGACATTCCATTAGTACACTACCTACCTACCTAAAACAATCTACCTACCTAATAGCACACTTAAACCTAGCACATAGCATAATATATGACACAATGCATTCAAATGCAACACCATACAATACAATGAGCACACGTGCAATCACTATTTTCCCATGTTCCCAATTTGTTGTAGTCCTTGTAGTAGAGTTCCTTTCCCGAAATGTCCGACCTTAGCACCGTCCGCGATATTTTGTTTATAGTCCGGATCTAAAATTAAATGTCTCACCCGTTTTGTCCAATTGCGCATTCACTTTCAGCCATCATGTTCCTCGCAGTCACTCTATTGTTTCCTTTTACCTCACTCACTCGCTAGGTGGCGTTTGTCTTTAGAGCACGCAGCGCTAGGTGGCGCTCGCATCGTTCACAACGCTAGGTGGCGTTTGTCCGCAACCGCTAGGTGGCGCTGTGAGGGCAACGGCGGGCAGCATCGCGACGGCGAACTTGTCTCGACTTAGGTACGTCAGCGAGCGCCTAGCGCCGGCCAGTCGAGGCAGAAAGCGAGCGAAGTTGTGCAGGGCAAAGCAGAGTGACGACCGCAGCAGTGCGGCGGCAGCGGCAGCCTCGCGACGGCGAACTTGCTTCGGCTTACGTCGGGCGTGCGCGCGTGCCAGCCGAGCGGTGAAGCGTGCGATGAGAATGGTGACCGGCGATGACACGGATGCCCCCCCCCCCCCCGATGTTGTCAGATGACCGGTGTCAGTTCGTTGTTCGGCGGCTCCCAGCGACGTCAGCAGTGTTTGGGGTGTCAGTCAGTCTGACACCGGACATCACGGGGCCGGCCGGCGCTGACATTTGTCAACAGCGCCGCTGGCTCGGGTGGCGAGTCCAGCGCTGACGAACCAGTCATCGGAGCCATCCGGTAGAGGTCGCCGCGTTCACACCCTGCCGGCTGGAAACCGGGTATAAGCATATCTTGTCGGGTTGGTGCGCAACAGGAGGCTTTGTGTCGTCTGGTGACGGGGTTGAATCGGGACGACTGTCTTTGTTCGGACAGGCGGTGCTGACTGGTCGGGTCAGGTCATTGAGCGTTGCAGCGTCGGTCGGGTCTTGGGGCGTCACAGCTGAGCCAGGGGCAGGATTCGAGTCGGGGATGTAACGGCGTAGCAGGACAGAAGGGCAAAGACTTAGACCCGAAATCCGCGAAACACATTTACATTTACTACTTATTAAACGGTGACGTAGAAGTCTAAACCATTGACAAAATGACATGAAATTAAAACAATTTATGGAGATAAAGGACAACAAGCTTTCATGATTAATTCCAATAATTATATTCAAAATACATTTACAGCCATTGTGCTTCGAAAAGTCACACAATCGGTACTCAAGTTTTGATGCTAGTTTCCACGTCGTTCGGGTCTCAATGGGCAGGTTGATTCGCCAGAAGTCGTAGGTGGCGTATAGAGAGGCACGTGGGAAGAAGAGAACGTTGGTCGAAGCAGTGTCCAGCAAGAACGACAGGAGAGCCAGGATGAACAGTTTCGCCCACATCTCTGAAACACACATACAAAATACATCAGAAAATACGAACATGTTAGTGCACACAACACATCGGAAAGCTCACTAGCCATCAGCGTCAAATCGAAAACGCACACATATTGCACGACGGCACACTGGCCTACTTTTAAAGCTCAACTCTTGAAAACATGACGTCCCTACTGTAATTACTCGCGGCGTATCTGCGCTGCGTCCAGTCGCAGATGGAGCTCGTCAGCTCGTCAGAGAGTCTAACTCTCAGCACTTCACTAAAACTCTCGACGGTCATTATCCTACGGATCGGCTCACTAACAGATAGCACAAGCGTCACCGACCGGTGACACTCAAGGCCATGTACACTACAGGTAACACTGCTGTTGGTGTGTCCCCGAGTACATGTGATGATACCACTGGAGCAGGTGGGGGCCTCGCGGGCCAGGCGGGGGATGCCGTAACTCCACCAGCTCTCCCAGCAGGGAGCCTCGGGGCGGAGACGGATACCTTCAAACACAGCCAGCCGGGGGAGCAGCCATACCAGACGGAGCCGCAGCTGGCGCTCTGAGAGCGGCGCCGTCCCGCCCTCCAGCAGGATGTCCAGGTCCCAAAGCTGCTCACAGGAGGCCATCAGGAGGGGTGTTAGGTGTTCCCTCACCAGTTGGAGGTAGCCGGTGATCGCCCGCCGTTGGTCCGAGAGCGCAGCGCTGCGCCGGCCAGAAAGCGAAGCTGTCGCCGATGAGTAGCTGCATGAGCGCTGCACCGACTGGGTATATTCTTCTAAATTCCCATATCGCGCTTGTGTTTTATGATCATATTATAAGTTTTGTATTTGACGTCCCTCCAAGAACGACGCGCGAGGTTCCACTCCTGCCAAATTGCAGCCGTGCATTCCAGCACCGTCGGATATTTCGGTTTCCAGATGTTCGAGGCCATTTGCAGTTGGATCGCCTATTCACCGTATAACACGTGCACTGTTAACCATTGTTCGTAATCAAACACGTGTCACGAGACATGGAACTGGTAGGCATTACAGTCACCTACATCGAACCGCTGAACCTCAGTCAGATGGGCAGATGCCGTGCATCTGCCAGCTTCTCATATCTGCTGAGGCTGAGGTGGACTAAATCCCCCCGGAACCATCCCGCGCACTCAGGACGAATGCAGTGACGTCCTCCTGCTTGTTTGTGAGGCAGCGCCCCAGGGAACGAACTAGATACTGGTCTCAGTGTGGATCGCCGGTAAGGCTGCGCCCCAGGGAACGAACTGCATACTGGCCTCAGTGTGGGTCGCCGGTGAGGCAGCGCCCCAGGGAACGAACTGCATACTGGCCTCAGTGTGGATCGCCGGTGAGGCAGCGCCCCAGGGTAACGAACTGAATACTGGCCTCAGTGTGGGTCGCCGGTGAGGCAGCGCCCCAGGGAACGAACTGGACACTGGCCTCAGTGTGGATCGCCGCCACCGATCACCGACTCCCTAGCGGCGCGCTCCAGATGATAAGCGGCTGTTGAATCGGCTTCTGGTTGATTTGCTTCTCGCACCAGCCTGAACTTAGATAGGGAGCCAGACGATCCTCGTCAGATTTGTGCCAGCCGTGCTTAATCATGTGCCGCATGAGGCCACCGCTGCAGGATGAATGGAAGAATACCGCCTGGAACTGAACTTTGAACTGCTCCTGTCCTCGCTGCCGCCTCTCACCCCGTCCACACATGGCCAGCAGGACGCTTCCGCCCATGAACAACGTTGCCCTTAATCCGTCCCTCCACGTGTCTCTGTTCCTAACGAAACAGTACTAATTCAGGCCCACTCGCCGACGCACAACTAAGCTACAATGACACATTCGAAACACACTGACTTTGCCACAAATACTGAACGACATAGATGACTTCCCTTTGTGAATCTGGGCCTCGGGCCTCAGGTGAACCGATCGGTTCGCTGGCCTCAGGGCGCGCTCAGGAACAAAAAGGCGGCACTCTGGGCCAGCCAGAGTGTGGCCCAGAGTGCTGCGGTCTTGATAAAATATGACTTCAAGTTGTCGATGGCCTTTGGGCGTCTCCTGGGCCAGCCAGAGTGCCGCCGTCGTGATGAAGTATGACTTCAAGTCGTCGACAGCCATCGGCGGTCCATGTTTTGACAAAAAAAAAATTATCCGCCAACGCGATACATGGAAGGGGAGGGTTCAGCAGTACGTGTAGCATACCTTAACGGAATGGGCCACAAATATTATCTGGCCACATCTTGGGCCGGAGGGCTTTTTGTTTCATTTGATTTCCGCAGGGCCTGATATCCTCCCAACACTTACCGTAGCAGGACCGTTTGGTAACCGCCGTCAATGCCTCTATTGCCTCTTGAAGTTCGGTCTGTAGCCATCATCATTCGAAAATAATTGACGTTTCTCCGGGGGAGATCGATCGTCACAGCACTGAACACACGTCTGCCATCCTGATCCAGACTTTTGAATAACAGCGCCTGCTTCCGCTGCACACTGCACATCCCATGACGCTTTGCTGCGGCGTAGGACCAAGCACCGTCTCCCCGTGGGCGGGAACTTGGGACAGTAGCTTTTCCTTGACGGAAACCACCGCTTGGGTGGAGAGCTGTCGGGCCGTTCGGTGCTCCTGCGGGGTCCTGTCGTTCCCGCCCAGCCACAGTACGACACGACCCTCCGCCTCTCCGGCAACAATGCTGGACCGCAACTCGCTCAGCTCATGTCGCACGCATGCTGACCGCGCTCCCAGTTCACTATCGGCACCGCCCGGTCGCTGGGCGCACCGCCTCGTCTTCTCGTTGTTTAAATCGGTGGCACCGTTCCTGTGCCAGCGCACGGTCAGCGTACTCGGAGAAGCGTTCTCTGAATTTTTGACGAAGGGAACACCACTGAATGTGTTGCTTCTCTCTAAGCAGCCGAGAGACAAAGGTGCCCCCAAGACTTCCGAGGGTCAGTGTGGCGAGCACACACATCCTTTGGCTGTCGACTGTGATGGCCAACTGGTCCATATCAGTCAGCCAGTTTGCAATCTTTGTTGGTACTTCGCCGTGAAATGGTCTTACATGTTTTGCTAAATTTTGGATTCTTATTTCCTGACAGACCTCATTTAATGCTGCCGCGAAGAACTGTTAAGACATCTTTGTGAAAGACAATACACAAACGAATACACAATAAACAACCACACAACATTGTCAACGACCAATGAGCAACAGTCAACCTAATTGAAATATGGGTGAAACGTTCACGGATAGAAAAAGGAAAAGTTGGCTTACTGTACCGAATTGATGGGAACCAGTGATGACTTGGAGAGAAGAATGACGTCCCGACATTATCCGGGTCACTGGCACTAAATGTGTCTCTTGCGGTGTGTCTTTCAGTTGTGTGGTTCAGCTCGGGTAGGTACACCACTGTATTTTCCAGAAAGAGAGAGAGAGAAAGAGAGAGAGAGAGAGAGAGAGAGAGAGAGAGAGAGAGAGAGAGAGAGAGAGAGAGAGAGAGAGAGAGAGGCCCATGTGCTGCTGACGTGCCGCCGGCTTGCCGGGATGCGGTCACACCACCTCGGGTATCTTGCGCCCACAGTGACTCTATTAGATCTTCTCTCAGATAACTCGCGCTGGATCCATAACGGTAGCATATTTTCCTTTATCCGTGCAGCCAATTTCCCCGTTACTTTCCTTTCCTAAGCATAACACGTAAATAAGTAAGCAATTAAAGACGTAATTCAAATATATGTTATGGGCGCAAAATGACCTCGTAGTCGGCGCGCCCCTAACCCCCAACAAACAACAACAACAAGAGAGAGAGAGAGAGAGAGAGAGAGAGTCCAGGACTATGTCAAATGACCAGACAAACAAAGCGATGACACTCGTCCAGCCTTTCCGGTTCAGGTAGTCACGAGGACGACCTTTGGGGGCCGAAATCGGGATGTGGGTGCCATCGATGGCACCCCACACTGCAGGTATGCCTGTTTTCCGCCGAACCCGTTCTGCACCTACTGCAGCCTCTTCGTTGGTTGGAAGTCGAATGTAGACCGGAAGGCCGTTCGCAAACAAGGCCCTGTGAGACAGGATGAGAAAATTTTAAAGCTGTTGAGACTATGGCAAAACAGGTTTCACGGGATCACCCAATAAACAGCCCGAGTAATGGCACGGGTGGCCGGCGGCCGCACACGTCGACTGGAAAAGCCATATTGCACTCGAATATGATACATAATTTGAGGCAAACTTATTTATCGAATAGAATTTTAGAAAAGAATAAAATAATTTTGAAGTTTATTTGCCAGATCGATTTGGTCCGAATCGATTAGTGGGACCTAATTTTTAGAACTAGAATACAAAATCGATTTGTTTGGTAAGATTAACTGCTTTAGTCTTAAAACCGTCCGGGTTATAACTTTTCATAATATTATGGAGATAAAACACAAATTGCATGGATTCTAAGGAGCCAATAATTTGATGCAATTAGGTACCAATCACAAATAACCCGTCGTGAAAACGGACACCAAACGACACTAAACGCCAACCAAGCAGGATAATCCCGGCGACCCAGCGGGGCGCAGGTTAAATTCAGTTCACATGAAATTTGACTTGGGTTGGCAACATATTCATCGCCTTCAGGGCCCTGACTCCAGAAACCAGCCCATCAACCATGCGGCGCAAGCGGACCCCGTCATTGTCACTGTGGGCACAGGCATGATGGACAACCTTCTCTGCATCAGCACCTTGCACAGATCTGGACGATCAAACATTTCCTTCAGGGTCTCCACCGCGTTCAAGTAGCTCTGGTCAGTGATGGGACAACCCTGCACAGCCACCTCTGCCTGATCCACTAGGTGCGCCTTCAAGTGCACCAGCTTTTTAACAGGTGCATAAGCAGGGTTGTAGTGGACAGATTCACAAAACAAGCTCCAGAACACTGACCACTTTCCACATCTTCACAGAACTTGGGCAGCTTCAGGTCCAACTTTCCCCCTGGGTAGCACGGCACACTCTGAGTCCTTCCAGAAGAGACATCAGAACTCCTTTCAGGACGAGCAAGCACACGTTTAGCTTTGAAAATCTGGTCCTGCATGTCCTGCACATGTGACGTTTGACTGTTGAGTGCTCCCTTACCAGTTGGAGGGAGCCGATGATGACCTGCCGTTAGTCCGCGGTCAGCTCCGCCGCCACATTGATGTACGGATATAAAATCCAGCCAGCTCCAGCCAGTCCAGGAGCCGGTGGACGCTGTCCATTACGCCCGCACTCGAGCCACCGGGCGTCTCCTTAGCCAGCCAGGGTGCCGCTGTCTTGATGAAGTACGACTTTAAGTGGTCGATGGCCACCCCGCTCTCGTTTAGCATATAATTCTGTCTTGCCATCACTGAGACTCATGACCGTCGTCCGGAACAACGCTACCAGCTTCTCCACAGCCTCAGCAGTCAGCGTTCATCTTGTTGGTTGGTTTGTCGGCTGCTACTGATATACCCACCGCGCTGACAAAGTCGTCACTACAATCAGACCATCCTGGGTCAGCTGTTTGAGGTGCCACCTCTTCCCTTACCTCTGATGACTCTGGCTCCTGAGCGGTGTCTCACCCTCTCGGAGAACTCAGCAAAAAACTCCACAGGAGAAGCGGCCCCGTGGCCGAGCGCCACAGACACCAGCCAGCTAGTGACGAGTCTCCTTTGACCCCGCGGCGTACTTTGGCAGAGTGATATTGGCGCCCAGTCTGACCTTGGCGCGCCCTCGATACGCTTAGGGGAGAGTGGGGTAATTTGGCCGCTTTTTTTAGAAAACGATATAACTTAAAAATGACGACACATTTCTGCATTTTCTCAACGCTGGCAGGTGTCGCATTCATTTTACTTTACTGGACAGTGAACTTGAAATGATAGAGTAATTGCTTATATTGAAATTGTGACGTATTACAAAGGTCTGCAAGGCGGCCAAATTGCCCCACTAGCAGGGTTATTTGGCCGGGGGTGTGGGGCAATTTGGCCGGTGTTAGTTTGCGGTCGGGATTTTCTGTTATATTGCGAGTCAGCTTCAGATTCAGCAATGACGTGTGTCCTATGACGCATTTGCCGCATTATGGAGGTTGGCTCAGGTGTCACAGGGGTCAAAATAGCCAAATTAGCGGCTCTAGAGGCGATCACAGTTTTTTACGAATAACTTTTGAAGTAATGAAGCTAGGCCAAAACTTCGAGTACCATCGTAATTCTCTCGTCAGTCCGCATCGAAAGATATATGTGTTGACCTTGATAAGTCAAGGTCAAAGGCTGACCTCAGGTCACGTTGCATCAGGTCGCTTGACCTCAAGGTCACGTGATTTCAAGGTCATCATGCATATCATTCGATGCGCCTTGGCGAGCTGAACAGAATGAGACCATTTGTGCGGCTGTAGGGGAAAGTGGGTGTATTGCGCCCTCCTAACCAATTGCGCCCGCCCACATTCCCACGAATTCAATGGCATGTTAAGCATTTTGTTTTCGAAAACATTATTTTCACCACTGGATAGTTCCTTTTATGGCCCAAGCTCTCCGATGAAGCCAATCAGCAGGGCTCATTACGCCATCAAAGATATTACGGCGTTTTCTTAACTTTTTTGCAGCATTTTGAACAGTTGGCTTTACTTTCTAGTCTTAGTATCTAGAAGGTTCTTTCTTGTGGCACACTTGTTTTATTAGTACGACGTTATGGGCGCAAAATGACCTTAGCAGTCGGCGCGCCCTAAAGCCCCAATCAACAAACAACAAACAAACAGTTGGCTTTAAAAATAGGCGATACATGTGTGATTTTGAGAGTGATATTTGGAAAGAAAAATCCTTTTTTCATTATATTTCACTGAAACAGTAAACATCCTTCAGCATCTTTATGGTAACTTCTACGCTTTTATTAAAAAGTACCTCAATTTTAATTGCGCCCATGGCAATTGCGCCAGGGGGACGCAAATAGAATAATGGTGTAGTAATTGTATTACGACAGTATGAATGCATCATTAACTGATTGCAATAAAGAAGGAGTTTTATGTCAGGCAGGGGAGCAACCAGCCATCGTCAGTCCAAAAATTATTTCTCTCATCGAACTTATAATGTAGCTGCCATTTGGGCTATGCACTTGCGGTGTAATTGACAAAATACGGCATTTTTAAAGGGACCCTCCCACCTTAACATTAGATTTGAGTTGAGATAGCCAAAATGGGGTCCCTGGCTCACAATTACCGGTTTCGGCACTCACAACATCGAGAAATGCCTTAAATCGGAAATATTGAATTTCAAAATTGCAGCATTTTGATTCAGAGGGGCTAATGCATAGGAATACCCCTCTGAATGTGTGACGTCATCGCAGATATCTAACGATTTTTAAATGTTTGACTAAAATGTTTTGTAGCACGCGGTGGTATATGCTGCTTTGCGCGCAACAAATGCCGCACTTTCAAATAAAGTCGCTAGGAACAGCGGAGATCCCAAAAAGTAAACAAAAGTAAAAGTCTAATATCTTGAAAACCGGTGAATATTTTTCGATGAAATTTGGTAGATATTCGTTTTTGCTCTTTCTGAACCGAGCGACATCACTTTCATGCCAATTCATTAACTTTTTTGAAGGTGGGAGGGTCCCTTTAACATGGACACAGGCGTGAGAGGTGACAGATATGATATAAAGTAAAAACTGATGTCAAAAAAGTTGTAGAAGCAATAAAAAATATTAATTTTGAGAGAAACGATTGAAAATATAACCGTCTAGGCGCATACGTCCATATATATCTAGTCGGTTACATCAAACGTTTTCGTTCCACTTCAAAAGCATACCGGACACAAATAAAGTTATTTACCTGCCCAAAAAACATCGCAATTTATATCTACATTTATTATGTATCGAGCTTGATTCACATAACACATGTTCAAGTAAGCCACAATGACATAGAATGCCGGAGTGTATGCATTCCGTCTCCTTTGCTTAGCCATGTTAAAGGATAGGGCGCAATTGGATTCTAATTGCGCCATCCCCCTGGCGCAATTTACAGCAGTTGTTGGTAAATGCGCCCATTTGCATGTTTCTGAAAAAGCAATTGTCAGAAGCAAACGAAACATTCTTAATTGATCGGGAGGCTCTTAAATCGTAGCTAATAAGTTCCTCTTTAAAATGGTTACCAGTGCATGCTTACATCTCCAGTGGTTTTCTTACGATTAGCGTTTTTCCATAAGGTGGCGCAATTCACCCTCCTTCCCCTACCATTTTTATGTAAGGATTTATTAGCAAAAAACGTTTGGTAATCTTTGATGACGTCACATGCTCTTACAGTTGACCAATCGGAAGTAAGGCATCAAAGCAGTCAAAGTTGGTCATGAATCTTGTCATTTATGGTACAATTGACCATGAAAACTCGGCCGTCCCAGCATAGTGACCATGAGCGCACCGGCCAAGTTGCCCCGCTAGTCCCGGCCAAATTACCCCATATTGCCATTCTGAAAATTTTTGTCTATAAAGCCATCACGGCTTTACGGAATTAGATAAAATTGCTCTTGGAACCGCTGAACACCCCCAAGAATGGCGCTATAATGTCTGAATTCGTTTTTAGCCCAAATACTACATGTTATACAACTTTGTAAACAGAAGTAAAAGTTACCATTTTCTAATGAAATTAACGTTTTATTAATTTTGAATAAAACTACGAGGGGCAAAGTTTTGACATTTGTCCTCCAGTTATTTCTACCCATGACAAATGAATAGAGATTAGAGTTATTTCACTCACTTTTATTAGACATCGTACAGGTGGGGGCGGCCAATTTACACCACCGGCCAAATTACCCCACTCTCCCCTACATAGCCATCTATCGACCATTGTTGCGGACGGGCCATGAAGTGGAGCACACTGCTCATCGTCACAAACCTTCTGGTCACTTGCAGGCGGCGGACCTCCCTCTCGAGTATTTGACAGCGGGTGGAACGTCATATCGATGTGTTCCTGAGGCAGAAGTGGAACTGACATCAGCATCCCGCACCACTTGCGGAAGCTGTCGGATGTCCTGTAGGCTGTCGCCAGGTCACGACGCTGGAGCTGCAAAGTACACTTTCGAGAAAAAACGTCATTTTCATAAAACGGTACACCTTTCTCAAGCTGTTTGGGTTTATCCATTAGCCATTGATCATTGCCTGAATGTTTCAAAGTAATCGGGCACTCTAGTAGCTCAGCCCGGCGTGGGTTAAATCAAACTGCTCTTAAGTTGTTTTCCGTAACATTTTACTGAGAAGCAAACACTCATGGTGTACTTCATCCTTACCTTGTGTTCGGCCTATGGTGTTTCCCACCAGACTCTTCTTCATTTGTTGCACGCTGCACTTACTGGATACTGGGTCCAGCTCCTTTGCCTTAAGCAGGACCTTTATCCATGCTCGAGAGCGGGCAGCCTGGCCAGCAGCGCTCTTGAAATTCCCATAGAGTGCTGTAGAGATGAAACGCGAAGGTATTTTCATCAAATATAAACAGCACAAATCTCTAGGAAGCAAATGTCAAAATGCACTTTTGGTAAGAAAAGGAATAAAAAAAATGGTCCGAAGGTTGGTACTTTAAATGCTAAAAACGCCCGCCCGGCGACAAAGGCAAACACCGCAGAAAAGCGCGAAATGAACGCCCGAAACACCGGCGGAAACCTCGCAAAAAGAAACCCAAGCGCCCGACGGCTGCAAACGGCAAACAACGCCGCAAACGCCGCAAAAATAAAAACCGCCCGCATCGCACGCACGCGCGCCACCAACCGCAAACGCCGCAAAAAAAGGAAAAAAGGCGGCGCTCGGGGCCAGCCAGAGTGCGGCTGTTATACGTTAAAGTGCGAATTCAAGTGGTCGATGGCCATTGGGCGTTTCCTGGGCCAGCCAGAATGCCGCCGTCTTGATGAAGTACGACATCAAGTGGTCGATGGCCATTGGGCGTCCCCTGGGTCAGCCAGTATGCCGCCGTCTTGATAAAGTGCGACTTCAAGTCTTCGATGGCCACCCCGCTCTCCTTCAGCATCTTTTTCATAGCCTTTAAGACTCCAACCGTAGCTCGCTGTCCGGGCTCTAGCTGACGGAAAGCGAGCAGCTCCGCCCGCGACAGTGAGATGCAGTACCCATTACACACTAAAAGTGAGCTACGTATCCGAAAGTTCGCTCTGAACTGTCCGTTGTACCATGTCGGGACCTCGACTTCCCAAAATCCGCTTGTCCGCAGTATTTTGGAGCGCCTCAGACGGTGCTTCAGTGCCAGGAAGGAGTACAACCCTCATCAGTTTTGTTAACCCCTCCAGGCACCGCTGGTAGGTGTTCATTGGTCCGTAGTTCCCCTCCCAGTTTTACTTCTCCTTCCGGTCCATCTCTCGCCACCAGTCCATCTTCCGCGGTACGGCCTCACAGAGGGCCCGGCGCAGCAGCTCGGTACGGCCCCGCCGCGTGTCCATCTCGGCGGTCAGGCCGGCCGGCCGCTCCGCCGGCAGCCGCCGCAGCTGCTGACCTCACCAGGGGGCCACCGCTGCCGGGTCACCCAGCAGGGGCTCCAGATCAGAGTCGATGAGCCGAGTGAGCGACGTCACGTCGAGCGTGACGGCGTCACCGACCGACGGTGAGGAGCCGGGTGAGTGGCGTCACGTTGAGCGTGACGGCGTCACCAACCGGTGACACTCAAGGCCATATACAGGTAACACTACTGTTGGTGTGTCCCCGAGTACATGTGGTGGTACCACTGGAGCAGGCGGGGACCGCGCGGGCTAGGCAGGGGATGCCGTAACTCCACCAGCTCTCCCAGCAGGGAGCCTCGGGGCGGAAACGGATGCCTTCAAACACAGCCAGCCGGAGGAGCAGCCGTCCCAGACGGAACCGCAGCTGGCGCTCTGAGAACGGCAGGGAGCCGTGGGGCGGTACCTGATACCGTTCAACACAGCCATCCGGAGGAGCGTCCGTCCCAGACGGAGCTGCAGGACGGAGCCTCTGAGAGCGGTTCTGTCCCGCCTTCCAGCAAGAGGTCCAGGTCCCACAGATCCTGACAGCAGGCCATCAGAAGGGGTGTTACGTGCTCCCTCACCAGTCGGAGGGAGCCGGTGATGGTCCGCCGTTGGTCCGAGAGCACAGCGCTGCGCCGCCCAGAAGGCAAAGCTGTCAAAACCAAGTTTGGTACTGAGTGCAGATGCATCTACTGCTATTCCTTTGACAGCGCCATCAGACGGAAGTTTTCGAAGCCGTGATCTAGCTGTGAGAGACTGGTGGCCTTCTGCATTCTGGTGAAGAGGCACATGTAGCCGCCGGCTGCCTCCTTTCTCACGCTCTTCGCTCGCAGGTCCCGTGATATGCTGTGAGAGACTTGGCACTGGGAGAGGTTTTTGTGCTCTATTTAAACTTTGTTTGTTTTTTAACCTAACGTGAATGACCCGTGCCGGGTCACCGAACTCCTCCTCTAGCTCACGCAGAGCCTAACCGTACAGGGAAGAGTCACATAACATGCCGCGCACTGATCCCTTGGCCGGCCCGGTGAGATGAGCCTGGAGATAGGTCAGACACTCGACGTCAGTCAGATCGTCACGATCGTGCACTAGAACCCTGAACAGCGCGATCCATCTCGGCCATTCCGGAGCAGAGCCGCTGAACGGTCATCTTCTCGACGAACTCATGAGAGCCGACTTAAAAAAGTTCCGGGCCCCGCGCGCGCGCGATTGTTATCGGCTGTTTTGGTGACGGATGGGAGTGAGTGCAGGCAGTCGTTGTACGACTTTTTGAAGACGCCTTTGTAGCCGGTCTGGACGAGGATCTTTGTGTTGGTTTTCAGCAGCGCCGTCACTTTGTTCTTGCTTTTCTCGATCTGTTTCACGCGGAGGTAGATGGCCGTGGGGTCATTGCCCGCTCGGCTGATGCCCGGCCGCTCCAGTCCGTTGGCCGGCGCGCCCCATTTGTAGCCGGGCGCGTTGTACGGGAGGAGATTTTGTTCCGTGATCGTCATTTTGTACCACCGACTGTTGTCAGGTGACATCGACCACGTTTTTGTGTCCTCCTTGTGCAGCACGCTTCTGTTGTTGAACAGATAGAATGGCGTGGTTGGCTTCCAGATCGTTTTGATGCCGTCGTAGGTGTTCTGTTAGTCGTCTGGTATGGTGACGATTGGTAGAGTGGGGCTGTCTGCTTTCAGGAAAGAATCATCACTGTTTGCTGGATACTGCAGCTGTTTGAAGTTTATGTTGCTATCGGCATAGTACTCGAGCTCGGGATGTGTGTCCTGCACGGTTTTTGTAGTCACCGTGCTTCCCACCGTCGTCTGAGTTGTGCTCGCTCCTCTGATCTCGTGTATCCCCATTGAGCAGGAGAGGATTTTGCAGCCGAGGTCTTTGAGTTCGGTTTTCATCATTTCTAGCTGATACGGATAGACGACACCGCTCGCAGTTTTTCCGCTCTGGAGATACCACCAGTAGTGAGCCAGCGGCAGGCAGTGGAACTTCCAGTCGGCTAGATCCTCTAAGTTTATCTGATGAATATTTTCTATGTTGATGAGCATTGTGGGCAGATTTCCGCTGTGGTAGGCGAGAATGTCTTTGATTCCCCCCACTCCACCGCCGTTTGTGTATTCGTCTGCATCTCCGTCCACCTCATCTATGTCGAGATGTTGCCGTTTCGCATCAGGCTCAGTCGTCATAGTCGGCTCGGGAGTATTTTGTCGTTTATTATCAGTAGTTTTTCAGGCGTCGGCGGAGGCGTTTGAGGCCCAGGGTACACAGCAGTATAATGAGCGTGCTGGGTATCGCGCGACGGTAACTCGTCCCAGCTGTTGCAAAGACCCTTCGCTTTCTGATCGTCAATCCACTGGCGAAAGAAATGATTAAACCTCTTATACAATTGATAGGTCGGATCACGACGCCTAGGACGGCCCTCTTGTTGTCGTTTGATGTCGTCCCGTTGCAATTCTCGTAGTATCTCGGCTCTGCGCTGTGGGTCGTTCGCCGGGTACTCCCAGGCGTTGGGATGCTCTAGCCAGATGCCGCGTCTCGTCCGTTGCCGTCGTCGTCCTCTTCCTCTAGTCGTCATTGAGGTAGGTGGACTTGTCCATTCCTGGCGAGGAGGAGAACACTTGTTACGCTCACGTTTTCACAGAGCGGTCACATACACAGACACTTTTTTAAGAGCACACACAGAGACACGTCTGCACCCACCCGCCGCCACCTAGCTACTGACCTGTTATATGTTTGTAGTGGATGTCGACCATCCCCAGGTTGCGGTTGTACGCCTCCCACCAGACGGCGGGCGTGATGTACTCTGGTGGTGCTCGGAGAGGATTCTCGATGTGACGCCGGTCTCCGGTGCTCTTGATCTCGCGGTGAAGCGTGAATGTCTTCGTCCGGCTCTGGATGGCCGACCGGTCTGATGACGGCAAGAAGCCGCCGAGGACGTTGTTGGTACTGGCAAAGATGGGCACGCGGCCGAGCAGTTCCGGCGCCGTCTCGTACTTCACGGCGATGTGCGTGGGTTCGCCGCCGAGCAGTTTCTTGAAATCATCCTTGTTGACGTCGGATACCGTCAGCTCCTCCATGGTCGCCAGATGTGCGTTGAGTAGCTGGGCGACATAGAAGGGACTCGCGTTGTTCATGGCGGAGAGACTTGTGGGCTGGTGCAGCTGCAGCAGACTGGTGAGTATGAGCGTTTTGCCGGTTATCGTCGGACCGTGCCCCCGCAGGGGGCTGACCGTGGTCAGAGCTGCTGCTTAGCCGGGGTCATCTGGCTCCGGCTGTGCGGCGGCTGTGACTTCGGCCAGTAAGGGGAGTAGCGCCCCCTCGGCCCCAGCTTGACGCGCGTTTTGACCTGGACTTGCCTTGCTTACTGGATGGATTGTCTGCAGGATTGGCCCCGCAGGGGGTTGGCAGTGGCCGGGGTCGCTGTCGGACTGGGTTCCTTGGGCCTTTGCCCCGCGGCGGCCTTGGCCTCGGCCAGCAAGGGGAGTAGCGCCCCCTCGGCCCCAGCTTGACCCATGCTTGCTTGCGACTTGCTTTGATCGCTGGTTGGACAGATGGTACGGCCCGACTTTTCTTGGTTTTCGTGGTTTTGTTTCTCTTGAGCGGTCTCTGTTTGCTTTTGCTTTGCTTTTCACCGGATGTCCGCGTTTCTTTCGATCACAGCTTTCTGATTCTTTTCCTACCTTTTTCGTTGTTTTTGCACCCGCAGGAGCACAGCCGAGTTGGGCTAGTGTAAGGGGAGTGGCGTCCCCTCGGGTACCAGCCGGTTTTACTAGGCTAGGCGAGCCGACCCGTACCCCAGGACAACGGGATCCTGGAGGTTGAGCCCCCCACCGTGCGGAGCCAGTCGCGGTGGCTGGGCAACACGCCTCTTTGGCCCTGAGTTCTGTAAGGGCGGGACACTCAGTGGGGCGCCGCACTTGAGGAGCCATTCCCAGTCGTGACGCCGCCGGGGGTGGTGTCTGAGAGGTGTCGCCGGCGGGGTTCGGGCACTTGTGCTCGTCCTCCGTCGGTGGGACTGATCTGTCGCTGCCCCTGGCGGTGACTCGGCTAGGCGTCAAGGGAGGAGGCGGTATCCGACCGTGGGGGGTGGTGAGTCTCTCTCTCCCCCGCGGAAGGTGCCGCCAAGTCCCGTACAGTCAGCTCGGCCGTCCCAGGCCTTGTAGCGGCGCCGTTGCGGAGCGTCGGCGGCC
This sequence comes from Amphibalanus amphitrite, assembly GCF_019059575.1. Lineage (NCBI taxonomy): Eukaryota > Metazoa > Arthropoda > Thecostraca > Balanomorpha > Balanidae > Amphibalanus > Amphibalanus amphitrite. The sequence goes on from NW_024881668.1 coordinate 125,983, forward strand.
GAGCTGGCGGAGACCAAGCACACTCCATGGATAACTCGACCAACCCCCCTTCCCCCACTCTTACCAATCCTTCGGCCTCGGCCGATCCTCGCCCGTTGGCCTCGGCCGACAGGCGAACGGTGCTTGAAAAAGGTCCACGATCTCCTAAGATCCTCATCTTCCGGAGCGCAGACAGGGAGCTGAGCTCTCTGTCGCCCTTCCAGCGGAAGGATGGCTGCGACCGGTTTGGTTCGATAGTTCGTTGTGACCGGATGCGTGATGGCGCGCTGGAGGTCGAGTTCAGGAAAAGCGAGGAGGCGGCGAAAGCATTGGACGCTACTCGCTTCGTGTTCTCCGAGGGACGGGCATCCGGCCGGAGGCTCGTTTCCATCCCGCTTACAGTGGAGCCCCACCGTTCTAAGAACTCCTCACGAGGGGTCATTAACTGTTTCGATTTGAGGGGAGTGAGCGACGAGGATATTGCGGACGGGCTCGCCGATTTCGGCGTGACAGCGGCTCGCCGCATCATGACGAAGAGAGGCACGGTCTCGACCAACAACATCATTCTGACATTTGACTCTACCGACTTGCCGAGTGAGATTCGCGTGGGCTACGTGAAGGTTCGCGTGCGGCCTTTCGTCCCAGCGCCCATGCGCTGCTTCCGCTGCCAACGTTTCGGCCACACAAAGGACAACTGCCGAGGAAGACCCACGTGCTCCAAGTGTGCTTCGCAGGACCACACTGACGAAACCTGTGACTCGGAGACCCCCCGATGCGTCAACTGCGGAGAGGGGCAGACGCCGCACTCCGCGTATGATAGGTCTTGCCCTGCATACGTCAAGGAGAAAGAGATCATGACCATCAAGGCTACCAGAAATCTGTCTTTCAAAGAGGCCCGGGAGGTGTACAACCAGAGTCACCCGAAGACCTCGTATGCCCAGAAGGTGAGAGTCACAAACTCTACCGATGCCTCCCAGATGAGCGTAGCACAGCTCGTGCAGCTTCTCAAACGATTCGGCCTCACCGTCGTAGCCACTGGTGACTCAGCGGACAACACCGCGCCTCGTGCGCCGCCGAGCAACACAGAGCAGGCTGCTCAAGAGTCAGTGTGGGGTCCACCCAGTCCCGCTCCAGCCGCGAACGGTGATGGAGACGGCTGGGCCGTCGTCCAGCGCCGACAGGGTGGTCGGCGCCCCCCGGCGCAGGGTAAGGCGCCACCCACCCCGCCCCGCCCCCGACCGCCCACGGCGGTGCAGGAGGCTCTGCGGCGGGGGGAGGAGGAGAGAAGGGCACGTGAGGCGAGGAGGGCTCGCCTCGTCCAGAAGGCCCTCGAGGCTAAGGAAGCCTCGTCTGCCGACTCCGCCTCCGGGAGTGCCAATGCGGCTGTCGCCGCTGACACCCCGGAGACACCTGAGGCGGGGACTCGGCCCATCATGGGTCCCCCGCCGCCTCCTCCACCTCCGCAGCGGCGGCCACCACCGCCGCTGCCAGAGACGCCTGTGTCGAGGACACAGGCCGCCGCCTCGACATCCCCGTCGGGGCGGCAACAGCCCTCCGCGGCTCCAGGGCGCCTCGCCAAGCGGCAGACGCCCCCGAGCTGGTCACCTTCGGAGGGCGACGCCCCCCGGTCGAAAAGGCCCCAGCCGGGCCCGAGCCATGCCCGATCTGCCTCTGCTGAAGGGAGGCTTCACCGAGAGGGCTCAGGGCACCCCCGTATCCGCTACGGGGGGAGCGCCTCCTCGGAGTTAGAGGACCTAGTCTAGTCTTTCAGTCTAGTCATTTCCTCTTTTATCCTTTTATCTTTTTCGCGCTATTGCGCCTTTTTACCAGGTGCATTTCTCTCGGTGCTTTTTACCTTTTTTGTGGTCAGTCAGGTATCTGTGTGCGCCTTTGCCTCATGTTATACGCGCCCTTTTTGCGCCTTTTTAACCACGCCTTTTATTCTACAGTGGAACTGTAGAGGCCTCCGGGCCAACTACCAGGACCTACAGTCTCTTATCCGTTGGCGCACACCCCTTGTTTTAGGTCTCCAGGAGACCAAGCTAGCGCCAAACGTTACCTTTGCCATCAAGGGCTACTCTGTTTTTAGAAGAGACCTGGACACCCCTACCATTGCCCATGGAGGTGTGCTTCTGGCGGTTCACCACAGCGTACCTGCTCGCCAGGTGCCGCTGCAGACTCCCCTGCAGGCGGTGGCCGCCAGAGTTGATTTCAACCACCGGGAACTGACAGTGTGCTCTTTATACCTACCACCAGGTATAGCGCTCCCGGTGGTTGAGCTGCATCGGCTTGTCGATGAGCTTCCACCTCCGGTCCTGGTAGTCGGCGATTTTAATGCCCATAGCCTGGCGTGGGGATGCGACACGACTGGCACTCGTGGTCGACTTTTAGAATCTTTTATCCGCGATGAGGCGCTCTGTATTTTAAATACAGGACAGCGCACCCATTTTACAACACCCTCCGGTCAAACATCGGCTCTGGACCTGAGCTTAGCCAGCCCGCAGCTAGCTCAGCTTTTTAACTGGTTCGTCCATGACGACCCACTCGGGAGCGACCATTTCCCCGTGTGGCTGGAGCACCAGGAGTCCCCAGTAGTAGGCAGCCGTCCACCCAGGTGGAATCTTCGGAAGGCCGACTGGGGCGATTTCCAGACCGCCGTAGAGGCCTCTGTTCTATCCAGAGCCGACACCTCTGCGATATCCACAGAGGAGTTTACGTCCCTACTCATTGATTCCGCAAACGGGTGCATACCCAAGACGTCGAGCCAGCCTCGTCGTCCTCCTGTTCCGTGGTGGACCAAGGAATGCGGAGACGCGATTCGTGCCAGGAAACGCGCTTTTAGAAAGTTTGACCGGAGTGGCACCACTGAGAACCTCATCGCTTTTAAGAAAGCGCGGGCTTTTGCCCGACGCGTTTTAAAAGAGGCAAAGGCTGTTTCATGGCGCACTTACGTAAGTTCCTTAAACCGTTTTACTCCTACGACCCAGATATGGGCACGCATGAAGCGCATTGAAGGCCGGTTCAGCTCTGTTCCGCTTCCGGTTTTAAGAGTGAACAACACGGACATATCTCACCCTTCAGACGTCGCAGAGACGATAGGCCGTGCACTCTATCAGCGCTGCCGAGGAGAGTCCTCACGACCTGCACCAGCCGCCGTGGACTTCAGCACAGCTGAAAATTTCGTGTACAATGAGCCTTTCACCATGGTTGAGCTTACGTCTGCCATCAGCTCGTTGCGCAGCGTCTCAGAAGGTCCGGATGCTGTCCACAACGACATGCTCCGTCATCTCCCCGCAGTTGCCCTCGAGGCGCTGCTAGCAACCTTTAATTCGCTTTGGGAGACTGGCACCTTCCCTGAGACCTGGCGGGAAGCCATTATCATTCCTATCTTGAAGGCTGGCAAGTCGGGACATGACCCTCTCCATTATCGGCCCATCTCTCTCACATCATCGCTATCAAAGCTGATGGAGAAGATGGTCAATGTGCGTCTTAGCTGGTTTCTGGAACATCACGGTGTTTTTACAAACGCCCAGTGCGGTTTTAGAAAACACCGCAGCCCTGTGGACCACATCTTAGCCCTTGACACCGAGATACGCACCTGTTTTACTGAAAAGAAGCACCTTGGAGCACTGTTCTTTGATATTGAGGCGGCCTATGATACAGTGTTACGACACAGAATACTTTCCAAAGTACATAAGTACGGCATACGTGGCCGAATGGGTCTCTTTATCAAGAACTTTTTATCGGGTCGTCGGTTCAAAGTAGAGGTGGCAAAAGATGAAAATTTTGGGAACCAGACTCGAACCAGACCCGGCTGGACATTTCTGGAACCAGTCGGACCCGGTCTTAGTTGGAACCGGAACCAGTTGGACCCGTTCCCCAAAAGTCAATTAATTCAAACTACTTGTAGGTATCATTAGTTGCATCATGTAAAACAGCCTATTTCCCACTCGGAATACTCAAGAGCTACTGTGTGCCAAGAAACATTCACTTCATTCACTTCATATTTTGCAATAATGTGTAGTGTGCAAGATGCATAGTTCATGGTAGGACCCGGTTGGACCCGTCAGAAAATTTCCAGGAACCGGTCTGGACCCATATGGGTCCAGACTGGTTCTTTGGACCGGGTCCCCGGGTCCACATTTTGCCACCTCTAGTTCAAAGTCCGTGTTGGCAGCCGTCTTTCGAGCAGTTTTATTCAGGAGAACGGAGTTCCTCAGGGCGGAGTGCTCAGTGTGGCGCTGTTCGCTGTGGCGATCAATGACATTGGCGACAATCTCGCACCATCTATCGGCAAATCACTATTTGTCGATGATTTCGCGATCTGGTTTTCAGCTACGACCGCCCGTCACGTTGCCAGACAGTTGCAGCTCGCTGTAACCCGTCTGGAGAGGTGGAGCGACGACAACGGCCTTCGTTTTTCAACAACGAAGACCGTCGCTATGCACTTTTGCCGCCGCCGCTGTGACGACTTAGCCTTGGGAATCAAGCTCCATGGACAGGTGATTCCTACTCGGCCGGTGGCGAAGTTTCTTGGAATCTTTTTTGACAGTCGTTTGACGTATAGAGAACATTTTAGAACGCTTCGGGAACGATGTTTTAAATCCCTGAACGTTTTAAAATGTGTCGCCCGCACATCTTATGGTGCGGACCGCAGGACCCTTCTTCTTCTCTATCGATCGATTATACGATCGAAGCTGGATTACGCTTCCTTTGTCTATGATTCAGCGAGTGAATCCAGCAAGAAGGTCCTGGATACAGTCCATCATGCAGCACTCCGAATAGCCACCGGAGCATTCCGCACCTCGCCCAGGAGCAGCATTCTTGCTGAGGCGCACGAGCCGCCACTTTCTCTCCGCCGTCAGACGCTGGGGATGCGTTATGCTCTTAAACTACGTCAATTCCCGACGCATCCGACGTACCCGTACGTCTTTTCGCGTCACATTGCTTCATCTGGTAATGGGACGAGTCATCCATTCGGAGCACGCATGAGAGGTTTATTCTCTACATCGAATATAGCCTTGCGCGGCGTTCGGCGTATCTGGGGAACGCCTTCTCCACCCTGGAGAAACGCCCCGCCGCAGGTAGACCTCTCGCTTTCCGAAGTAAAAAAGGATAGCCTGCTGTCCTATGAAGCACAAACCAGAGCCTTGGAGCATATAGCCTCGTATGATGGTTTTATTTCAGTCTACACAGACGGCTCAAAAACATCCGAGGGAGCGGGTTGCTCTTTTGTCGCTGGTCGGGACACCCGCTCGGTTTCCCTTCCACCCAGCGCCTCGGTGTTTTCCTCAGAGCTAGTCGCCATCGAAAAGGCTCTGTGTTTTATTGAGGTGTCCGACGGTTTTTTCTATTTGATTTTATCAGACTCACTAAGCAGTCTGTTGGCTTTACGACGGTTTAATCCTGACGACCCGATCATTCAGGACATTTTAACTCGGCTAACTTCGGTGGAACAGTCCGGAAAAATTATCCGGTTTTGCTGGATTCCCAGTCATGTTGGAATCCAAGGCAACGAGCTTGCTGACGCCGCCGCGAGACGCGCTGCCGCAGCGCCCTACACTCGGCGATTTCCTCTGCCTGCCCGGGATTACTATCCCGTCGTACGATCTTCCATGCTCTCGCAGTGGCAGGCAGAGTGGGACTCGCGCGCGAGCAGTAAGCTGAGAGATATCAAGCCAACTCTCGAGCCTTGGTCGTCATCCATGCAAAGTAACAGACATAACGAAGTCGTCTTATGTAGGCTGCGCATCGGCCATACGTATGCCACGCATGGTCATCTCCTCCGTGGAGAAGAGCAGCCCACCTGTCGCAGGTGTACCGTGCCTCTCACTGTCTCTCACGTGCTTTTATCTTGTCCTTTCGCTGAACCGAACCGGACACGCTACCTCGGGCGCATCGCTCCGGGTACCACTATCCGCCGCTTACTGGGTGACGAGTCACCCTGGGTTTTATCCGGCAACATCTTTTCTTTTATCCGTTCGATCAACTTCCAAGTGATATACTCGACCTGACCCCAATCCAACTAGCCCTCTCTAGTCCTTTCATCTAGTCAGTTGTCTAGGACGACACCTTTGCGCTGTTTTATCTTACCTTGCTATTTTATATCGAGTCTTACTTTCTAGTCTTAGTATCTAGAAGGTTCTTTCTTGTGGCACACTTGTTTTATTAGTACGATGTTATGGGCGCAAAATGACCTTAGCAGTCGGCGCGCCCTAAAGCCTCAATCAACAAACAACAAACGTCGGACCGTGCAGCAGCAGCGTGTTGGTCTTCTGCAGCTTCTGGTCGCCGATGACTTCAGCCCACGCCAGGAACTCAGCTATCTCGATGTTATTGGCTTCGAAGAGGTCTTGCAGCCACACGTAGGCCTCGCTCGTGTGCTGATCCATGTTGAACTCGCCGAGTTCTTCTTCAAACACTTGCCAGAACTTCATGCCGCGGCGTCGTTTGATTCTCTGTGCGTTCTCGAACGCGATGATGGTCTTCACGTGGTCTCTGAAGTTCGGCGTGAGGTTGTAGAGCGTTGTGAACTCCTGCTCTGTCATCTTGTTGAGGAGCTGAGTGCTGCTGGTAGCGGTGTACTTTCTGACCAGTTCTTGGATGTAGGCTGCCTCGTCGTACTGCCTCTTTCGACCGCGCTGTTCCGTTCGCTGGTTGCGTGCCGACTCTGCTCCTGCCGTGGAGACGTCCTCGTCGTTCGGATTGCAGTGTCCCGTCCAGAGTGGTCGCGGTTCGGCTCCGTCAACTGCGTCTCCTTCTTGGTCTTGCAGGCGGATGATCAGCGGCAGGTTCGCCAGATGCTGGAGGATGCGCTTTAGGATCTGGATGGGTTTGGAGTTACCAAATAAACTGGTAAACCGTAAGCCGAAGCGGGCGAGATACGCCAACCATCTCCCAATATTTCTGACAATCTGGAATGTGAGGGTGGCTGTTTGGACGTAGGAGTCGTCGAGCTGGAGTAATTTGATGAGGTTGACGAGGGATCGTCTGCGGTTAGGTCCTGGGTTTGGGATTGTGAAGTGGGTGTGACCTTCCTCCGCTTGGAGGGGGACGAGGTTTGCCGGTCCTCCGCCGTCAGGAGTTTCTCGATGCGGTTCACCTCGCGCATCTCGCCCGGTGTCAGCGGCTGGTCGAGCGCCATCATTTCTTCTAGTTGGCGGGTGGAAGGCGAGTAAGCCATTCCACTTGCTTCCTGCGAGCTTAGGTCGGTGGTCGCCCGGGAGGATGAACGTTGCGAATGCTCCGTTGGCCTCGTCCTCTTGGACGGCCTGGAGGATGGTCCTGGCTGGGGAGTCGGTGGGATTATCTCGTCGTCGCTGCTCTCCGTCTCGTTGATCGCCTCCATCTGTTGGTGGGCAGCTCTGGCCGCAGGGGATGCTGTCGTTGTCCTCCTCGCTGTCTGTAGAGGGTAGCCCAACTTGACAACTCTTAGTAAATATTGAATACAATGTCAACCATGTCAATATATTGATAATGATAAAGCCTCTCTATTCTTGGAAAAAGCCTCAAATCAGGATAACAAGCTTAACATACTTCGTGCCTACACCTCAACCTACACCTAGCGCTGTTGCAATGCCATGCTCTTGAGCTTCTGAAAAAGTGAAATAATGCAAAGGACAATCATACAGACAATGTATCGCTGAAAGCTTACCTTTCTCTTTCCAGGCATTGCTAAACTATCTTCTAATCGCAAAAAAAAGACCACACGACGCTACCAGCAATCTTGCCAGCAATGGCGCCAAACAGAAAGTTCTCGGCGTCGCAACCGTTGCTAACCAAGCGGCCTCGGCCTAGCAACAGCTGACGACGAATAAGTACTGACTGTATTTCATGGACGACCAATCAGAACAGACCTAAAAAAAAGCCCACCAATCAAAATGTCGCTCTTAAAGGGCGATGCTATCGCCACGTGGTGGTGGAAAAACACACTATTCTAGGATAGCATTCTGCGTAGGGGTATTCACAAGGACGAAAGGGCCCGTCCATGGATTTCGGATGAAGGGTATGTCGCTTGAGCTTCACCGTCCATGATAATGCCTGAAAATCGTATTAGGAATTCATGGACAGCGAGACGTCCATGCAATCCCAGCCGTCCATGTTAATACCCTAAAAACAGCAAATTGTCCATGAACTTACAACATTTCAAGCACACCACTGAATATTTTGCCTCTCTTTAAGCAGCCGAGAGACAAAGGTGCCCCCAAGACCCCGCTGGGGGCTGACCGTGGTCGGAGCTGCTGCTTAGCCGGGGTCATCTGGCTCCGGCTGTGCGGCGGCTGTGACTTCGGCCAGTAAGGGGAGTAGCGCCCCCTCGGCCCCAGCTTGACGCGCGTTTGACCTGGACTTGCCTTGCTTACTGGATGGATTGTCTGCAGGATTGGCCCCGCAGGGGGTTGGCAGTGGCCCGGGTCGCTGTTGGTCTGGGTTCCTTGGGCCCTCGCCCCGCGGCGGCCCTGGCCTCGGCCAGCAAGGGGAGTAGCGCCCCCTCGGCCCCAGCTTGACCTGTGCTTGCTTACGACTTGCTTTGATCGCTGGATGGACAGATGGTACGGCCCGACTTTTCTTGGTTTTCGTGGTTTTGTTTTTCTTGAGCGGTCTTTGTTTGCTTTTGCTTTGCTTCTCACCGGATGTCCGCGTTTCGTTCGATCACAGCCTTCTGATTCCTTTCCTACCCCTTTTTCGTTGTTTTTGCACCCGCAGGAACACAGCCGAGTTGGGCTAGTGTAAGGGGAGTGGCGTCCCCTCGGGTACCAGCCGGTTTTACTAGGCTAGGCGAGCCGACCCGTACCCCAGGACAACGGGATCCTGGAGGTTGAGCCCCCCACCGTGCGGAGCCAGTCGCGGTGGCTGGGCAACACGCCTCTTTGGCCCTGAGTTCTGTAAGGGCGGGACACTCAGTGGGGCGCCGCACTTGAGGAGCCATTCCCAGTCGTGATGCCGCCGGGGGTGGTGTCGGAGAGGTGTCGCCGGCGGGGTTCGGGCACTTGTGCTCGTCCTCCGTCGGTGGGGCTGATCTGTCGCTGCCCCTGGCGGTGACTCGGCTAGGCGTCAAGGGAGGAGGCGGTATCCGACCGTGGGGGGTAGTGAGCCTCTCTCTCCCCCTCGGAAGGTGCCGCCAAGTCCCGTACAGTCAGCTCGGCCGTCCCAGGCCTTGTAGCGGCGCCGTTGCGGAGCGTCGGCGGCCGAGCTGGCGGAGACCAACTCTTTCACATGGATAACTTGACCGATCCCCCTTCCCCCCAGTCCAATCCCTCGGCCTCGGCCGATCCTCGCCCGTTGGCCTCGGCCGACAGGCGAACGGTGCTCGACAAAGGTCCACGATCTCCTAAGATCCTTATCTTCCGGAGCGCAGACAGGGAGCTGAGCTCTCTGTCGCCCTTCCAGCGGAAGGATGGCTGTGACCGGTTTGGTTCGATCGTTCGTTGTGACCGGATGCGTGATGGCGCGCTGGAGGTCGAGTTCAGGAAAAGCGAGGAGGCGGCGAAAGCGTTGGACGCTACTCGCTTCGTGTTCTCCGAGGGACGGGCATCCGGCCGGAAGCTCGTCTCCATCCCGCTTACAGTGGAACCTCACCGATCTAAGAACTCCTCACGAGGGGTCATTAACTGTTTCGATCTGAGGGGAGTGAGCGACGAGGACATTGCGGACGGGCTCGCTGATTTCGGCGTGACAGCGGCTCGCCGCATCATGACGAAGAGAGGCACGGTCTCGACCAACAACATAATTCTGACGTTTGACTCCATCGACTTGCCGAGTGAGATTCGCGTGGGCTACGTGAAGGTTCGCGTGCGGCCTTTCGTCCCAGCGCCCATGCGCTGCTTCCGCTGCCAACGTTTCGGCCACACAAAGGACAACTGCCGAGGAAGACCCACGTGCTCCAAGTGTGCTTCGCAGGACCACACTGACGAAACCTGTGACTCGGAGACCCCCCGATGCGTCAACTGCGGAGAGGGGCAGACGCTGCACTCCGCGTATGATAGGTCTTGCCCTGCATACGTCAAGGAGAAAGAGATCATGACCATCAAGGCTACCAGAAATTTGTCTTTCAAAGAGGCCCGGGAGGTGTACAACCAGAGTCACCCGAAGACCTCGTATGCCCAGAAGGTGAGAGTCACAAACTCTACCGATGCCTCCCAGATGAGTGTGGCACAGCTCGTGCAGCTTCTCAAACGATTCGGCCTCACCGTCGTAGCCACTGGTGACTCAGCGGACACCACGGCGCCTCATGCGCCGCCGAGCAACACAGAGCAGGCTGCTCAGGAGTCAGTGTGGGGTCCACCCAGTCCCGCTCCAGCCGCGAACGGTGATGGAGACGGCTGGGCCGTCGTCCAGCGCCGACAGGGTGGTCGGCGTCCCCCGGCGCAGGGTAAGGCGCCACCCACCCCGCCCCGCCCCCGACCGCCCACGGCGGTGCAGGAGGCGCTGCGGCGGGGGGAGGAGGAGAGGAGGGCACGAGAGGCGAGGAGGGCTCGCCTCGTCCAGAAGGCCCTCGAGGCTAAGGAAGCCTCGTCTGCCGACTCCGCCTCCGGGAGTGCCAAAGCGGCTGTTGCCGCTGACACCCCGGAGACACCTGAGGCGGGGACTCGGCCCATCATGGGTCCCCCGCCGCCTCCTCCACCTCCGCAGCGGCGGCCACCACCGCCGCTGCCAGAGACGCCTGTGTCGAGGACACAGGCCGCCGCCTCGACATCCCCGTCGGGGCGGCAACAGACCTCCGCGGCTCCAGGGCGCCTCGCCAAGCGGCAGACGCCCCCGAGCTGGTCACCCTCGGAGGGTGACGCCCCCCGGGCGAAAAAGCCCCAGCAGGGCTCGAGCCACGCCCGATCTGCCTCTGCTGAAGGGAGGCTACACCGAGAGGGCTCGGGGCATCCCCGTATCCGTTACGGGGGGAGCGCCTCCTCGGAGTTAGAGGACCTAGTCTAGTCTTTCAGTCTAGTCATTTCCTCTTTTATCCTTTTATCTTTTTCGCGCTATTGCGCTTTTTTACCAGGTGCATTTCTCTCGGTGCTTTTTACCTTTTTTGTGGTCAGTCAGGTATCTGTGTGCGCCTTTGCCTCATGTTATACGCGCCCTTTTTGCGCCTTTTTAACCACGCCTTTTATTCTACAGTGGAACTGTAGAGGCCTCCGGGCCAACTACCAGGACCTACAGTCTCTTATCCGTTGGCGCACACCCCTTGTTTTAGGTCTCCAGGAGACCAAGCTAGCGCCAAACGTTACCTTTGCCATCAAGGGCTACTCTGTTTTTAGAAGAGACCTGGACACCCCTACCATTGCCCATGGAGGTGTGCTTCTGGCGGTTCACCACAGCGTACCTGCTCGCCAGGTGCCGCTGCAGACTCCCCTGCAGGCGGTGGCCGCCAGAGTTGATTTCAACCACCGGGAACTGACAGTGTGCTCTTTATACCTACCACCAGGTATAGCGCTCCCGGTGGTTTAGCTGCATCGACTTGTCGATGAGCTTCCACCTCCGGTCCTGGTAGTCGGCGATTTTAATGCCCATAGCCTGGCGTGGGGATGCGACACGACTGGCACTCGTGGTCGACTTTTAGAATCTTTTATCCGCGATGAGGCGCTGTGTATTTTAAATACAGGACAGCGCACCCATTTTACAACACCCTCCGGTCAGACATCGGCTCTGGACCTGAGCTTAGTCAGTCCGCGGCTAGCTCAGCTTTTTACCTGGTCCGTCCATGACGACCCACTCGGGAGCGACCACTTCCCAGTGTGGCTGGAGCACCAGGAGTCCCCAGTGTCAGGCAACCGTCCACCCAGGTGGAATGTTCGGAAGGCCGACTGGGGCGAATTCCAGGCCGCCGTAGAGGCCACGGTTTTATCCAGAGCCGACGCCTCTGTGATGTCTACAGAGGATTTTACATGTTTACTCATTGACTCCGCAAACGGGTGCATACCCAAGACGTCGAGTCAGCCTCGTCGTCCTCCGGTCCCGTGGTGGACCAAGGAATGCGGAGATGCGATTCGTGCCAGGAAGCGCGCTTTTAGAAAGTTTGACCGGAGCAGTACTACTGAGAACCTCATCGCTTTTAAGAAAGCGCGGGCTCTTGCCCGTCGCGTTTCAAAAGAGGCAAAGGCTGTTTCATGGCGCACGTACGTGAGTTCCTTAAACCGTTTTACCCCTACGACCCAGATATGGGCACGCATGAAGCGCATTGAAGGCCGGTTCAGCTCTGTTCCGCTTCCGGTTTTAAGAGTGAACAACACGGACATATCCCACCCTTTAGACGTCGCAGAGACGATAGGCCGTGCACTCTATCAGCGCTGCCGAGGAGAGCCGTCCTCACGACCTGCACCAGCCGCCGTGGACTTCAGCACAGCTGAAAATTTGGTGTACAACGAGCCTTTTTCTATGGCTGAGCTCACGTCTGCCATCAGCTCGTTGCGCAGCGTCTCAGAAGGTCCGGATGCTGTCCACAACGACATGCTCCGTCATCTCCCGGCGGTTGCCCTCGAGGCGCTGCTAGCAACTTTCAATTCGCTTTGGGAGACTGGCACTTTCCCTGAGACCTGGCGGGAAGCCACTATCATTCCTATCTTGAAGGCTGGCAAGTCGGGACATGACCCTCTCCACTATCGGCCCATCTCTCTCACATCATCGCTTTCAAAGCTGATGGAGAAGATGGTCAATGTGCGTTTTAGCTGGTTTCTGGAACATCACGGTGTTTTTACAAACGCCCAGTGCGGTTTTAGAAAGCACCGCAGCCCTGTTGACCACATTTTAGCCCTCGACACCGAGATACGCACCTGTTTTACTGAAAAGAAGCACCTTGGAGCACTGTTCTTTGATATTGAGGCGGCCTATGATACAGTGTTACGACACAGAATACTTTCCAAAGTACACAAGTACGGCATACGCGGCCGGATGGGCCTCTTTATCAAGAACTTTTTATCGGGTCGTCGGTTCAAAGTCCGAGTTGGCAGTAGTCTTTCGAGCAGTTTTTCTCAAGAGAACGGAGTTCCCCAAGGCGGAGTTCTCAGTGTGGCGCTGTTCGCTGTGGCGATCAATGATATTGGCGACAAACTTGCACCATCCATCGGCAGATCGCTATTTGTCGATGATTTCGCGATCTGGTTTTCTGCCACGACCGCCCGTCACGTTGCCAGACAGTTGCAGCTCGCTGTAACCCGTCTAGAGAGGTGGAGCGACGACAACGGCCTACGTTTTTCAACAACGAAGACCGTCGCTATGCACTTTTGCCGCCGCCGCTGCGACGACTTAGCCTTGGGAATCAAGCTCCGTGGACAGGTGATTCCTACTCGGCCGGTGGCAAAGTTTCTTGGAATATTTTTTGACAGTCGTTTGACGTATAGAGAACATTTTAGAACGCTTCGGGAACGATGTTTTAAATCCCTGAACGTTTTAAAATGTGTCGCCCGCACATCTTATGGTGCGGACCGCAGGACGCTCCTTCTTTTATATCGGTCGATCGTCCGATCGAAACTGGATTACGCATGCTTTGTTTACGACTCTGCCAGCGAATCCAGTAAAAAGGCTCTTGACTCCGTGCACCACGCGGCGCTACGTGTCGCCACAGGTGCATTCCGCACGTCGCCCAAGAGCAGCCTCCTCGCCGAGGCACACGAACCGCCACTATCTCTCCGCCGTCAGATGCTGGGGATGAGGTACGCACTGAAACTCCGCCAGTTCCCAGGACATCCGACGTATCCGTACGTCTTTTCTCCTGATTTTAATCGTCTTGACAGAGTGCGACAATCGGTCTCCTTCGGATTGCGCATAAAAGAGCTCTTTTCTACAGTCAACATAGAGTTCCGTGAAGTGCGACGTACGTGGGGTACGCCCTCTCCGCCATGGAAATACGCTCCAGCGCAAGTAGACCTCACGCTCTCTGAGGTCAAGAAGGACGACCTGCCGCCATGTGTGCAACGAGCACGGACATTGGAACACATTGCGTCATACGACGGTTTTATCTCGGTGTTTACAGACGGCTCGAAAACGGAGGACGGCGTCGGCTGCGCTTTCGTGGCTGGTCGCGACACGCGCACTTTTTCATTGCCTTCCTCTGCCTCCGTTTTCTCATCCGAGCTCGTTGCAATCGAGAAGGCGTTGTGTTTTATCGAGGTGTCTGACAACTTGTCTTACCTCATTTTATCGGATTCTCTCAGCAGCCTGCTGGCTATACGGAGGTTTAACCCAGACAATCCGATAGTCCAAGACATTTTATCTCGGCTCACGTCGGTGGAGCAGTCAGGCAAAACTATTAAGTTTTGCTGGATTCCAAGCCATGTGGGTATAACTGGCAATGAGCTCGCCGACGCGGCCGCGAGACGCGCGGCCGCGGCTCCATGCCTTCGGCGTTTACCCCTGCCGGCTCGTGATTTTTACCCAGCCATCCAAACCTTCACGATGTCAAGCTGGCAGGCAGAGTGGCATCTCCAAGGATCTGGGAAGCTGCGGAGCGTAAAGCCTACCTTGGAGCCCTGGCAGTCTTGCTTCCAAAGCAACAGGCACCAGGAAGTGGCCCTCTGCAGATTACGTATTGGTCATACGTACGCGACTCATGGCTATCTCCTCCGTGGAGAGGAACAACCCACATGCAGTCGGTGTGCCGTGCCTCTCACTGTCTCTCACGTGCTTTTATCTTGTCCTCTCGCTGAACCGAACCGGACACGCTATCTCGGGCGCATCGCTCCGGATACCACTATCCGCCACCTTCTGGGTGACGACTCACCCTGGGTTTTATCCGGCAACATTTTCTCCTTTATCCGTTCGATCAACTTCCAAGTGATTTACTCGACCTGACATTAAATCTAACTAGTCCTCTCTAGTCCTTACATCTAGTCAGTTGTCTAGGACGACACTCTTCCGCTGCTTTATTCGCCTCGAGACTCGCCGCTGCGCGAGGGTGGCGCTAGTGTAGTAAGAGGGATAGCGAACCCGGCGTGCATGAGACATTCAGGCTTGTATACGCTTTGAGTGCGGCGCGCAAGATAGCAACATTAGTTTTTTAGGGTGATTAAGGAGGTTTGAGTGGGACTTTACAGGATTTTGATCATTATTTTAAAAGTATTGATATTCGCGCTTTTGTAAGGCAGAATAGCCACCGCTCACATCAACACACAGCGAGGACAAGAACCAATCAAGAGTCAAGGTTTTTTTTGATTCTAGAAGAAGACGGCGAGGTCTATGTTGTAGCCCACATCTTTTTTAAATTACATGTTCTTTTGCATCAGTCTGGTTTCACTTGGGCCAATCTTGTCAGTCTGCTTGATGTTTCTCATATCTTGGTTTATATAATTTGGAATTTGGATGTTTCTGCCTTCTTGATGTGGTGGCTTAACGAATTCCATTTATTTAGGGTCTATTCGTGAGAGAAAAAACTTTCCCTCATCAACGTCTAGTGGTGGGGCTTGTACAATTTGAGTTAATCTCACTCTGTTCGGTTTTGTACGGTAAATACACCTTTTTGCACTCAAAATAGGCATCTTTTCATTCAATTTCGGCGAATTGCATTCAATTTTAGCGATCTCTCTATTCGAAGCAAATGAGAGATCGCTAAAATTGAATGCAATTCGCCGAAATTGAATGAAAAGATGCCTATTTTGAGTGCAAAAAGGTGTAGTTGGTTGAGGTCACACTCATGGAGCTGATGGAGGATTTTGTGAGTCTCGTCTCCCCATTGTCTTCTCTCTTCTAGGGTGGTAAGCTTAAGCCGACTCTGCCGTTCTGGATACTTTAACTCTTGCATTTCCACAATTCTTCTGGTAGCTGCTCTGTGAACTGCTTCAGTCTTCTTGATATTAGATTTCTTATTAGAGGACCATACTTGGGGGCAAAGTTCAACATGAATTGTGAGGGCGAACAAATGTTTTATATGCTAGGCTAAATAATGCCGGACTCAGGTTTTTAAATGTTCTCCTTACCAGTTACCATGCTCCAGCTGGCATATGGTCGTTGAGTGCATAGCTTAACCCTCGTCCGTATTGGTGCTTTTCCAGCCGCGAACGTATTATGAGAGGGGTCCGTTTGACCCCCCTTGCCGTTTCGCCCCTGATCGAGCTAGAGCTTCGCGGAAAAAGAGCGTGTTGCCCGTGACGAGAGGAAGCCGATGATACCCTACTTTAAGGTCCTAGGTCATCGGTTGACCTTCCAGGTCAGTCAATGACCCAATAGTCGGGAAAATTGGGATCCGTTAGAACGTTGTAAGGGCCAAGGGGTAGCTGCTATCAAGATTCCTTTACTACTCAATGGGGCTGCAATGGGGTTTTTCGGGGTGCCGATCACGAATATCATGTTAGTTTCGATTAGAGATGATGCCTTCATGCATTTAGGCCAGGTCGGGTCAGGTCAGGTCAGGACAACCAGTAGAAGTCCTGCCAAGTTTTTGTAGTAGGTGTCAACCGCCTCTGACATCTTCGTTACAAGCTACGAAGGCACCAAAACTACTTCGTAAATGTTCATATGGTTGCTAAATTCGAATTCAGCTCCAAAAACTAGCCTAGAAACATGCAAAACTTGAAAAGGAAACCGAGGTCATCAAAGGCCAGTGACCTGACCTGACCTTCAGGTGACCTTGTCATCCACCCTAATGCATGGGACCAACATCATATCGCATGTCTGAACACTTGAAACCACGAAAAGACTGCAAACGCGCGGCTAATGCGAGCTGACATACGCCGAATCGCGATTCCGGCCAAACATGGTCTCGAAAAGTAGGTCACAGGTCAATGGTCATTTGGGTCAGGGTCATGAAATTTTCAGGGTAGGTGTTAAATTGACTAAAGCGAGGGCACTGAAAGTTTCATCGCGATCGACCGCTTTTTGCGCGAGTATTTCGCGGAAAACTGAGGGGAGGGGGGTCCGTTCGACCCCTCTCCTCTACGGGGGGAGGTCGAACGGACCCCTTAACACCCTAACGGGCGAAGGTTGATACGTTTGTTGAAATCCAGCGAGGAGTCAACAATAACACCAAGGTCTCTTTGTTCGTTGGTGTTCTCCAGCTTAGTACCACCAAGCGTGAAGATGGGCCTACTATCGGACATCATTTGCTTGGCAGGTACCTATTCGAAGAGTCTGACACTTTGAGGCATTATAGACCATATCATATTTTCAGGGTAGGTGTTAAATTGACTAAAGCGAGGGCACTGAAAGTTTCATCGCGATCGACCGCTTTTTGCGCGAGTATTTCGCGGAAAACTGAGGGGAGGGGGGTCCGTTCGACCCCTCTCCTCTACGGGGGGAGGTCGAACGGACCCCTTAACACCCTAACGGGCGAAGGTTGATACGTTTGTTGAAATCCAGCGAGGAGTCAACAATAACACCAAGGTCTCTTTGTTCGTTGGTGTTCTCCAGCTTAGTACCACCAAGCGTGAAGATGGGCCTACTATCGGACATCATTTGCTTGGCAGGTACCTATTCGAAGAGTCTGACACTTTGAGGCATTATAGACCATATCATATCTGCTATGTAAACTTCGTAATCAACCCCTTACAACCTTAAGTTCCCACACTCCTCCCCTCCACCGTACTCTCGCCGTGTAACTGCGTGCGCGTCGCCGCTCGGCATCACTCTTCCTCCTATGCAAATTCCTGCCACCAGATGTCACCCACTTCGCTGTCTCGAGGCGAATCTTACCTTGCTCTTTTATATCGAGTCATTTACTTTTAAGTCTTCGTATCTAGAAGGTTCTCTCTTTTGACACACTTGTTTTATTAAAACGACGTTATGGGCGCAAAATGACCTAAGTAGTCGGCGCGCCCTAAAGCCCCAATTAACAAACAAACGGTGCCCCCAAGACCTCCGAGGGTCAGTGTAGCGAGCACACACATCCTTTGGCTGTCGACTGAAATGGCCAACTAGTCCATATCGGTCAGCCAGTTTGCAATCTTAGTTGGTACTTCGCCGTGAAATGGTCTTACATGTTTTGCTAAATTTTTCTTCTATTTTCCTGACAGACCTCATTTAATGCTGCCGGGAAGAAGTGTTGACATCTTTGTTAAAGACAACACACAAACCAATACACAATAAATAACCGCACAACATTGTCAACGACCAATGAGCAACAGTTCAGCAAATTGAAATATGGGTGAAACGTTCACGGATAGAAAAAGGAAAAGTTGGCTTACTGTACCGAAGTGATGAGAACCAATGATGAAAGATCACTCTGAACTGTCCGTTGGACCATGTCGGGACCTCGACTTCCTAAAATCTGCTTGTCCGCAGTATTTTGGAGTGTCTCAGACGGTGCTTCAGTGCCAGGAAAGAGTACAACACTCATCAGTTTTGTTAACCCCTCCCGGCACCGCTGGTAGGTGTTCAGTGGTCCGAAGTTCCCCTCCCAGTTCTGCTTCTCCTTCCGGTCCATCTCTCGCCACCAGTCCATCTTCCGCGGCACGGCCTCACTGAGGGCCCGCCGCAGCAGTTCGGCCTGGCCCCGCCGCGTGTCCATCTCGGCGGTCAGGCCGGCCGGCCGCTCCGCCGGCAGCCGCCGCAGCTGCTGACCTCACCAGGAGGCCACCGCAGCCGGGTCACCCAGCAGGGGCTCCAGGTCAGACTTGGTGAGGAGCTGGGTGAGCGGCGTCACGTCGAGCGTGACGGCGTCACCGACCGGTGACGTCATCGGCACGCCGCCCGCCAGATCGTCCGGGTCCACCACGCTCCAGGCCATGTACAGGTAACACTGCTGTTAGTGTGTCCCAGAGTACATGTGGTGGTACCACTGGAGCAGGTGGGTGTCGTGTCGTCTCTTCTCGCCTTCTTCACCCAGTCGTAGTCACTCTGCTGACTCCAGACTTGTATTACTATTAACCACGCGAGAAAAGAAAAAGTACAACGAAGGCCAACAATAACATAACGCCAGCGCAGTGCGTGCCAACTCAGAGTATGGTGCCAGAGTGACACGTCATTCGCCTTTTAGCCCGACAATAGTTCCGCTCGGGAAACAGCTGACGCGGCGCACGCAGGTTAACAAAAAGACGCGGCGGACAATCAATACACTACAGTGGGGTCCGCGCGGGCCAGGCGGGGGATGGCGTCACTCCACCAGCTCTCCCAGCAGGGAGCCGTGGGGCGGTACCTGATACCGTTCAACACAGCCATCCGGAGGAGCGTCCGTCCCAGACGGAGCTGCAGGACGGAGCCTCTGGGAGCGGCTCTGTCCCGCCTTCCAGCAAGATGTCCAGGTCCCACAGATCCTCACAGCAGGCCATCAGAAGGGGTGTTACGTGCTCCCTCACCAGTCGGAGGGAGCCGGTGATGGCCCGCCGTTGCATGGTCCGAGAGCACAGCGCTGCCCCGCCAAGAAGGCAAAGCTGTTAAAGCCAAGTTTTTGGTACTGAGTGCAGATGCATCTACTGCTGTTGGCCGGCCGCGGGTTCTTCAGCGGCGGCAGGCTCCTGGAGCACACGGGAGGCGACCGTGAGGAGATCCCGCTGCGCAGTTGTATACATGTGCCGCCGGTTTCGCTGCTCGTAGCGCTGCTCAGCCACGTTCACGGAGTGGCGCCGGCAAAACGCTAGCAGCCCGCTCTGGCACGGGCTCAGCTGGCCCGCTCCTCCAAGTAAAACCTCATGGACGCGTTGCCTGTGTGTTACTGCATGGCCGCCGCCACATCGCGAAGCTTTAGGACCACGGAGGGCAACGGCCTGGTGAATGTCATCTTCGGGTGGTTTTCTTAAAAGTGTTGGATGGCAGACACTTTGGGGGCGACCCGCTGTGACGCCATGTAATCAACCATCGAAAGTTCAAGTGCTGTCCTGGGTCCTGGGTCTCGCACTGGCTCCAGCGGCACCGCCTGCTCCGCGAACCACTGGTCTGCTTCGTCGTTCTGAAGGCATATGACGTCCATCTCGTTCTCCGAAATGAGAAGGCATCAGCAAACACAACAAAAATGGGTGTTTTCCAAGGACATCCTGACAAGTAAAATGAAGACAGCGTAAAAGAAACGGGATAATTATGAAATGTGTAGAGTAATATTGCAAATGAGTAGGTATGAATTGCACGCGTCGGAGCCCTCTCCGCACTGGTACTTCCCGCCCTGTATGAGTCGGACACTAATACGTACTCTAGTATGCGTCACCAATTGTTTGGGTCGTTCAATGTTGGACGGGAAGTCAGTGAGCCCTATGTGGTGAAGTCGGGGGATGCCTCCAGGCGGTATACTTTTGTCACGGGTCTCCTTGTTTGACGACCCCGCAATGATATGATAGCAGCTCTCGGGATTCCATCCCGTCCACGAATGAGAGCTAATGCACGAGCCAGTGGCCAACGACCTCTGCTCCCTTCCCCGTGCACTAGGACGATATCTCCAACTTGGGGGGTGCGGACTGGACTTCCGCGGGGGCTTGTGCTCCAAGGATACATTTTCTTTTGAGCATATCTCACTGCTTTTTGGGACGCTCCTCTGAAAAACGCCCGCGATCGCGCGCACACTTCCCCAAGTGACGCCGTAGCACTTCCCCGGCGAGCAGGGCCGAGCTGCCACTGTTCGTGGTCCGGCCCAGCTGCAGTCTGGCCACGACTGCTCCGATAAGCTGGTCAGCACTGCACAGATCAGGGCCGTTCCAACGAATGGCCGGCTCCATGGCTGCATTGGCGTGGGTTAACTGCCGGTGCATGCCGAACACTTCTTTGACTGCGCTGACCATGCTTCCACTTTCGGGCGGAATGATGAGCCAGATACGGATGACCAGGTCCAGGTACGGCTTTGTGACAGCAGCTTGGCGCAGCAAAAGATGCTACAGGGGCTCCTGATTCGTTTTCATGCCTTTGCATGCATCGGAATTCGGAGCGCAGTTCATTAAAAGATGGTTGACGCTCTCCATAGTATAAAACTCCCAAGTGCCTCACATCTTTAGCACTAACACGGGAAACTGAGTACAAAAGAAAAACATTATTCAAATTCCCAAGTACCGTAAACCGGGGTGAGTTGATATGGGGTGGTGAGTTGATATAAGTTGCTCGAAAAATGTTAAAATGTGTGCTGCTCATCCATTTGTAAACCAATTTTCAGTTTTATTTTTCTGTGAAGTGAAGCAACCAATAAGTGATGCATATAGCTGAGAAAGGCATGCATGTGGTGCAGTGCCTTCTTAACACATTACTTAATTCAAAGTCCTTTTTTCTTCTGATTTTGAAACTAAGGAAAAGTCCCCACCCTACAGCAAAGACGGTGGATATTCATGGAACAACATGCACTGGGAAAGAAACTAGCATCAATTTACTGTTGATCCTAGGTAGTTTTGGGTTTCACCTATAATAACGCTTTTTTATAATTTTAAGAAAAGTGACAGGTGGTGAGTTGATATGCCACCAAGTGGTGAGTTGATATGCATGATAAAAGCTGATACCAGGCTGGTATGCATGCATATTAGCATGAAATATGGGTCTGCAGGTAAGACAAAGTCAATAAGACCACCTCTTCTCCTTTTCTTTCCCCATATCATTCCATCAACCCCCAAAAGCTTTAGTTTTTTTTTCTGAATGCTTGAGACGAGGCCTGTTATAGTATCACTGATGTTAGTTGTCGGACTTTCGTCCCCGTCTTGAGTTGAGATGTTAGTTTCACAACGTTTCAGCCAGTAACTTCTCCGGCAATAGTCAAATCTGCCTCGATAGTGGAGTGGTTAGAACCGTGGACCATCACCGGGGAAACCCGAGTTCGGTTCCCGCTGACTACAGGAGCTTTCGAACGGTTTGACGCGTACGGCGCAACGCCACCAACATCCAGGTCCTTCTGAGGGTCAAAGAACACCTGACGAGTGACGACGGCTGGAGAGTAACTGGCCGAAACGTTGTGAAACTGAGATCTCAACTCAAGACGGGGACGAAGGTCCGACAACTAACATCAGTGACCTCAAAGTTTTTTTTTCTGTGGACATACCTAACATGCAAAAGGCACAGCACAACTCCCTGTCAAGCCACAAGATGGCTCCCTACAAGCTACAAAGGAACACTATAGAACACCTGTCCTATATACATAAAGATTAAAAAAAATTGTTATAATTATTCGTAGTTTCGAAAATGACAGAACTGTTGTTTCTGTATGACTAACAGCGCGGGAATTCTGATCTCGTGAAACTGATTAGTTTTCCTGCTTGGCAGTTGCCAACCGAGAATGAGTGACAAAATGAAATGGAACAAACAATATAAAGAAATTGACTGGTGTTTTAGCCCGCGCCCGTATTCGTGTTTTGCCAGCGTTTAACGTATGGGGGGGGGGGGGGGGTCCGTTGGAATCCCATCATCGTTTGGCCCCTGGTGGAGCTAGAGCTTCGCGGAAAAAAATGAGCGTGTTACCCGAGACGCGATGAAGCCGATGATAACCAACTTTAAGGTCCTAGGTCATTGGTTAACCTTCCAGGTCAGGTCAATTACCCAGAACTCGGGAAACTAGGGGGTTAAGTTCGTAAAGCGAGTTTATTATTTTTTGGCTGTTGCTGATCACGAATGTCATGTTAGTTTTGATCACAGATGTCTTCGTACATTTAGGCCAGGTCAGGTCAGGTCAGGTCAGGTCAACCAGTAGGTGTCCTGCCGGCTATCCATAGGGAGTGTCAAGTGTCAACTACCACTGACGGTGTCGTAACATGTTACGAAGGCACTAAAACTACTTCGAAAATGATCAAATGCATGTTAAATTCGAAATCGGCCCGAAAAAAAACTACCCTGGAACCATGTAAAACTCCAAAAAGTGAACCGAGGTCACCATAGGTCAATGACCTGACCTGACCTTCAGGTGACCTTGACAGTTGACACCCACAATACTGCGTGGGACCAACATCATTTACATGTTTGGACGTTACAATCACAAAAAGACTGGAAATACGCGGATAATGTGAGCCGACTACGCCAAATCGCGATTCCGGCCAAGCATGGTCTCGAGAACCAGGTCACAAGTCAAAAACCATTTGAGTCAGGGTCATGAAATCTTTAGAACATGTGTAACATTGATAAACTCGAGAGGTACTGAAAGTTTCGTCGCGATCGGCCGCTTTTTGCGCGAGTTATGTGCGAAAAGCCGAGGTGGTCCGTTTGCCCGCCTATAAGTGCGAGGGTTAATTTTGGCTTTTGATGCCGAATTCTGTTTTATGTCGCTTATTTCACCTGATAGAATACAGTCCGAATTAGAATCGCTTCACTTCACTTCATTAATATTTTGTTGACTACCAGTCAACAAAAGCTCAGAAGTATAGGTATTCTTTCATTTCAATCCATTATCTCTATCAGAGGCATATCAACCTTGACCCGCAACTGACAATGTGTTTTAATTACAAGAAAATACACTTGTAATTCCAAAATATATTGCCAGTTTTGATACCGTTGGCTTGAGGACACGTGACCAGCCAAGTTCAGAATGTTCTAAGTAAAACTAAGTATCATAAAGCGAAAAATGATGCTGCTAAAATCAAGCCATTTTGATGGCGCTGTGTTGCACATGATTGCGTTTTCATGAATGTGAGGTCTGCTGCCAAACTACTACCATTTTTCCGATGGTTTCTTTCAGGATGTGTTCTCTCATCCTTTTTTTGAACACTGGCATTTTTTCAACTCACCTCTGAGCTTCTTTAGCCGAAAAATTTTGAAAAATCTAAAACCATATCAACTCACCACCCCCCAGGGGGTGAGTTGATATGAACTTTGGCGTTTTAAAAAACGGGCTTAATATATACATTTTTTATTCATTTTTGCTGATTGCCTCCCCAAGGCATGTGCCATGAAACTGGCACAAAAAGAATTCCGTAAATGAATGTGGCTTTTAAAGAAATCTAGAAAAACCTCAAAATCCATATCAACTCACCCCGGTTTACGGTACCTCACCTGCTTGATCTGCAGCGTTGTCTCTAAGTTGATAATTTGGCGCCGCAACTCTTCAATCTGCACGTCCCGGGGGTCCGGGAGCGGCGGCTCTGGCGTATAGCGGGGTAATGACCCCGCTGTCGCCGAGGACATCTCACTCGGCGGCGACCACGGCTCCGGCGACGGGGATGCCGGCGTAGGGGCGGGCTTCTCAGCGGCATGTTGCTTGATCGACGTCTCGATACGAAATGAATAGATCTATCGGGCCAAGTACCCTCGGACCCGCCCAAAGGGATGCCGAGCCCCCGGGCGAGGGAGCCATTAACACCTCTGTGCGAATGAAGGGGGAAATGGAAGGAGGCCATGACCGACCGTGGCCGTGACATTCACCGATATCCACCTCGGCGGCGAGGTAGTCACATGGCGAACGACGAGGCAGCCCAGCTCCTAGCCGAGCTATTTCAGCCCGAAGAAGCCCAGGCTGAGCCGGAGTTTACCGGGCTAGAAGCTAGTGAGGCAGCTCATCACGCGGCGGCCACTGCTCTCGCCGCCCATCGAGCCGCACGCCAGTGCGGGATTGCCCGAATTCTCGCCCGCCGTGATCTGGAGCGGGCTCGCGACGCCGTACGAGCCGCCGAGACCCAGCTACGAGAGGCCGAGGCGGCAGAAAAGGAGGCCCGGAAATCCTGGAGGAAAGCTGCACGGACGGCGGCTCGTCTAGCCCGGCTCGCCCGAGAAATGGCCGCCGACACTGATTCCGAAGACTAAGACCCAGGACAAACCCCCGATTGATATTGTTGTGGCGCTATTAATTTTTTTCTTGTTGTTGTATATACTTGTGTGTTATTAATAAATGCAATGGAACTGAATTCGGTCGGCAAATATACCTGAATCAATCAAATGGTTTTTGATCCTAATGGAATTCGGGAGAGGGGCGGTCCGCCGGACAAGTGGATTCGGGAAGATATCGAAAAAGGGATGGATGGCGCGGTCGGTAAAGGGGAAGAGACCTGAAATTATGGGCGTTTCGCATTCAGTTAGGAACCATTGTTTAGAGGAAATAAAGTATTTTTTCTCTAGTTATCTAAGAGATTTCAGGGCCGGAGTATAACTGTGAATGAGTAAGGAATATCGTTTGAACCCGGCCGGGCCCGGCCAAGACCTTAATCCTCACATTGTCCAGGGATCGAACGGGAACACGACACAAAAAAGGGGTGATTGGACTCCATTAGCACTAAGGAATGAGATCATTTTTTTTTTTGCCACCTGCGCGGCGGTGTGATCCCTGGTGAGAACGACACGCTGCCAGCGCCACCTACATCTCTAACGTCGGCACGGTGCGTTCCGTTGCCAGTGCCACCACGCAGACAAGCTAAGCACTCGCTCGCCACCTAGCGTCCGGTATACCAAGCTTTAGTTTCCAGCCCTGCCGTGAGAGATCGCAGTGGTGATACATAATTGTGCGTATAATCTTACCAATAAGTCAGAAAAATCGTGATAACGACACAAAGCTCTGCTTTATTCCGGTTTCTTAATAAATTAACAACTTTGAATTAACCTGAATTAACCAAAATTAGCCCTTGTAAGCATAAGAATACCTCAAGGTTCTAGCAGCTGGGTGAATTACACTATCTCTATGAGAGCCAGATTGATCTAATCTTATTCTTAACGACGCAGATCGATCAAGGAAGTCGTTGAATCTCACGCCATGGATGCAGCCGATACCACCGCCGACCGGAGAAGCGCGACGATTCATACAGCTCTCAGTTGTGCCCCCGACACGAACAAAAATCCGGCACGCCGTTTGATCATCCTGACTGGGAAGAAATGATAATTCGAGTCAGGTTAAGTCTACCAATCAACTAATAGCAGAGTCCGATTCCATCCATCTGAAGAATCATGCTAAACTCGGTGAACGTAATGGCAAATCGCTGGTCGCTGAAGGGGTGAAATCATTTAACATGGTCAATAGTCTGTCAGTCGGTGCGAGCTACCTTAAAAAATCCTCACACTAATCCACAATATTGGTCAAAAATCGGAGAGAGGTGGGCTACTGTGTCTCAAAGTTGAACCCTGAATTATGAACGGGTGCGTTACTCAAGTCAAACATGGCAAACAGTACTTAACTAAAGTAGGAATTGAAATGTCCATCTCGGCGGTCAGGCCGGCCTGCCGCTCCGCCGGCAGCCGCCGCAGCTGCTGACCTCACCAGGTGGCCATCGCTGCCGGGTCACCCAGCAGGGGCTTCAAGTCAGACTTGGTGAGGAGCCGGGTGAGCGGCGTCACGTCGAGCGTGACGGTGTCACCGACCGGTGACACTCCAGGCTGTGTACAAGTAACACTGCTGTTGGTGTGTCCCCGAGTACATGTGGTGGTACCACTGGAGCAGGCGGGGGGGGGGGGGGGCACGGGCTAGGCGGGGGATGGCGTAACTCCACCAGCTCTTCCAGCAGGGAGCCGACGGATACATTCAAACACAGCCAGCCGGAGGAGCAGCCGTCCCAGACGGAGCCGCAGCTTGCGCTCTGAGAGCGGCGCCGTCCCGCCCTCCAGCAGGATGTCCAGGTCCCAAAGCTGCTCACAGGAGGCCATCAGGAGGGGTGTTAGGTGCTCCCTCACCAGTCGTAGGGAGCCGGTGATGGCCCGCCGTTGGTCCGAGAGCGCAGCGCTGCGCCGGCCAGAAAGCGAAGCTGTCGCCGATGAGTAGCTGCATGAGCGCTGCACCGACTGGGTATATTCTTCTAAATTCCCATATCGCGCTTGTGTTTTATGATCATATTATAAGTTTTGTATTTGACGTCCCTCCAAGAACGACGCGCGAGGTTCCACTCCTGCCGAATTGCAGCCGTGCATTCCAGCACCGTCGGATATTTCGGTTTCCAGATGTTCGAGGCCATTTGCAGTTGGATCGCCTATTCACCGTATAACACGTGCACTGTTAACCATTGTTCGTAATCAAACACGTGTCACGAGACATGGAACTGGTAGGCATTACAGTCACCTACATCGAACCGCTGAACCTCAGTCGGAGGGGCAGGTGCTGTGGGTCCGCCAGCTACCCTTATCCACTAGGACTTGGGTGGACTAAAATCCCCCCGGAACCATCCCGCGCACTCGGCACGCATACGTCCCCCGGCTTCTTGTTGAGGCAGCGCCCCAGGGAGCGAACTGGATACTGGCCTCAGTGTGGATCGCCGGTGAGGCAGCGCCCCAGGGAACGAACTGAATACTGGCCTCAGTGTGGATCGACGCCACCGTTCACCGACTTCTTAGCGTCCCGCTCCAGATGATAAGCGGCTGTTGAATCGGCTTTCTGGTTGATTTGCTGCTCGCACCAGCCTGAACTTAAATAGGCAGCGAGACGATCCTCGTCAGATTTGTGCCAGCCGTGCTTAATCATGTGCCGCATGAGGCCACCGCTGCAGGATGAATTTAACCCATTAACGCCCAGCGGTACCAAAAGGTACCAACGCACATTTTGGTTTGCTGCGTTGAGACCACACGTTCTTTCGCCGGATAGATTTTGTCATCGGATAATGACCTCCTTTCCGGATATGCTGTTGGGTATAAATAACGTGCTGATACGAAGAGCTTCGTGTGAGGTGCAGAAAAGCTCGGAGTGTTTCGAGGCGCCGCAGTCATGGGCTGACGTTGGGAGATAAAAACGTTTGTGGTTGCTTGTCTGTAAATATTTTTTTAGCCAAAGTGTGTTTACAATAAAGATGAAGAACTCGCAGCTGCAGTTAAGCAGAAAATCAGATGTTTCGTCATGAATCCTGGCGTTCCTAGGGGCAGAATTTTTGTTGGTACCTTTTGGTACCACTGGGCGGTAGGCTAAGCGTTTTTTCGCAATTACATGCGTGTGCGGTCTTTGCAGAGGGGAAACAACGCTCAACGGAGTGATGCGGACAAATTGTTATTTGGGGCGCCATCCCTCAAGGGGACGCCATCGCCCGAGGGAATTGGGTGCGTAAGAGGGGCGCCTTTGAGGCCATAAGGGCGCCTATATGCGAAAGAAGGGCACCTATGAAGTTTTTAGGGGCGCCTCAATGCAAATGAGGATGCCCATAAGGGCACCTGCATGCGAAAGAGGGGCACCTGTGAAGCCTATAGGAATGCCTCTGAGGCCCATGACGCCCATAAGTAGAGGCGCCCACATGCAAAAGGGGCGCCCTTGAACGCCATAATGGAGCTTCCATACGAAAGATCGGTCCCTGCATCCCAAAGATGGCCACGCCTCTGAGGCCTATGGAAAGAGGAAGGAGCGCCTGTGAAGCCCATAGGCGCCTGTGGGCGCCTCACTGGGAACGAGGGGCGCCTGTAAGGTCTACAGAGTCGCTTTTGATGCCCATAGGGGCGCCTACATGCGAAAGAGGGGCGCCTATGAAAGTTATGGGGCGTCTTCATGCGAAAAAGGGGTGCCTATGTAGGTTGAAGGTCGTTTGTGTAACGTTTCTCAGGGGTGATGCGCCCTTTGCGGCAAGAGGTCGGAGAGGGGAGCGCCTTCGTCGCCACCAAAGAAGCTGGAGCATTCATTGCTGATTGGTCATTCACTGCTAACGTGACGCATGGATGTTGGATAGGATGCTTTGCCCTATAATCGCTGGTATTATTGCGGGTACCCCTGTGGAGCAACCATGTGGTTAAGGCCCCAAATGAATTTTGCTTGGGGGAGGGGAAGGGGCACGGTTTTGAGATCGTCCTGTTGTTTAGGAAGGCTGTTGCTGTTGTTCAGGAATAGGAAGGCTGTTGCTGTTGTTCAGGAAGAAATGGGTAACGGCGTCATATCCCAGTGCAGTTTGTGCGGTAATACACCTACGGAGGAAATATTGATGCGGATGGTATTGACAGACGAGTTCCTGCAGACCTGCTGCTTGGTCAGTGGTACGTACACCTGAGAATGGGATGCATACCTACACCGCGACGGATTCGGACACTGGATTAGAGCTGGCCCTACCACGAAGGCAAAGCGTCTGCAAAGTACGTGGTTGGCACTAAAGTCATCTGTGGCAAGTGGCGAGTGGCGCTCTGCTCGGAGACGTACTTACATGGAGAGAAGCATCACGGCTAAAAGTAAGACCTATATTGACCAGGGTATGCGTGTTGACTGCTGCAGCGTGTGCCTCGGCGCAAGCAGCACTGCACGATCCGGTTGAAGTCCATTTTGGAGATCTGTCTCGTTTGGTTGCTGAATTAGATTTGGAAGGGTCTTGCTGTGCATGAACCGTAACCACAAGCTCTGCTGGCTCTTGATCTATGGGTTTCAAGTTTGTTTTCATAGTTTTGAAAGATATTATAGAGTAGTTGCTGGTTCAGAACATTCAGAAAACTGTTAGTTTTGTCATTTGTATAGAAATATTTGTGCATTTTAGGAAAATAAACGACCCTGCAAGCCTTGAAACCTGGGCTGCGGAGTCGGAGTCGGAGTCAGTCGGAGTCGATATCTCTAGCCGAGGTCGGAGTCAAAGTCGGAGTCGATTGTGGAAGCCGGAGCCGGAGTTCGAGTCACCGAAAATCCCGCGACTCCGCGCAAATGCCAGGGCTGCGAACATGGAGTCGGGGTTAGAGTCGGTCAGAGTCGACAGCCATACCTGGAGTCGGAGTCGGAGTCGGAGGTGATAAGTGAAAGTCGGAATTGGAGTCAGAGTCAGAGTCACCGAAAATCCATCGACTCCGCATCCTTGCTTGAAACAGTACAGTTCACTAGACCGACCCACCACCATGAATAATAGCATCGATCTTTATGGCAGTTAGGCATAGCATGTCAGTAATGACGTCATAATCTGACAACTTGGAAAACATCAGAGGCGAGTGTTTGCCATAATGTTGCCGATGAGTATGTCGTCTAATATTCTAATTTTCACGAATGAGTTGCAAAGTCTTCTTGGCAAACATATCTTGTATGCTGCTAAAATGCATGTTTTTGCGAAAAAATGATGTCACCAACGCCCAGTGGTACCAAAAGGTACCACTTCAAAAAAGGATATTTCTAGATTTCGCACATTTACCAAACTCACATGGTACTCTTAGGGGTCCATTTACTCCAATTCAGCAAATGGGCACCCGTGTGCGTTCGCTGGGGAATTACGGGCGTTAATGGGTTAAGAATACCGCCTGGAACTGAACTTTGAACTACTTCTGTTTGCAATTCCTACCTTCTTTTTTCATACACCGGCTTGATTGGAAATGGACCGTTTCCGTTCTCACTTAACATTCGCAGATTTACAAGCACTTTCATTCCATGCCATCAGAGTTAGCGCCTGTGCCGGGCCACTCCGAGGGCGGCAGATATAACTGCCTCGATAGGCCATTCGTCTTGACCACAACTGTGATGGTGTGTGGGGCGCTGGAAAGTCGGGGTATGGTGTTGGAAGGGATCTCTTGGGCGTGGATGGTCGTGGGTCTCGTGGAGGGAATGGTCCTGGGTTTCGGGGCGGGAATGGTCGTGGTTCTCCGGACGGGGATGGTGCCGGGTCTTGTGGTACTTATTGAGTACCAAGATCAGCGTTTCTCTCCATGAAAGATTATTCCATGGTCTTGTCATCAAAAATGTCCATCTCCACGGTCTTTCGATTCGAGGGTCGGACACTTAGAAGTGCCATCCCTTTGGAGGCGATACACCTGCTTACGCAGCTTCTTCTTCATTTTTCTGCTTCCACACTAGACGTCGGACGGTCTCCACTCATAACAGCCCACAAACAGTCCCCTGCCGACGCGTACATATCTCTGTGTTTATGTACAAGTCTGTGTATGTAGGTACAGCCCTCTGCAAACTGCGTGGTAGGTTTTCTTTTTTGGACAAAACCGAGAGTAACGCGAATGCTATGCTATCGGTCACTCAGAAATCGTAACAGCAAGACGCGCGAGACTCCGCATCCTAGATTGGCATTATCATCGTATTCATTTTCCATCCAGTTTGGCAACAAAACCGAAAAGTGTATATTTGCCCCCAAAACAAACTTTTGCATTTTGTTGCCACACAAGGCGTATACTTAGTTTAGTGATAGACCCAATCGAAGGAGTGGAGCATGGCGCATCTATTTGCAGAAAGTTCCGACCGACTAATAACATAGCTTTTGAGTTATTACCAATTTTGTTGAAAAAAGAATACCTACCACGCAGTCTGCTGAGGGCTGTACATAACACAGACTTAGATACCGCATCTTAACAAAACGGCTGTGGGCGCTGTATATTGCCGGGTCAGCAGTGGGTGTCGGAGCCGTTCCATCAGCGCAGGCAGCACAGCGCGCGCCAGAGCTCGTAGAAGGACGGCCAAGAACTGAAAAAGTAGTGTGACGGCCCGACACCCAAACGGACGCAACAGCACAATGCAAAACACGCTTTGTAATCACACTAGATTGTCGTACATTACAACGTACCAGGAACGCGAGGTGAATCCTGCCCCGCTGCCGACCGCGGCTGTTCGCGTCATCGATCAATCACAAAAAACACACATCAATCGCGCTCATAGCTCGTCTTTCAAAGTGTCTCTGTATGCCTCCTGCCTCTGTACCACAGCTTACAACTCGCTGAGCACCTGCCTGAAGCCGGTGTAGTTATGGTCGGGTGTCGGGTACCGCCGCCTGATTCCTCACACCACGCAGGAGGGGACGGCGCGGCACACACCGCCTCCCAGCGAACCCCACCTGTGAACGGTGTGCACGTGTTGTAATGTATATGGCATTTACTGCTGGAATACAGACAAAAAAAAATACATGTGTATTTATGTCATTAACCAACTTTACAAGGTACCGTAAACGGGGGTGACTTTGCCTTGCCGGTGACTTTGCCATGCTTCTAAAAAAAAAATGCTTTAGGGAGATCTCCAGTGATATTGTACGAAGAATGTAACAATTTGTTATGCACGAATGAAAGGCAATTGATAGAGCGCCGCCGTTTTGATAAAGTGCGACGGGGTAAGCTGTTTTTATGATATTGTCCATCAAAACAGGTTGCCGCGACTTGGTCCGGGTGGGTCACGCACACTTCCCCGAGACAACAGGCGATCTCTCGGCCCAAGCCCTCTCCGCTGTGATCAGTGACAACTGGCGCGGCAACTACGTAAGACTGCACCAAGTCTTCTGGCCGTGCCTCTGGCACAACAGTGATGACTGCTACTATGTCAATCGTCCTCCTCTCAATGGTCACTTTATCAGCACACACTGATACACAGGTCTGTTTGGTGAGATGTTGCGACAGCATCGCGCGCATAACATCACAAAACTCATTGCATCTTCTCATTGAACACGGGGTACATTACCGCAGAAACTAATAGGCGCTCATCCAGAAGCGTGCTGTAGGTACTCGGAGATGGCAGCCCCGCTCCCCTTTACCCACACACTACCGTTCTACATGCACGGGGAGGATGGTGTCGCGGACCCATCATCCGTGGACTCGTTGTTCCTCGTTGTGCATTATTTTGAGAACGTTTCCAACCACTGTATATGCATATAACACGATAAGCGCTAGCAGTTTTCTCGCCGTCAAACATCCAGCAAACTACTGCTCGAAGATTTTTCACCAACCATTCACCCAATATCGCCTCACTTAACACCCAAGTACCCTCCCTGGGTGTTTAACCTGTCTCAGATACTCCACAAACACACATCTCTCTGGTGAACCTGACTCGCAGTTTCTTGTCCTGTCCCGTTACACGGGATTTCACCTGGAATGTGCCATGGGCAACACGATTGTAGTCTTTCTGGTTGATTTGCTGCTCGCACCAGCCTGAACCTAAATAGGCAGCGAGACGTTCCTCGTCAGATTTGTGCCAGCCGTGCTTAGTCATGTGCCGCATGAGGCCACCGCTGCAGGATGAATGGAAGAATACCGCCTGGAACTGAACTTTGAACTGCTCCTGTTTGCAATTCCTAATTTCTTTTATCATACACCGGCTTGATTGGAAATGGACCGTTTCCGTTCTCTTCTCACTTAACATTCGCAGATTTACAAGCACTTTCATTCCATGCCATCAGAGTTAGCGCCTGTGCCGGGCCACCCCGAGGGCGGCAGATATAACTGCCTCGATAGGCCATTCGTCTTGACCACAACTGTGATGGTCTGTGGGGCGCTTGAAAGTCGGGGTGTGGTGCTGGAAGGGATATCGGGGCGGGGATGGCTCCGCGTTGCCACCGGGGCTTTCCGCACTTCTCCAAAGAGTAGTCTTCTGGCTGAAACGAATGAGCCACCTCTAGCTATTCGTCGCCAGATGCTGGGGATGCGTTACACTTTGAAACTTCGCCAATACCCAACGCATCCGACGTACCCGTACGTCTTTTCACGTCACGCTACTCGATCTGACGGGAGGGTACGACCGTCGTTTGGAGAACGCATGGGAGGTCTTTTTTCAGCTGCTAACATATCCTTGCGTGGCGTTCGGCGTACCTGGGACACGCCCCCTCCACCCTGGAAAAACGCCAATCCGCAAGTGGACCTCTCACTATCGACTGTTAAGAAGGACAACTTGTTGCCTGCTGAGGCGCGAGCCAGATCCTTAGAGCACATTGCCGTTTATGATGGTTTTATCACGGTTTATACAGACGGCTCGAAGACAACCGAGGGAGCGGGCTGCTCTTTTGTCGCTGGTCGTGACACCCGCTCGTTTTCTCTGCCACCTTCCGCCTCGGTGTTTTCTTCAGAGCTAGTCGCTATAGAGAAGGCTTTGTGTTTCATCGAGGTTTCTGGCAGTCCCTTTTACTTGATTTTATCTGATTCTCTTAGCAGCTTATTGGCCTTACGTACTTTTAACTCAGTTGACCCCATCGTGCGGGACATTTTAACTCGGCTTACGTCGGTGGAGCAATCTGGAAAATCAGTCCGTTTCTGCTGGATTCCCAGTCACGTCGGCATTGAAGGCAATGAGCTTGCTGATGCTGCTGCCAGACGCGCCGCCGCAGCACCCTGCACTCGGCGCTTGCCTCTGCCTGCCCGGGATTTTTATCCGCTGGTGCGACCCTTCATGCTTTCAAAGTGGCAGGCAGAGTGGGATTTGTGTGTAAGGAACAAGCTGAGAGAGTTGAAACCAACTTTAGAGCCTTGGCAGTCTTGCCTGCAAGGCAATCGTTTCCAGGAAGTGGTCCTCTGCAGACTCCGTATTGGTCACACATACGCGACGCACAGCTATCTCCTTTCAGGAGGTGAGCAGCCTTTGTGCAACAGGTGTTCCGTGCCTCTAACCGTCGCTCACGTTCTTTTATCTTGCCCACTCTTTGAACGGAACCGGACACGCTACCTGGGCTGTATTGCTCCTGGTACCACTATCCGCCACCTACTGGGTGACGAGTCACCCTGGGTTTTATCCGGCAATATTTTTTCCTTTATCCGTTCGGTCAACTTCCAGGTGATTTACTCAACCTGACCCAATTCCTCTCTAGTCTACTTGTCTAGTCAGTTGACTGTTACGACGCTCTTGCGTTGTTCTATCTTACCTTGCCGTTCTTATCAAGTCTTTTACTTTCTTAGCCTTGGTATATAGAAGGTCTCTTGTTTTGAAACACTTGTTTTATTAGAGTGACGTTATGGGCGCAAAATGACCTTCGCAGTCGGCGCGCCCTAAAGCCCCAATAAACAAACAAGGGGCGGGGATGGTCGTGGGTCTCGTGGCGGGAATGGTCCTGGGTTTCGGGGCGGGAATGGTCGTGGGTCTCCGGGCGGGGATGGTGCCGGTTCTTGTGGTACTTTTTGAGTACCAAGATCAGCGTTTCTCTCCATGAAAGATGATTCCATGGTCTTGTCATCAAAAATGTTCATCTTCACGGTCTTTCTATCCGAGGGTCGGACACTTAAAAGTGCCATCCTGACTCCAGCCCTTTGGAGGCGATACACCTGCTTACGCAGCTGCTTCTTCATTTTGCTGCTTCCACACTAGACGTCGCTTCTTCATTTTGCTGCTTCCACACTAGACGTCGGACGGCTTCCACTCATGACAGTCCACAAACAGTCCCCTGCCGGCGCGTTCCGCCCTCACCGCCGATTCATCACGTTCCTCAGATCAAGTTTGACCCGATCGTTCAAGACATTTTAGCTCGACTTCAGTCAGTGGAACAATCGGGAAAATTTGTTCAGTTCTGCTGGATTCCCAGCCACGTCGGCATACACGGCAACGAGCTGGCAGATGCGGCCGCGAGGCGCGCGGCCGCAGCCTCCTGCACTCGACGTCTGCCATTGCCGGCGCGTGACCTTTATTCGGCTGTGCGATCTTTCATTCTCTCTGAGTGGCAGGCAGAGTGGAGCCTACGTGGAGGCGGAAAGCTCCGTGAGGTGAAGCCGACTTTGGAGCCATGGAGGTCTTGCTTGCAAGACAACCGGTCCAACGAGGTGATCTTGTGCAGGCTCCGAATCGGCCATACATATGCCACGCATGGCCACCTCCTCCGCGGAGACGAGCAGGCCATTTGCAACGGTTGTTCCGCGCCTCTTACCGTCGCTCACGTGCTCTTATCTTGTCCACTTTTAGAACCAGACCGGACGCGCTACCTCGGCCGCATCGCTCCGGGCACCACTGTCCGCCACCTGCTGGGTGACGAGTCACCCTGGGTTTTATCTGGCAACATCTTTTCCTTTATCCGTGCAGTCAAATTCCAAGCGATTTACTCGACCTGACCCAAATCCTCTCTAGTCTCCTTGTCTAGTCAGTTGTCTATTACGACGCTCTTGCGTTGTTTTATTTTACCCTGTCTTTTTTTATAAAGTCTTTGACTTGATATCTTGATATCTAGAAAGTTTCTTCTTTTGAAACACTTGTTTTACTAGCGCGACGTTATGGGCGCAAAATGACCTTTGCAGTCGACGCGCCCGAAAGCCCCAATAAACAAACAAACAAAGATCAAGTGGGCTGCCTCAGCAGTGGCACACACCCCAGTCCCCTGGCCCTGCCGGCGTGTTCCGCCACCTTCGGCCCCGCCGTCCCGCCGTCTTGATAAAGTACGACTTCAAGTGGTGGGTGGCCATTGAGCGTCTCATGGGCCAGCCAGAGTGTGGCCGTCTTTATAAAGCACGATTCAAGTGGTCGATGGCCATTGAGCGTCTCATGGGCTGCCAGAGTCCCGCCGTCTTGTCAAAGTACGACTTCAAGTGGTCGATGGCCATTGAGCGTCTCCTGGGCCAGCCAGAGTGCCGTTGCCTTGATAAAGTACGACTTCAAGTGGTCAATGGCCATTGGGCGTTTCCTAGGCTAGCCAGAGTGCCGCCGTCTTGATAAAGTGCGACTTCAAGTCTTCGATGGCCACCCCGCTCTCCTTCAGCATCTTTTTCATAGCCTTTAAGACTCCAACCGTAGCTCGCTGTCCGGGCTCTAGCTGACGGACGGCGAGCAGCTCCGCCCGCGACAGTGAGATGCAGTACCCATTACACACTAAAAGTGAGCTACGTACCCGAAAGTT
The DNA here is from genome assembly GCF_019059575.1 of Amphibalanus amphitrite. Lineage (NCBI taxonomy): Eukaryota > Metazoa > Arthropoda > Thecostraca > Balanomorpha > Balanidae > Amphibalanus > Amphibalanus amphitrite. The sequence goes on from NW_024881668.1 coordinate 162,117, forward strand.
CGCTCTGAACTGTCCGTTGGACCATGTCGAGACCTCGACTTCCCAAAATCTGCTTGTCCGCAGTATTTTGGAGCGCCTCAGACGGTGCTTCAGTGCCAGGAAGGAGAATAACCCTGACCAGTTTTGTTAACCCTTCCCGGCACCGCTGGTAGGTGTTCAGTGGTCCGAAGTTCCCCTCCCAGTTCTGCTTCTCCTTCCGGTCCATCTCTCGCCACCAGTCCATCTTCCGCGGCACGGCCTCACTGAGGGCCCGCCGCAGCGGCTCGGCCCGGCCCCGCGGCGTGTCCATCTCGGCGGTCAGGCCGGCCGGCCGCTCCGCCGGCAGCCGCCGCAGCTGCTGACCTCAGCAGGCGGCCACCGCAGCCGGGTCACCCAGCAGGGGCTCCAGGTCAGACTTGGTGAGGAGCTGGGTGAGCGGCGTCACGTCGAGCGTGACGGCGTCACCGACCGGTGACGTCATCGGCACGCCGCCCGCCAGATCGTCCGGGTCCACCACGCTCCAGGCCATGTACAGGTAACACTGCTGTTAGTGTGTCCCAGAGTACATGTGGTGGTACCACTGGAGCAGGTGGGTGTCGTGTCGTCTCTTCTCGCCTTCTTCACCCAGTCGTAGTCACTCTGCTGACTCCAGACTTGTATTACTATTAACCACGCGAGAAAAGAAAAAGTATAACGAAGGCCAACAATAACATAACGCCAGCGCAGTGCGTGCCAACTCAGAGTATGGTGCCAGAGTGACACGTCATTCGCCTTTTAGCCCGACAATAGTTCCGCTCGGGAAACAGCTGACGCGGCGCACGCAGGTTAACAAAAAGACGCGGCGGACAATCAATACACTACAGTGGGGTCCGCGCGGGCCAGGCGGGGGATGGCGTCACTCCACCAGCTCTCCCAGCAGGGAGCCGTGGGGCGGTACCTGATACCGTTCAACACAGCCATCCGGAGGAGCGTCCGTCCCAGACGGAGCTGCAGGACGGAGCCTCTGGGAGCGGCTCTGTCCCGCCTTCCAGCAAGATGTCCAGGTCCCACAGATCCTCACAGCAGGCCATCAGAAGGGGTGTTACGTGCTCCCTCACCAGTCGGAGGGAGCCGGTGATGGCCCGCCGTTGCATGGTCCGAGAGCACAGCGCTGCCCCGCCAAGAAGGCAAAGCTGTTAAAGCCAAGTTTTTGGTACTGAGTGCAGATGCATCTACTGCTGTTGGCCGGCCGCGGGTTCTTCAGCGGCGGCAGGCTCCTGGAGCACACGGGAGGCGACCGTGAGGAGATCCCGCTGCGCAGTTGTATACATGTGCCGCCGGTTTCGCTGCTCGTAGCGCTGCTCAGCCACGTTCACGGAGTGGCGCCGGCAAAACGCTAGCAGCCCGCTCTGGCACGGGCTCAGCTGGCCCGCTCCTCCAAGTAAAACCTCATGGACGCGTTGCCTGTGTGTTACTGCATGGCCGCCGCCACATCGCGAAGCTTTAGGACCACGGAGGGCAACGGCCTGGTGAATGTCATCTTCGGGTGGTTTTCTTAAAAGTGTTGGATGGCAGACACTTTGGGGGTGACCCGCTGTGACGCCATGTAATCAACCATCGAAAGTTCAAGTGCTGTCCTGGGTCCTGGGTCTCGCACTGGCTCCAGCGGCACCGCCTGCTCCGCGAACCACTGGTCTGCTTCGTCGTTCTGAAGGCATATGACGTCCATCTCGTTCTCCGAAATGAGAAGGCATCAGCAAACACAACAAAAATGGGTGTTTTCCAAGGACATCCTGACAAGTAAAATGAAGACAGCGTAAAAGAAACGGGATAATTATGAAATGTGTAGAGTAATATTGCAAATGAGTAGGTATGAATTGCACGCGTCGGAGCCCTCTCCGCACTGGTACTTCCCGCCCTGTATGAGTCGGACACTAATACGTACTCTAGTATGCGTCACCAATTGTTTGGGTCGTTCAATGTTGGACGGGAAGTCAGTGAGCCCTATGTGGTGAAGTCGGGGGATGCCTCCAGGCGGTATACTTTTGTCACGGGTCTCCTTGTTTGACGACCCCGCAATGATATGATAGCAGCTCTCGGGATTCCATCCCGTCCACGAATGAGAGCTAATGCACGAGCCAGTGGCCAACGACCTCTGCTCCCTTCCCCGTGCACTAGGACGATATCTCCAACTTGGGGGGTGCGGACTGGACTTCCGCGGGGGCTTGTGCTCCAAGGATACATTTTCTTTTGAGCATATCTCACTGCTTTTTGGGACGCTCCTCTGAAAAACGCCCGCGATCGCGCGCACACTTCCCCAAGTGACGCCGTAGCACTTCCCCGGCGAGCAGGGCCGAGCTGCCACTGTTCGTGGTCCGGCCCAGCTGCAGTCTGGCCACGACTGCTCCGATAAGCTGGTCAGCACTGCACAGATCAGGGCCGTTCCAACGAATGGCCGGCTCCATGGCTGCATTGGCGTGGGTTAACTGCCGGTGCATGCCGAACACTTCTTTGACTGCGCTGACCATGCTTCCACTTTCGGGCGGAATGATGAGCCAGATACGGATGACCAGGTCCAGGTACGGCTTTGTGACAGCAGCTTGGCGCAGCAAAAGATGCTACAGGGGCTCCTGATTCGTTTTCATGCCTTTGCATGCATCGGAATTCGGAGCGCAGTTCATTAAAAGATGGTTGACGCTCTCCATAGTATAAAACTCCCAAGTGCCTCACATCTTTAGCACTAACACGGGAAACTGAGTACAAAAGAAAAACATTATTCAAATTCCCAAGTACCTCACCTCCTTGATCTGCAGCGTTGTCTCTAAGTTGATAATTTGGCGCCGCAACTCTTCAATCTGCACGTCCCGGGGGTCCGGGAGCGGCGGCTCTGGCGTATAGCGGGGTAATGACCCCGCTGTCGCCGAGGACATCTCACTCGGCGGCGACCACGGCTCCGGCGACGGGGATGCCGGCGTAGGGGCGGGCTTCTCAGCGGCATGTTGCTTGATCGACGTCTCGATACGAAATGAATAGATCTATCGGGCCAAGTACCCTCGGACCCGCCCAAAGGGATGCCGAGCCCCCGGGCGAGGGAGCCATTAACACCTCTGTGCGAATGAAGGGGGAAATGGAAGGAGGCCATGACCGACCGTGGCCGTGACATTCACCGATATCCACCTCGGCGGCGAGGTAGTCACATGGCGAACGACGAGGCAGCCCAGCTCCTAGCCGAGCTATTTCAGCCCGAAGAAGCCCAGGCTGAGCCGGAGTTTACCGGGCTAGAAGCTAGTGAGGCAGCTCATCACGCGGCGGCCACTGCTCTCGCCGCCCATCGAGCCGCACGCCAGTGCGGGATTGCCCGAATTCTCGCCCGCCGTGATCTGGAGCGGGCTCGCGACGCCGTACGAGCCGCCGAGACCCAGCTACGAGAGGCCGAGGCGGCAGAAAAGGAGGCCCGGAAATCCTGGAGGAAAGCTGCACGGACGGCGGCTCGTCTAGCCCGGCTCGCCCGAGAAATGGCCGCCGACACTGATTCCGAAGACTAAGACCCAGGACAAACCCCCGATTGATATTGTTGTGGCGCTATTAATTTTTTTCTTGTTGTTATATATACTTGTGTGTTATTAATAAATGCAATGGAACTGAATTCGGTCGGCAAATATACCTGAATCAATCAAATGGTTTTTGATCCTAATGGAATTCGGGAGAGGGGCGGTCCGCCGGACAAGTGGATTCGGGAAGATATCGAAAAAGGGATGGATGGCGCGGTCGGTAAAGGGGAAGAGACCTGAAATTATGGGCGTTTCGCATTCAGTTAGGAACCATTGTTTAGAGGAAATAAAGTATTTTTTCTCTAGTTATCTAAGAGATTTCAGGGCCGGAGTATAACTGTGAATGAGTAAGGAATATCGTTTGAACCCGGCCGGGCCCGGCCAAGACCTTAATCCTCACATTGTCCAGGGATCGAACGGGAACACGACACAAAAAAGGGGTGATTGGACTCCATTAGCACTAAGGAATGAGATCATTTTTTTTTTTTTTGCCACCTGCGCGGCGGTGTGATCCCTGGTGAGAACGACACGCTGCCAGCGCCACCTACATCTCTAACGTCGGCACGGTGCGTTCCGTTGCCAGTGCCACCACGCAGACAAGCTAAGCACTCGCTCGCCACCTAGCGTCCGGTATACCAAGCTTTAGTTTCCAGCCCTGCCGTGAGAGATCGCAGTGGTGATACATAATTGTGCGTATAATCTTACCAGTAAGTCAGAAAAATCGTGATAACGACACAAAGCTCTGCTTTATTCCGGTATCTTAATAAATTAACAACTTTGAATTAACCTGAATTAACCAAAATTAGCCCTTGTAAGCATGAGAATACCTCAAGGTTCTAGCAGCTGGGTGAATTACACTATCTCTATGAGAGCCAGATTGATCTAATCTTATTCTTAACGACGCAGATCGATCAAGGAAGTCGTTGAATCTCACGCCATGGATGCAGCCGATACCACCGCCGACCGGAGAAGCGCGACGATTCATACAGCTCTCAGTTGTGCCCCCGACACGAACAAAAATCCGGCACGCCGTTTGATCATCCTGACTGGGAAGAAATGATAATTCGAGTCAGGTTAAGTCTACCAATCAACTAATAGCAGAGTCCGATTCCATCCATCTGAAGAATCATGCTAAACTCGGTGAACGTAATGGCAAATCGCTGGTCGCTGAAGGGGTGAAATCATTTAACATGGTCAATAGTCTGTCAGTCGGTGCGAGCTACCTTAAAAAATCCTCACACTAATCCACAATATTGGTCAAAAATCGGAGAGAGGTGGGCTACTGTGTCTCAAAGTTGAACCCTGAATTATGAACGGGTGCGTTACTCAAGTCAAACATGGCAAACAGTACTTAACTAAAGTAGGAATTGAAATGTCCATCTCGGCGGTCAGGCCGGCCTGCCGCTCCGCCGGCAGCCGCCGCAGCTGCTGACCTCACCAGGTGGCCATCGCTGCCGGGTCACCCAGCAGGGGCTTCAAGTCAGACTTGGTGAGGAGCCGGGTGAGCGGCGTCACGTCGAGCGTGACGGTGTCACCGACCGGTGACACTCAAGGCTGTGTACAAGTAACACTGCTGTTGGTGTGTCCCCGAGTACATGTGGTGGTACCACTGGAGCAGGCGGGGGGGGGGGGGGGGGGGCACGGGCTAGGCGGGGGATGGCGTAACTCCACCAGCTCTTCCAGCAGGGAGCCGACGGATACATTCAAACACAGCCAGCCGGAGGAGCAGCCGTCCCAGACGGAGCCGCAGCTTGCGCTCTGAGAGCGGCGCCGTCCCGCCCTCCAGCAGGATGTCCAGGTCCCAAAGCTGCTCACAGGAGGCCATCAGGAGGGGTGTTAGGTGCTCCCTCACCAGTCGTAGGGAGCCGGTGATGGCCCGCCGTTGGTCCGAGAGCGCAGCGCTGCGCCGGCCAGAAAGCGAAGCTGTCGCCGATGAGTAGCTGCATGAGCGCTGCACCGACTGGGTATATTCTTCTAAATTCCCATATCGCGCTTGTGTTTTATGATCATATTATAAGTTTTGTATTTGACGTCCCTCCAAGAACGACGCGCGAGGTTCCACTCCTGCCGAATTGCAGCCGTGCATTCCAGCACCGTCGGATATTTCGGTTTCCAGATGTTCGAGGCCATTTGCAGTTGGATCGCCTATTCACCGTATAACACGTGCACTGTTAACCATTGTTCGTAATCAAACACGTGTCACGAGACATGGAACTGGTAGGCATTACAGTCACCTACATCGAACCGCTGAACCTCAGTCGGAGGGGCAGGTGCTGTGGGTCCGCCAGCTACCCTTATCCACTAGGACTTGGGTGGACTAAAATCCCCCCGGAACCATCCCGCGCACTCGGCACGCATACAGTGACGTCCCCCGGCTTCTTGTTGAGGCAGCGCCCCAGGGAGCGAACTGGATACTGGCCTCAGTGTGGATCGCCGGTGAGGCAGCGCCCCAGGGAACGAACTGAATACTGGCCTCAGTGTGGATCGACGCCACCGTTCACCGACTTCTTAGCGTCCCGCTCCAGATGATAAGCGGCTGTTGAATCGGCTTTCTGGTTGATTTGCTGCTCGCACCAGCCTGAACTTAAATAGGCAGCGAGACGATCCTCGTCAGATTTGTGCCAGCCGTGCTTAATCATGTGCCGCATGAGGCCACCGCTGCAGGATGAATTTAAGAATACCGCCTGGAACTGAACTTTGAACTGCTCCTGTTTGCAATTCCTACCTTCTTTTTTCATACACCGGCTTGATTGGAAATGGACCGTTTCCGTTCTCACTTAACATTCGCAGATTTACAAGCACTTTCATTCCATGCCATCAGAGTTAGCGCCTGTGCCGGGCCACTCCGAGGGCGGCAGATATAACTGCCTCGATAGGCCATTCGTCTTGACCACAACTGTGATGGTGTGTGGGGCGCTGGAAAGTCGGGGTATGGTGTTGGAAGGGATCTCTTGGGCGTGGATGGTCGTGGGTCTCGTGGAGGGAATGGTCCTGGGTTTCGGGGCGGGAATGGTCGTGGTTCTCCGGACGGGGATGGTGCCGGGTCTTGTGGTACTTATTGAGTACCAAGATCAGCGTTTCTCTCCATGAAAGATTATTCCATGGTCTTGTCATCAAAAATGTCCATATCCACGGTCTTTCGATTCGAGGGTCGGACACTTAGAAGTGCCATCCCTTTGGAGGCGATACACCTGCTTACGCAGCTTCTTCTTCATTTTTCTGCTTCCACACTAGACGTCGGACGGTCTCCACTCATAACAGCCCACAAACAGTCCCCTGCCGACGCGTACATATCTCTGTGTTTATGTACAAGTCTGTGTATGTAGGTACAGCCCTCTGCAAACTGCGTGGTAGGTTTTCTTTTTTGGACAAAACCGAGAGTAACGCGAATGCTATGCTATCGGTCACTCAGAAATCGTAACAGCAAGACGCGCGAGACTCCGCATCCTAGATTGGCATTATCATCGTATTCATTTTCCATCCAGTTTGGCAACAAAACCGAAAAGTGTATATTTGCCCCCAAAACAAACTTTTGCATTTTGTTGCCACACAAGGCGTATACTTAGTTTAGTGATAGACCCAATCGAAGGAGTGGAGCATGGCGCATCTATCTACTATTATACATCTTAAAAAGTCCCACGCCGCCGTCGGGGTTACTCCCTAAAAGGCTTCTTACGGCGCCGTCGATTGACGCACGAGGGTGAAATTTTCACGACTCGTGGGTCGCGTCATTCAACAGGTCGTATTAAATTTTGGGCACGATGCGGCCGGGGGTGCGCCCGTGGCGCGTGCTCATGTGCGCCATAGGGTTAGCATTAGAATCGGCATAAACACTTATTAAACAGGCTATTGCTCGGAAACGGTGAGGGCTACGGGGATGAAATTTTCACGCCAAGTCGAGCGCGTGCACTCATTTGTCGTATTAAATTTTCGAGGGTGTGGGTTCAGCGGTGTGCACGTGATAGGGCCGCGACCGGCGCCGAGCAGAGGGCGCGTGCTTTGGGCTCAGTTGTTCGCTTGGAAAACTGAGTGAAAAGCATCAGAGCCGGGCGGTCATTGACCTTTGACAACGAAGGCCGACACAAGGCACCCCTCGCCAAGGGGATTCGCCAGTAAATACGATAAATTTGTTTTTGCAATATCTCAGCCGTTTCTGGGCCGATTTAGCTGAAACTTGGACTGTCGGTGGTAGTGTAGTTTAGGGTAGAATAGGGTAGGGTAGGGAAGTGTAGGGGTAGGGGTAGGGGTAGGGGTAGGGTAGGGTAGGGTAGGGTAGTGTAAGGGTAGGGTAAGGTAGGGTAGGGTAACTAGGGTAGGGTAGGGTAGGACGCCAAGTCGAACGCGTGCACTCATTTGTCGTATTAAATTTTCGACGGTGTGGGTTCAGCGGTGTGCACGTGATGGGGCCGCGACCGGCGCCGAGCAGAGGGCACGTGCTTTAGGCTCAGTTGTTCGCTTAGAAAACTGAGTGAAAAGCATCAGAGCCAACGAAGGCCGACACAAGGCACCGCTCGCCAAGGGGATTCGCCAGTAAATACAATTAATTTGTTTTTGCAATATCTCAGCCGTTTCTGGGCCGATTTAGCTGAAACTTGGACTGTCGCCTGTCGGTGGTAGTGTAGGGTAGGGTAGGGTAGGGTAGGGTAGGGTAGGGTAGGGTAGGGTAGGGTAGGGTAGGGTAGGGTAGGGTAGGGTAGGGTAGGGGATTGTAGGGTAGGGTTGGGTAGGGGATTGTAGGGTAGGGTAGGGTAGGGTAGGGGATTGTAGGGGATTGTAGGGTAGGGTAGGGTAGGGTAGGGTAGGGTAGGGCAGAGTTAGGTAGGGTAGAGTTAGGTAGGGTAGGGTAGGGTAGGGTAGGGTAGGGTAGGGTAGGGTAGTGTAAGGGTAGGGTATGGTAGGGTAGGGTAGGGTAGGGTAGGGTAGGGTAGGGTAGGGTAGTGTAAGGGTAGGGTAGGGTAGGGTAGGTTAGTGTAGGAGTAGGGTAGGGTAGGGTAGGAGTAGGGTAGGGTAGGGTAGGGTAGGGTAGTGTAAGGGTAGGGTATGGTAGGGTAGGGTAGGGTAGTGTAAGGGTAGGGTAGGGTAGGGTAGGGTAGGGTAGGGTAGTGTAAAGGTAGGGTAGGGTAGGGTAGGGTAGGGTAGGGTAGGAGTAGGGTAGGGTAGGGTAGGGTAGGGTAGGGTAAGGGTAGGGTAAGGTAGGGTGGGGTAGGGTAGGGTAGGATTGGGTAGGGTAGGGTAGGGTAGGGAAGGTAGGGTAGGGTAGGTAGGTAGGGTAGGGTAGGGTAGGGTAGTGGTAAGGTAGGGTAGTGTAGGGGTAGGGTAGGGTAGGGTATGGTAGGGTAGGGTATGGTAGGGTAGGGTAGGGTAGGGTAGTGTAGGGGTAGGGTAGGGTAGGGTAGGGTAGGGTAGGGTAGGGTAGGGTTGCGTTCAGTAACATCTTAACTTACAAAGGGCTCGAAGAACTCGCATGCATCACCATCAGGGCTGCGGAGTCGGAGTCGGAGTCGGAGTCGGAGTCGGTCGGAGTCGACAGTTGTGACCGGAGTCGGAGTCGGAGTCGGAGTCGATTTTAGAAACCCGAGCCGGAGTCGGAGTCGGAGTCACCGAAAATCTGTCGACTCCGCAGCCCTGCTAGGTCTGCGGAGTCGGAGTCGGGAGTTGGAGTCGGTCGGAGTCGACAATTCTGCCCGGAGTCGGAGTCGGAGTCGGAGCTGGTTTTTGAAAGCCGGAGTGGGAGTCGGAGTCGGAGTCGCCGAAAATCCATCGACTCCGCAGCCCTGATCACCATCATACTTTACAGTTCAATTAAAAGCAGTTACCCACTTCTACAAAAATCATACCAATAAAAATGCAAGTTTCTACACCCAAACTAATGCATCCGTTAATCATACATATCAAAACATACAGTTATCGCGTAAACCTGTACCTCTAGTCTGTAGTGAGTTCCGACCGACTAATAACATAGCTTTTGAGTTATTACCAATTTTGTTGAAAAAAGAATACCTACCACGCAGTCTGCTGAGGGCTGTACATAACACAGACTTAGATACCGCATCTTAACAAAACGGCTGTGGGCGCTGTATATTGCCGGGTCAGCAGTGGGTGTCGGAGCCGTTCCATCAGCGCAGGCAGCACAGCGCGCGCCAGAGCTCGTAGAAGGACGGCCAAGAACTGAAAAAGTAGTGTGACGGCCCGACACCCAAACGGACGCAACAGCACAATGCAAAACACGCTTTGTAATCACACTAGATTGTCGTACATTACAACGTACCAGGAACGCGAGGTGAATCCTGCCCCGCTGCCGACCGCGGCTGTTCGCGTCATCGATCAATCACAAAAAAAAACACACATCAATCGCGCTCATAGCTCGTCTTTCAAAGTGTCTCTGTATGCCTCCTGCCTCTGTACCACAGCTTTCAACTCGCCGAGCACCTGCCTGAAGCCGGTGTAGTTATGGTCGGGTGTCGGGTACCGCCGCCTGATTCCTCACACCACGCAGGAGGGGACGGCGCGGCACACACCGCCTCCCAGCGAACCCCACCTGTGAACGGTGTGCACGTGTTGTAATGTATATGGCATTTACTGCTGAGTGGCCCTCTGCAGATTACGTATTGGTCATACGTACGCGACTCATGGCTATCTCCTCCGTGGAGAGGAACAACCCACATGCAGTCGGTGTGCCGTGCCTCTCACTGTCTCTCACGTGCTTTTATCTTGTCCTCTCGCTGAACCGAACCGGACACGCTATCTCGGGCGCCTCGCTCCGGATACCACTATCCGCCACCTTCTGGGTGACGACTCACCCTGGGTTTTATCCGGCAACATTTTTTCCTTTATCCGTTCGATCAACTTCCAAGCGATTTACTCTTCCAAGCGATTTACTCGACCTGCCCCGCAGGGGGCTGACCGTGGTCAGAGCTGCTGCTTAGCCGGGGTCATCTGGCTCCGGCTGTGCGGCGGCTGTGACTTCGGCCAGTAAGGGGAGTAGCGCCCCCTCGGCCCCAGCTTGACGCGCGTTTTGACCTGGACTTGCCTTGCTTACTGGATGGATTGTCTGCAGGATTGGCCCCGCAGGGGGTTGGCAGTGGCCGGGGTCGCTGTTGGACTGGGTTCCTTGGGCCTTTGCCCCGCGGCGGCCCTGGCCTCGGCCAACAAGGGGAGTAGCGCCCCCTCGGCCCCAGCTTGACCCATGCTTGCTTACGACTTGCTTTGATCGCTGGATGGACAGATGGTACGGTCCGACTTTTCTTGGTTTTCGTGGTTTTGTTTCTCTTCAGTGGTCTTTGTTTGCTTTTGCTTTGCTTATCACCGGATGTCCGCGTTTCGTTCGATCACAGCTTTCTGATTCTTTTCTTACCTTTTTCGTTGTTTTTGCACCCGCAGGAACACAGCCGAGTTGGGCTAGTGTAAGGGGAGTGGCGTCCCCTCGGGTACCAGCCGGTTTTACTAGGCTAGGCGAGCCGACCCGTACCCCAGGACAACGGGATCCTGGAGGTTGAGCCCCCCACCGTGCGGAGCCAGTCGCGGTGGCTGGGCAACACGCCTCTTTGGCCCTGAGTTCTGTAAGGGCGGGACACTCAGTGGGGCGCCGCACTTGAGGAGCCATTCCCAGTCGTGATGCCGCCGGGGGTGGTGTCGGAGAGGTGTCGCCGGCGGGGTTCGGGCACTTGTGCTCGTCCTCCGTCGGTGGGACTGATCTGTCGCTGCCCCTGGCGGTGACTCGGCGAGGCGTCAAGGGAGGAGGCGGTATCCGACCGTGGGGGGTGGTGAGTCTCTCTCTCCCCCGCGGAAGGTGCCGCCAAGTCCCGTACAGTCAGCTCGGCCGTCCTAGGCCTTGTAGCGGCGCCGTTGCGGAGCGTCGGCGGCCGAGCTGGCGGAGACCAACAGACTCACATGGATAACCAGACCAACCCCTCCTCCCCCTCTCTCACCAATCCCTCGGCTTCGGCCGATTCTCGCCCGCCGGCCTCGGCTGACGGGCGAATGGTGCACGATCCAAGACCGAAAAATCCCAAGATCCTCATCTTCCGGAGCGCAGACAGGGAGCTGAGCTCCTTGTCGCCCTTCCAGCGAAAGGACGGTTGTGACCGGTTTGGCAGCATCGTCCGCTGCGACCGCATGCGGGACGGAGCACTTGAGGTAGAGTTCCGGAATAGCGAAGAGGCGACGAATGCCTTAACTGCCACTCGATTCGTGTACTCGGAAGGACGTGCCTCCGGTCGGAAGCTCGTTTCTTTGCCGCTGACGGTGGAGCCACACCGCTCCAAGAACTCCTCTCGAGGAGTTATAAACTGTTTCGACTTGAGGAACGTGAGTAACGAGGACATAGCAGACGGGCTCGCCGACTTCGGCGTAACAGCGGCTCGCCGCATCCTAACCAGGAGAGGCACGGTCCCGACAAATAACATCATTCTCACATTTGACACCACCGACATGCCGAACGAGGTCCGTGTGGGGTATATCAAGGTCCGCGTGCGCCCATACGTCCCGGCGCCCATGCGCTGCTATCGGTGCCAGAGGTTCGGCCACACGAAGGACAACTGCCGAGGGAGACCCACATGCTCCAAGTGTGCTTCCCAGGACCACACTGACGACACGTGCAGCTCGGAGACCCCTCGATGCGTCAACTGCGGAGAGGGGCAGAAACCGCACTCCGCGTATGACAGGTCCTGCCCTACATACGTCAAGGAGAAGGAGATTAACACCATCAAGGCTACCAGGAATCTGTCATTCAAAGAGGCCCGGGAGGTATATAACCAAAATCACCCGAAGACCTCGTATGCCCAGAAGGTGAAAGTGACAAACGCTACCGATGCCTCCCAGATGAGCGTGGCACAGCTCGTGCAGCTTCTCAAAAGATTTGGCCTCACTGTCGTAGCCACTGGTGACTCCGCGGACTCTTCGGCGCCTGGTGCGCCGCCGAGTGACACAGAGCAGACTGCTCAAGAGTCAGTGTGGGGTCCACCCAGTCCCGCTCCAGCTGCGAGCGGCGAAGGAGACGATTGGACCGTCGTCCAGCGCCGACAGGGTGGTCGGCGCCCCCCGGCGCAGGGTAAGGCGCCATCCACCCCGCCCCGCCCCCGACCGCCCACGGCGGTGCAGGAGGCCCTGCGGCGGGGAGAGGAGGAGAGGAGGGCACGAGAGGCGAGGAGGGCTCGCCTCGTTCAAAAGGCCATCGAGGCTAAGGAGGCCTCTGTTGCCGCCTCCGCCTCCGGGAGTGCCAATGCGGCTGTCGCCGCTGACACCCCGGAGACCCCTCAGGCGGGGACTCGGCCCATCATGGGTCCCCCGCCCCCTCCCTCGCTCTCGCAGCAGCGGCGGCCTCCGCCGTCGCTGCCAGACACACCTGTGTCAAGGACACAGGCCGCCGCCCCGACATCCCCGTCGGGGCAGCCTCAGCCCCCTGCGGCTCCGGGGCGCCTTGCCAAACGGCAGACGCCCCCGAGCTGGTCGCCCTCTGAGGGTGACGCTCCTCGGGCGAAAAAGCCCCAGCAGGGCTTGAGTCACGCCCGATCTGCCTCCGCAGAAGGCAGACTCCACCGAGAGGGCTCGGGGCACCCCCGTATCCGCTACGGGGGGAGCGCCTCTTCGGAAAAAGAGGACTTAGTCTAGTCATTTACTCTAGTCATTTCCTCTTTTATCCTTTTATCTTTTTCGCGCTATTGCGCTTTTTTACCAGGTGCGTTTCTCTCGGTGTTTTTTACCTTTTTTGTGGCCAGTCAGGTATCTGCGTGCGCCTTTGCCTCATGTTATACGCGCCCTTTTTGCGCCTTTTTAACCACGCCTTTTATTCTACAGTGGAACTGTAGAGGCCTCCGGGCCAACTACCAGGACCTACAGTCTCTTATCCGTTGGCGCACACCCCTTGTTTTAGGTCTCCAGGAGACCAAGTTAGCGCCAAATGTCACCTTTGTCATCAAGGGCTACTCTGTTTTTAGAAGAGACCTAGATACCCCGACCATTGCCCATGGAGGTGTGCTTCTGGCGGTTCACCATAGCGTACCTGCGCGCCAGGTGCCGCTGCAGACTCCCCTGCAGGCGGTGGCCGCCAGAGTTGATTTCAACCACCGGGAACTGACCGTGTGCTCTTTATACCTACCACCAGGTAGAGCGCTCCCGGTGGTTGAGCTACATCGACTTGTCGATGAACTTCCACCTCCGGTCCTGCTAGTCGGCGATTTTAACGCCCATAGCCTGGCGTGGGGTTGCGACACGACTGGCACTCGTGGTCGACTTTTAGAATCTTTTATCCGCGATGAGGCGCTGTGTATTTTAAATACAGGACAGCGCACCCATTTTACAACACCCTCCGGTCAAACATCGGCTCTGGACCTGAGCTTAGCCAGCCCGCAGCTAGCTCAGCTTTTTAACTGGTTCGTCCATGACGACCCACTCGGGAGCGACCATTTCCCGGTGTGGCTGGAGCACCAGGAGTCCCCAGTAGTAGGCAGCCGTCCACCTAGGTGGAATCTTCGGAAGGCCGACTGGGGCGATTTCCAGACCGCCGTAGAGGCCTCTGTTCTATCCAGAGCCGACACCTCTGTGATATCCACAGAGGAGTTTACGTCCCTACTCATTGATTCCGCAAACGGGTGCATACCCAAGACGTCGAGCCAGCCTCGTCGTCCTCCTGTTCCGTGGTGGACCAAGGAATGCGGAGACGCGATTCGTGCCAGGAAGCGCGCTTTTAGAAAGTTTGACCGGAGTGGCACCACTGAGAACCTCATCGCTTTTAAGAAAGCGCGGGCTTTTGCCCGACGCGTTTTAAAAGAGGCAAAGGCTGTTTCATGGCGCACTTACGTAAGTTCCTTAAACCGTTTTACTCCTACGACCCAGATATGGGCACGCATGAAGCGCATTGAAGGCCGGTTCAGCTCTGTTCCGCTTCCGGTTTTAAGAGTGAACAACACGGACATATCTCACCCTTCAGACGTCGCAGAGACGATAGGCCGTGCACTCTATCAGCGCTGCCGAGGAGAGTCCTCACGACCTGCACCAGCCGCCGTGGACTTCAGCACAGCTGAAAATTTCGTGTACAATGAGCCTTTCACCATGGTTGAGCTTACGTCTGCCATCAGCTCGTTGCGCAGCGTCTCAGAAGGTCCGGATGCTGTCCACAACGACATGCTCCGTCATCTCCCCGCAGTTGCCCTCGAGGCGCTGCTAGCAACCTTCAATTCGCTTTGGGAGACTGGCACCTTCCCTGAGACCTGGCGGGAAGCCATTATCATTCCTATCTTGAAGGCTGGCAAGTCGGGACATGACCCTCTCCATTATCGGCCCATCTCTCTCACATCATCGCTATCAAAGCTGATGGAGAAGATGGTCAATGTGCGTCTTAGCTGGTTTCTGGAACATCACGGTGTTTTTACAAACGCCCAGTGCGGTTTTAGAAAACACCGCAGCCCTGTGGACCACATCTTAGCCCTTGACACCGAGATACGCACCTGTTTTATTGAAAAGAAGCACCTTGGAGCACTGTTCTTTGATATTGAGGCGGCCTACGATACAGTGTTACGACACAGAATACTTTCCAAAGTACATAAGTACGGCATACGTGGCCGAATGGGTCTCTTTATCAAGAACTTTTTATCGGGTCGTCGGTTCAAAGTCCGTGTTGGCAGCCGTCTTTCGAGCAGTTTTATTCAGGAGAACGGAGTTCCTCAGGGCGGAGTGCTCAGTGTGGCGCTGTTCGCTGTGGCGATCAATGACATTGGCGACAATCTCGCACCATCTATCGGCAAATCACTATTTGTCGATGATTTCGCGATCTGGTTTTCAGCTACGACCGCCCGTCACGTTGCCAGACAGTTGCAGCTCGCTGTAACCCGTCTGGAGAGGTGGAGCGACGACAACGGCCTTCGTTTTTCAACAACGAAGACCGTCGCTATGCACTTTTGCCGCCGCCGCTGTGACGACTTAGCCTTGGGAATCAAGCTCCATGGACAGGTGATTCCTACTCGGCCGGTGGCGAAGTTTCTTGGAATCTTTTTTGACAGTCGTTTGACGTATAGAGAACATTTTAGAACGCTTCGGGAACGATGTTTTAAATCCCTGAACGTTTTAAAATGTGTCGCCCGCACATCTTATGGTGCGGACCGCAGGACCCTTCTTCTTCTCTATCGATCGATTATACGATCGAAGCTGGATTACGCTTCCTTTGTCTATGATTCAGCGAGTGAATCCAGCAAGAAGGTCCTGGATACAGTCCATCATGCAGCACTCCGAATAGCCACCGGAGCATTCCGCACCTCGCCCAGGAGCAGCATTCTTGCTGAGGCGCACGAGCCGCCACTTTCTCTCCGCCGTCAGATGCTGGGGATGCGTTATGCTCTTAAACTACGTCAATTCCCGACGCATCCGACGTACCCGTACGTCTTTTCGCGTCACATTGCTTCATCTGGTAATGGGACGAGTCATCCATTCGGAGCACGCATGAGAGGGTTATTCTCTACATCGAATTTAGCCTTGCGCGGCGTTCGGCGTATCTGGGGAACGCCTTCTCCACCCTGGAGAAACGCCCCGCCGCAGGTAGACCTCTCGCTTTCCGAAGTAAAAAAGGATAGCCTGCTGTCCTATGAAGCACAAACCAGA
This sequence comes from Amphibalanus amphitrite, assembly GCF_019059575.1. Classification (NCBI taxonomy): domain Eukaryota; kingdom Metazoa; phylum Arthropoda; class Thecostraca; order Balanomorpha; family Balanidae; genus Amphibalanus; species Amphibalanus amphitrite. The sequence continues at coordinate 178,217 of NW_024881668.1, forward strand.
GCCTTGGAGCATATAGCCTCGTATGATGGTTTTATTTCAGTCTACACAGACGGCTCAAAAACATCCGAGGGAGCGGGCTGCTCTTTTGTCGCTGGTCGGGACACCCGCTCGTTTTCCCTTCCACCCAGCGCCTCGGTGTTTTCCTCAGAGCTAGTCGCCATCGAAAAGGCTCTGTGTTTTATTGAGGTGTCCGACGGTTTTTTCTATTTGATTTTATCAGACTCACTAAGCAGTCTGTTGGCCTTACGACGGTTTAATCCTGACGACCCGATCATTCAGGACATTTTAACTCGGCTAACTTCGGTGGAACAGTCCGGAAAAACTATCCGGTTTTGCTGGATTCCCAGTCATGTTGGAATCCAAGGCAACGAGCTTGCTGACGCCGCCGCGAGACGCGCTGCCGCAGCGCCCTACACTCGGCGATTTCCTCTGCCTGCCCGGGATTACTATCCCGTCGTACGATCTTCCATGCTCTCGCAGTGGCAGGCAGAGTGGGACTCGCGCGCGAGCAGTAAGCTGAGAGATATCAAGCCAACTCTCGAGCCTTGGTCGTCATCCATGCAAAGTAACAGACATAACGAAGTCGTCTTATGTAGGCTGCGCATCGGCCATACGTATGCCACGCATGGTCATCTCCTCCGCGGAGAAGAGCAGCCCACCTGTCGCAGGTGTACCGTGCCTCTCACTGTCTCTCACGTGCTTTTATCTTGTCCTCTCGCTGAACCGAACCGGACACGCTACCTCGGGCGCATCGCTCCGGGTACCACTATCCGCCGCTTACTGGGTGACGAGTCACCCTGGGTTTTATCCGGCAACATCTTTTCTTTTATCCGTTCGATCAACTTCCAAGTGATTTACTCGACCTGACCCCAATCCAACTAGCCCTCTCTAGTCCTTTCATCTAGTCAGTTGTCTAGGACGACACTTTTGCGCTGTCTTATCTTACCTTGCTATTTTATATCGAGTCTTACTTTCTAGTCTTAGTATCTAGAAGGTTCTTTCTTGTGGCACACTTGTTTTATTAGTACGACGTTATGGGCGCAAAATGACCTTAGCAGTCGGCGCGCCCTAAAGCCCCAATCAACAAACAAAAGATTAAGACTGAATTTAGCCATTTTCCGTAAAAACGTTAGCTACGGGAGGTAATGCAATCGATAGAAAATGCGCTAGTCTATCAAACTTAACAGTTTATAGAGGCCGCCTCCCTCTCATTTTTCACCTACGTCTTTACCATTTACTGTTTTTCACTCCGACATTAAAGCATTAAGTGCCGAAATTCGCCTTTTTCCGTAAATCCTCGAGTTATATTGGGACCAGCGGCTGAAAGATAATCGAATAAAGATATAAATTTTTATATTTATAGAGGCCGCCTCCCTCTAGATTTTTTATGCGAAGGCTTTGTCTAAGCCACCTCTCTCCAATTTCACCACAAATTGACATTTTGAAGAGCTATGATTTCATATCATGCTGTTGTTTCCCAATAAATGCACACTCGTTGGATGCAAAAATTAATTTCCTTTCAGAAAATCCCAAAATTATATAATTTGTACGTCTAGGTGCTGAGATATATGAGAATTACTGAAGGCATGATGGAATGCCATAAAATTACAAGTTTCTTGGCGAGAACAAATTTAGATTGGAATACCAAAAAATATGTCTATATAGAAACAAAAAATATTATAGTAGGCACAGTATTAGGAAAATCTGTAATGCAGTTACGGAGCAAGTTTTTTGCAAATGGTGCTTTCAACAGCTGTCAAGACCTGAACCCATTGCCTTCATGTTGAAGGAATTTCTCGGTGTTACCTAGTGTTTTTATATACCTTGCGCTTACTTAACCCTCGCCCTGGCAGGGCATTTTTCATAACACGGCCTGGCAGGGGGGGGGGGGGTCGATGCAACCCCCCCTCGCGATTGGCTCCTATGGCACCTAGAAACACCAAATTTGGTAGGTAGGTGGGCCCCCCGGAGTTCTCGCCCCTGTGCAAATTTGGTTGCTCTAGGTCAATATTTAGGGGGGTTTTGGGGGGTATAAATGTAAAAATTTCGCTAAAAACAGGTCAAAAGTTTTTCGCTTATAACTTTTGATCTATTTAAGATAGATCAAAAAGAAAAGCACCAGTGAACTCAGCACGTCAAGGCGCGTCGAATGATACACTTTTTAGCTTGCTTAAGTGTACTTAAAGTTTTTCTTAATGTTTAAGTAAACTTTAATTAATCAATTAAGTTCAAGTTAACCAAATTGCATCATATCGCATATCATTCGATTCGGCTGATCACCAGGAACACAATGATACCATTTTTTAAGCTCTAGCGTCATTATGTGCCAAGTTATTGGCAAAAACGTCATTTGACCTCAGTTGACCTCATTTGACCTGACCCATGGATAAGTACACCAAACAAAGAAGCACCAAGTGACCTGCTGTTAAGTACTGTGGTTTCAAAGCACAAAAGTGATAGAACGAAGCGGATATCTCCAGTATTTTCCGAATTTAGTATTTTCCCATAGGCTTAACATTACGACGTAATGACCTCTAACTGACCTCAGGTCAGTGACCTCAAAAAACCCGAACTATATGTTATACAACTCGGTGAACTTAGCACACCCTGAAAGTTTGAAGGAAATCAGTCCAAAACTGTGAGCTGGACAGGTGCAAAAAGAAAATTGAAATTTGACCATGACCTTGTACCGGTTTTTCTGACCTGGTGACCTGACCCAAGGTCACCCGGACCTGAAATTTTCAGGTCATATGTAAAAAGGTTGCCCCATAGGCTGTGCCAAATTTGGCGGCGCCGCCGCCGTTTGTACGCTATCTTCGAAAAACCTTAGGGGGGGGGGTCGCATCGACCCCCCCCCCCTGCCAGGGCGAGGGTTAAAACATATGAAGTAATCTCGTAGGTAAAGATCAGAGGAATACTTCACCTCCATTATCAGGCGCGTCAATAGGTACGTGCCTGCGCTGAGCCGGGGTCGGAGAGAGAGGTAGATGACCGAATGATACGCGTCTTAAAAGCAAGCGTTTGGAATACCTACAAATAGAGAGCAGTACCATGGATACACTTAGCATTCGCGCCAGTCTCGAGCGGTTGGACAGTAAACCCGGCAATTTTGGCCGGGATGCAAAAGTTACGTTAAACCGGTTTATGTTAACCCGGGCGCAAATAACAACGTGGGAGCCTATCTTAAGTGTGGCAAAGCTAACGGAGCACTTACTTGTTGCCGAAGTGCCGAAAGAAGGTACTGGAACCGAAAACACAACATTGGTTCATGTATTTATTAACATTCATACACACAGTCATACTTGTGCAAGGTGTCAGTGTTCAGTTGTGGGGTGTAATAGCCAGGGAAAAAGTTCTATGAACTGAAAAACCCGGCGCCTATTGCAAAGGGAAAAACCCCGCGCTGAAGCCAAAATAGCGCGGGAAAAACCCTGTATCGTTTAAGCTAATGTGTAGAAGGGTGACGAAGAGGGTGTAACACGCCGTGGTTCACGAGCCCAGGGCTGGGGCACGGCGGGCAGGTGTTAGCCCTTGCACACTCCAGTTCTTCGGCACCGGTGTATTGGGAGTCACACACGATTCAAGCACGACACGTCTGATCTCAGTGACGGCCGGGGGTCTTCTGAACGGCACCCGTGAGGGGTGGTCAGAGCTCGACTCCCTCAACCTAGTTCCTACTATGGGGCGGTGGCCGTCTACCCTGCGTGGCGGCTTACGATTGGCTCAAGACTTTTTCGAGTGTAACTCGGACGTTTGTGATTGGTCGTTGCTGCGTCACGACTCTCGAATGTTCTAGTAGGTTCTGGAAGTTCTATGTCACGTGGGTGACCAATGTCACGCGGCTGAAAGTGTCCGGCGCAGCAGAGTTCCAAGAAACACGTCAAAACCATTAGTGGACATTTAGCAGACTAAAAGTGTTCCTAGATAGGTATGCGTGTGTTGAGATGTTCAGAGAGCGCCGGCTCCGGCTGCTGAGTGTCCAGTAGAGGTGTCAATCGGAACCGAAAATTTTGGAATTCCGAAAATTTCCGAATTCCGATTCGGAAATCGGACGGACAAGTGACAAACACTTCGGACATATTCGGAAAACTAGTTGAAAATAACAAATTTCTTAAATAAGTTAAAGTTCAAACTTATTTCCATTATCAAAATGCAAATTGCAAAACATGTCATCAAAATTGGCAGGGGATATGTGGTTCATACATCATTAATAATTATAGTGCAAGATGAACATAAACATAATTGCATGTAGCAGGTAGTTCTGAGTCAAATATATACCTACCTATACTTTGCCAACTGTTAACTCTAAATTTGAAAATGTGTTTACGAATGGCAATAGCCAATAGGTGACGTTGTTGTCAGTAAGCCCATCATAAGATAACACAGTTATGAATATGATGTACAATCATTGACCTGTGGGAAGCACTAGACACCAAAGCAGTAAAGAAGGAAATCCAAAAATAGATTTGCCTCACTTGAAAGTTAACAGAAGAGGCTGAAGAAAATTGCAAATATCAAGGTGTGCCAAGTAGCACAAGAGTCTTACCTAGAACCTCCTATCATAAAATCATCCCCTTCCACCCCTTCCCCCCAAAAATATCCGTGCCGAAATATCGAATACAATAAATGCTACATAATGCCGATAGCCTATCCAAATAAACTGATTACCAAAAGATGATGAAATGCGGCGAAAGCGTCATAAATGTCACCTAAGGAAAGATGGCCCCCGGATGAGAATCAGAGGAGACACAAAATGACGTCTAAAATAATAAATACAGTCAGTTTGCTTAACAATTGAATAATTTTCGAAACATTTTGATATTTTTCAATGCATGTTGAATTTATATTAAACAACTAATGGTAAATGCACTTCAATAGGACAAATTATCTGATAATGACGTCATATTATTGATTTACTTTCACATCATCGACTCAAAGCCGGATACCATGTTCCATTCTACCGAGAGTGGTAGCATGAAATGTGTTTTCCTTTCTACCGAGGATTACAAATTTTTGCTTGTGAATTTCAGTGAATTTGTGTTAAATCATAGCAAGTATTTTCGTTTTTGTGATCGCTTATTTTGTTTCGATATTCAGAGATGTGTGGCTCACCGAAGAGCACGTTTCTTCCAGATGTATCTACCTATCTCACATGTTTCTTCTTGCATGAACTTGAACTATTTTGCTTTTGCAAAAAGTGTTCTTCTTTACATGTCAGCCAGTGTGATATAAGATGAAGATATGCATTATTGTAAGTGACTAGCTTCTTGCATTATTGCTGTATTAATTCATCATCAAGTGGCTCAGTGTCAAAAAAGGGATGCGGCAAGAAGTCAATATTTGAGAACACAAGTTTGAGGGAAAAGGCAATGTTTTGCATTATTCCTGCCTACTCAGCTTCAGTTGTAGGCTGTAGCACATTTTAAAGAAGAATAGGCTTATCTCAATATGCTGTGCTTGTGTTGTATATCAGATTAGGCCTTTTGCCCAAATGCCCATTCCCTGCTGCATATGATATTGCTTCAACATTTTTAGTTGCCAATATTTTGCACTCAAAACCAGATGGCGGATATCTGTTATTTAGTTATCATGTGGTACATAATAACATATACCTAATATAGATCAATTCCCCCATCCTCTCTTTCCATATCCAGCTTTCGGACAGTTTTCGGACAAATCCATGCCTTGGACATTTTTCGGACAAAAGTGAGCTAGGATTTTGGACATTGGACGGACATCGGACAAGAAATTTCTGAAATTGACACCTCTAGTGTCCAGGCGCCTGCCAGACGGCTTCAGGCGCTGAGCGGCGATCGACATGAATAACAAATGACACACCGCCGGCCGGGCGCGGGTTGCCGTGCAGAGCCGGGCGCTCAGCAGTGTTGAAATCGTGTAATATAAAGAAAGTATAAGTATTGCCGTAAATCGTGTTAATTGTACGTAATATAAAGAGAGGTATAAGTATTGCCGCCACGCAGGTAACGCTACTGGTAATTAATATAACAAAAACAACGAAGAAGCGAAGTACATAGGTGGCAGCGTAATTATGTACTATCGAAAGGCGAGAGGCGCACACCTTACACACCTCCCCCACCCAGGGCAAGAGCTTTACAAGAGGAAAGCAGAGTCCGACGCCTGAAGGGCAAAGGACCAGGTGGGGGGGGGGGGGCCACAGAACGAGCAGAGACACTACAACGCGGCGAGAGAACACGACGGGGGGGAGGGAGGGGAACACGGCGAGGGGGGGCGCGGCGAAAGGGGGACGCGACGAAGGTGCGCGGCGCAAGGCGGCGCGCGTCGCCGCTCCGAAGCACTCGCTGCAGTACTGGAGCAGGCGATGAAGTCCACGACGGTTGCCACATGGCTACCGGAAGGTTGCCCGCAGCGGAGTAGCACGGCGACGCCAAGGCCGTGGTCTGGGCGCTCGGTGTGGTCGCGGAATCGGGCCGTGACCCGGATAGTCCATACGCGGCGGTGCACTTGCGGTTAAACACTAGCACTAGGGGGTGGGAACGCGGGTAGCCTCACACGATAGGCGACGGTCGGGGGGACACCACTGGTCGGCGGGCAAACGGGGCATGTCGCGGCAGCTCCGTTGCGGCCAGGGTTTCACTGGTTGACGCCGTTGCGTCCACTGCAGTTTCCTCCGGGATGCTTTGCAGACTGCCCGGAGGGGCGGCTGGCGGGTTGAGTGCGTGACGGCACTCGTCCATCTCGATGGCTGGCTCTCGGATGTCTCTGACAGCGGAAGCGGGCACAAAGCGCGGTAGACGGTAGTTAGCGAGGGAGCGGGGAAAGCAATGTTTGATGCAGAAGCACATGCAGCAGGTGGCAAGTACACTGATGATGATAATGAGCAGCCAGGTGTATGAAAATGCAGATGGCGTATCATCGATTACCTGTTCGAGCGGTAAGGCTTCTACGCGGTTGAAGTAGTCATCGGCTGGCATTCCGTCAACATGAAGCGTGGGTATGAGTGAGGAATTGGATTGTGCGGCAATAGGGATAGCGGAGGTCCAGTGCGATCGCCAGATTGGAATTGAAGAGGAATCATTAGAGATTGTAAAGGCATCGTTGAAATCAGGGAAGTCCAGGTGTGTTTCGCTGGCATAGTAGGGAGGGAGATAGAGAGAGTCGCTGGAGGCAGAGCATTCCATGGGCAACGTCAGAAGGTGTACCGACTTTGTAATAGATATAGTGGTGCTATTGTATGGGCAGACGACAGTGATAGACAGCGGCGGACGAGAGACAAGTAGCCAAGTACCTCGGGATAGGTAATGAGCTTTAGGAGCGTCGTTTGTAGGTCGGACGATCGGGGCACAGAGACGAGAAATGGATAGCTCGTCCTGGCGGAAAAGGGCTACTACGCACGAATCCGCGTTTGCCGTGGAGTAAGCGGGTTCGTGAAGGGGGCAGAACGGTTGCTTGATCAGAAGGCAAGCTTCGATCTCAGAGTCGACGGGCTGGATGTATTGCTGTCTGTTCTCTGACACAACCAGGTAGCGGGGTTCGTTGGGAACATAGAGAAGGGAAATGTTATGGCTGTGAAGCGGGACCTGATAGGGGAAGAAGCGATAAACGTCAAACGCATGAAGCGTGTGGAGCAGTGGAATGTAGAAGAGGACGTGAAAAGCATCATCGACTGGGATGAGCTTGGTTTTGACAATGCGAACGTAGTCGCGAGTAGCCGAAGGCGGGAAAGGCAGCGCAAAATGTGCCGGAAGGCTTTTGCTCACCTTACGAAGGACACGGTTGAGGTCACGTGATTGAATAAGGTCAGCGTGTAGGATTCCTACTTGGGCTAGAGCGAGTTTGCTAGAGAGCGATACCAACGAAGTATAAAGATGATTGAGACTTCTAGTAACTTGCCTTACATTCTCTGCAAGGTCGGCTACGCGAAGTGATACAGTGATGAGTGCCTCTGCATTGTCGGCGGCCCTGATCAGCTTCAAATGCGATGTGCTCATCGAGCTCATCGCCGTTTGCAGTGTACGTAGCGCTTTCCTATTTTGTGTAGTGGCGACCCTGGTAGAGTTAATAACATTAAGCGTACCATTAAATGCATGTGCCATGGCGACTTCTTTGGTATTGATAAGCTGTACGTTACGATCCAAGTGTTTGATTTCACTTTCAGTGGCAGTTCCAAACAGAGACGACATTACGCTTCCGATGCCATCAATGAGTCCTCGCTTGACACGCTTGGAGCGGCCAGTTCGGCGAACAATGTTAGCCGAGCGTGCAGAGCTCCGTGCCTCAGGAATGGACAGCAGGTCACGAAATGTGTCGACGAGATGGTTCTCCTCTGTTTGCAGCTGACCAATGGAGTGTGACAGATGTTTGAGTGATACAGTTAGAGAAGCATGAGCGGGGTCGGCAGCGGTAGCGTTGGTGGGCGGCGAATGGTTGGCGAGCAGTGTCCTCGCAGTGCGGGAGAGCTCGTTCGTAGCATCATTGATTCTGCGGACATCTTTGCGATAAGGTTTCATGCTGATCGATAAAGTTATTGCCCACGAGCTATAACTTGGGTAAGTTTTCCCTAGGGGGATGAAAAGATGTCCGGGGTCAGTGGGGGGAGCGGAGCAGTGAGCTATGTTAGGCGTATTTGTTACCGTGAGCAGCAGCAGCCATCCGCACAGCATCGTTGTGGCGGCCATGTTTGGAACACACACAACGACCATTTATTACATTGGGCCAGGGCTAAGAAGCGCCATAGTCAATGTATATACAAGTAACATGTGGGCTTTCGGTAACCAATCTGACGAATCACCCCGCAGGGGGCTGACCTTGGTCAGAGCTGCTGCTTAGCCGGGGTCATCTGGCTCCGGCTGTGCGGCGGCTGTGACTTCGGCCAGTAAGGGGAGTAGCGCCCCCTCGGCCCCAGCTTGACGCGCGTTTTGACCTGGACTTGCCTTGCTTACTGGATGGATTGTCTGCAGGATTGGCCCCGCAGGGGGTTGGCAGTGGCCGGGGTCGCTGTTGGACTGGGTTCCTTGGGCCTTTGCCCCGCGGCGGCCCTGGCCTCGGCCAGCAAGGGGAGTAGCGCCCCCTCGGCCCCAGCTTGACCCATGCTTGCTTATGACTTGCTTTGATCGCTGGATGGACAGATGGTACGGTCCGACTTTTCTTGGTTTTTCGTGGTTTTGTTTCTCCTGAGCGGTCTTTGTTTGCTTTTGCTTTGCTTCTCACCGGATGTCCGCGTTTCGTTCGATCACAGCTTTCTGATTCTTTTCCTACCTTTTTCGTTGTTTTTGCACCCGCAGGAACACAGCCGAGTTGGGCTAGTGTAAGGGGAGTGGCGTCCCCTCGGGTACCAGCCGGTTTTACTAGGCTAGGCGAGCCGACCCGTACCCCAGGACAACGGGATCCTGGAGGTTGAGCCCCCCACCGTGCGGAGCCAGTCGCGGTGGCTGGGCAACACGCCTCTTTGGCCCTGAGTTCTGTAAGGGCGGGACACTCAGTGGGGCGCCGCACTTGAGGAGCCATTCCCAGTCGTGATGCCGCCGGGGGTGGTGTCGGAGAGGTGTCGCCGGCGGGGTTCGGGCACTTGTGCTCGTCCTCCGTCGGTGGGACTGATCTGTCGCTGCCCCTGGCGGTGACTCGGCGAGGCGTCAAGGGAGGAGGCGGTATCCGACCGTGGGGGGTGGTGAGTCTCTCTCTCCCCCGCGGAAGGTGCCGCCAAGTCCCGTACAGTCAGCTCGGCCGTCCTAGGCCTTGTAGCGGCGCCGTTGCGGAGCGTCGGCGGCCGAGCTGGCGGAGACCAACAGACTCACATGGATAACCAGACCAACCCCTCCTCCCCCTCTCTCACCAATCCCTCGGCTTCGGCCGATTCTCGCCCGCCGGCCTCGGCCGACGGGCGAACGGTGCACGATCCAAGACCGAAAAATCCAAAAATCCTCATCTTCCGGAGCGCCGACAGGGAGCTGAGCTCCTTGACGCCCTTCCAGCGGAAGGATGGCTGCGACCGGTTTGGTTCGATCGTTCGTTGTGACCGGATGCGTGATGGCGCGCTGGAGGTGGAATTCAGGAAAAGCGAGGAGGCGGCGAAAGCGTTGGACGCTACTCGCTTCGTATTCTCCGAGGGACGGGCATCCGGCCGGAGGCTCGTCTCCATCCCGCTTACAGTGGAGGCCCACCGCTCTAAGAACTCCTCACGAGGGGTCATTAACTGTTTCGACCTGAGGGGAGTGAGCGACGAGGACATTGCGGACGGGCTCGCCGATTTCGGCGTGACAGCGGCTCGCCGCATCATGACGAAGAGAGGCACGGTCCCGACAAATAACATCATTCTGACATTTGACACCACCGACATGCCGAACGAGGTCCGTGTGGGGTACATCAAGGTCCGCGTGCGCCCATACGTCCCGGCACCCATGCGCTGCTATCGGTGCCAGAGGTTCGGCCACACGAAGGACAACTGCCGGGGTAGACCCACATGCTCCAAGTGCGCTTCTCAGGACCACACTGACGATACGTGCGACTCTGAGACCCCTCGATGCGTCAACTGCGGAGAAGGGCAGAAACCGCACTCCGCGTATGACAGGTCCTGCCCTACATACGTCAAGGAGAAGGAGATTAACACCATCAAGGCTACCAGGAATCTGTCATTCAAAGAGGCCCGGGAGGTATATAACCAAAATCACCCGAAGACCTCGTATGCCCAGAAGGTGAAAGTGACAAACGCTACCGATGCCTCCCAGATGAGCGTGGCACAGCTCGTGCAGCTTCTCAAAAGATTTGGCCTCACTGTCGTAGCCACTGGTGACTCCGTGGTCTCTTCGGCGCCTGGTGCGCCGCCGAGTGACACAGAGCAGACTGCTCAAGAGTCAGTGTGGGGTCCACCCAGTCCCGCTCCAGCTGCGAGCGGTGAAGGAGACGATTGGACCGTCGTCCAGCGCCGACAGGGTGGTCGGCGCCCCCCGGCGCAGGGTAAGGCGCCATCCACCCCGCCCCGCCCCCGACCGCCCACGGCGGTGCAGGAGGCTCTGCGGCGGGGAGAGGAGGAGAGGAGGGCACGAGAGGCGAGGAGGGCTCGCCTCGTTCAAAAGGCCATCGAGGCTAAGGAGGCCTCTGTTGCCGCCTCCGCCTCCGGGAGTGCCAATGCGGCTGTCGCCGCTGACACCCCGGAGACCCCTCAGGCGGGGACTCGGCCCATCATGGGTCCCCCGCCCCCTCCCTTGCTCTCGCAGCAGCGGCGGCCTCCGCCGTCGCTGCCAGACACACCTGTGTCAAGGACACAGGCCGCCGCCCCGACATCCCCGTCGGGGCAGCCTCAGCCCCCTGCGGCTCCGGGGCGCCTTGCCAAACGGCAGACGCCCCCGAGCTGGTCGCCCTCGGAGGGTGACGCTCCTCGGGCGAAAAAGCCCCAGCAGGGCTTGAGTCACGCCCGATCTGCCTCCGTAGAAGGCAGACTCCACCGAGAGGGCTCGGGGCACCCCCGTATCCGCTACGGGGGGAGCGCCTCTTCGGAAAAAGAGGACTTAGTCTAGTCATTTACTCTAGTCATTTCCTCTTTTATCCTTTTATCTTTTTCGCGCTATTGCGCTTTTTTACCAGGTGCGTTTCTCTCGGTGTTTTTTACCTTTTTTGTGGCCAGTCAGGTATCTGCGTGCGCCTTTGCCTCATGTTATACGCGCCCTTTTTGTGCCTTTTTAACCACGCCTTTTATTCTACAGTGGAACTGTAGAGGCCTCCGGGCCAACTACCAGGACCTACAGTCTCTTATCCGTTGGCGCACACCCCTTGTTTTAGGTCTCCAGGAGACCAAGTTAGCGCCAAATGTCACCTTTGTCATCAAGGGCTACTCTGTTTTTAGAAGAGACCTAGATACCCCGACCATTGCCCATGGAGGTGTGCTTCTGGCGGTTCACCATAGCGTACCTGCGCGCCAGGTGCCGCTGCAGACTCCCCTGCAGGCGGTGGCCGCCAGAGTTGATTTCAACCACCGGGAACTGACCGTGTGCTCTTTATACCTACCACCAGGTAGAGCGCTCCCGGTGGTTGAGCTACATCGACTTGTCGATGAACTTCCACCTCCGGTCCTGCTAGTCGGCGATTTTAACGCCCATAGCCTGGCGTGGGGTTGCGACACGACTGGCACTCGTGGTCGACTTTTAGAATCTTTTATCCGCGATGAGGCGCTCTGTATTTTAAATACAGGACAGCGCACCCATTTTACAACACCCTCCGGTCAAACATCGGCTCTGGACCTGAGCTTAGCCAGCCCGCAGCTAGCTCAGCTTTTTAACTGGTTCGTCCATGACGACCCACTCGGGAGCGACCATTTCCCGGTGTGGCTGGAGCACCAGGAGTCCCCAGTAGTAGGCAGCCGTCCACCTAGGTGGAATCTTCGGAAGGCCGACTGGGGCGATTTCCAGACCGCCGTAGAGGCCTCTGTTCTATCCAGAGCCGACACCTCTGTGATATCCACAGAGGAGTTTACGTCCCTACTCATTGATTCCGCAAACGGGTGCATACCCAAGACGTCGAGCCAGCCTCGTCGTCCTCCTGTTCCGTGGTGGACCAAGGAATGCGGAGACGCGATTCGTGCCAGGAAACGCGCTTTTAGAAAGTTTGACCGGAGTGGCACCACTGAGAACCTCATCGCTTTTAAGAAAGCGCGGGCTTTTGCCCGACGCGTTTTAAAAGAGGCAAAGGCTGTTTCATGGCGCACTTACGTAAGTTCCTTAAACCGTTTTACTCCTACGACCCAGATATGGGCACGCATGAAGCGCATTGAAGGCCGGTTCAGCTCTGTTCCGCTTCCGGTTTTAAGAGTGAACAACACGGACATATCTCACCCTTCAGACGTCGCAGAGACGATAGGCCGTGCACTCTATCAGCGCTGCCGAGGAGAGTCCTCACGACCTGCACCAGCCGCCGTGGACTTCAGCACAGCTGAAAATTTCGTGTACAATGAGCCTTTCACCATGGTTGAGCTTACGTCTGCCATCAGCTCGTTGCGCAGCGTCTCAGAAGGTCCGGATGCTGTCCACAACGACATGTTCCGTCATCTCCCCGCAGTTGCCCTCGAGGCGCTGCTAGCTACCTTCAATTCGCTTTGGGAGACTGGCACCTTCCCTGAGACCTGGCGGGAAGCCATTATCATTCCTATCTTGAAGGCTGGCAAGTCGGGACATGACCCTCTCCATTATCGGCCCATCTCTCTCACATCATCGCTATCAAAGCTGATGGAGAAGATGGTCAATGTGCGTCTTAGCTGGTTTCTGGAACATCACGGTGTTTTTACAAACGCCCAGTGCGGTTTTAGAAAACACCGCAGCCCTGTGGACCACATCTTAGTCCTTGACACCGAGATACGCACCTGTTTTACTGAAAAGAAGCACCTTGGAGCACTGTTCTTTGATATTGAGGCGGCCTATGATACAGTGTTACGACACAGAATACTTTCCAAAGTACATAAGTACGGCATACGTGGCCGAATGGGTCTCTTTATCAAGAACTTTTTATCGGGTCGTCGGTTCAAAGTCCGTGTTGGCAGCCGTCTTTCGAGCAGTTTTATTCAGGAGAACGGAGTTCCTCAGGGCGGAGTGCTCAGTGTGGCGCTGTTCGCTGTGGCGATCAATGACATTGGCGACAATCTCGCACCATCTATCGGCAAATCACTATTTGTCGATGATTTCGCGATCTGGTTTTCAGCTACGACCGCCCGTCACGTTGCCAGACAGTTGCAGCTCGCTGTAACCCGTCTGGAGAGGTGGAGCGACGACAACGGCCTTCGTTTTTCAACAACGAAGACCGTCGCTATGCACTTTTGCCGCCGCCGCTGTGACGACTTAGCCTTGGGAATCAAGCTCCATGGACAGGTGATTCCTACTTGGCCGGTGGCGAAGTTTCTTGGAATCTTTTTTGACAGTCGTTTGACGTATAGAGAACATTTTAGAACGCTTCGGGAACGATGTTTTAAATCCCTGAACGTTTTAAAATGTGTCGCCCGCACATCTTATGGTGCGGACCGCAGGACCCTTCTTCTTCTCTATCGATCGATTATACGATCGAAGCTGGATTACGCTTCCTTTGTCTATGATTCAGCGAGTGAATCCAGCAAGAAGGTCCTGGATACAGTCCATCATGCAGCACTCCGAATAGCCACCGGAGCATTCCGCACCTCGCCCAGGAGCAGCATTCTTGCTGAGGCGCACGAGCCGCCACTTTCTCTCCGCCGTCAGATGCTGGGGATGCGTTATGGGCCTCGTTTCATAAAAGGAATTACTTACGGCGTTCCGTCAATTATGCCAGATTTGGCGTATTTGATGCCAATTCGGTTTCATAAAGCCGGAGACCGGAGTAATTCACGCCATCGAAATTACGGAGCTTCATTTACGGCAAATGCTCGATTCCGGACCAATTGATGCCATCTGGGTTTCATAAAACGACGTAACTAACGCCAAATATTTTATCAAGCTCTTGATATCAGTGGTGTAAACTACGCACAAAAATGTTGCGTGATTTTGAATTAATGTGAAGATTGGAAGCTAATTTTTAATATATTTTATAATGTTGAGCCCAGTGAGGAAGAAAGAACAGCCAAAATGAGAAAAAGAAACTGCAAATCTTCTGTACCAGTCGCTTTTTGTGGCCACTATCGGAATTTTGTTTATTCGCCGCGCCGCGCCACTTTCGTAGTTAGGCACTTCTGCTTAGCTGGCTTTCTGCTGTTTTTAATATATTATTGTAATAAAGGATGGTCATCAATATCAATTTTGTTTTTTTCATAAATAATTTTTAAGATTTAAATTCAACATAATTGTTTTATAACTTCTCGTAAAAAAATAAGTGTTGACATGAAATTGTAATTTGTAGGACGCTTGATAAATTACGGTAACTACGCAAATGTGCTTAGTTACGGAGGTGTAAACAATTCCAGTTGTGGCTTTGTGAAACGGATTTATTTGCGCTCCGTAGTTTGAAAGGGTGTGAATTACGGAAAGGTGTAAGTTACGGCAGAGTTTTATGAAACGAGGCCATGCTCTTAAACTACGTCAATTCCCGACGCATCCAACGTACCCGTACGTCTTTTCGCGTCACATTGCTTCATCTGGTAATGGGACGAGTCATCCATTCGGAGCACGCATGAGAGGGTTATTCTCTACATCGAATATAGCCTTGCGCGGCGTTTGGCGTATCTGGGGAACGCCTTCTCCACCCTGGAGAAACGCCCCGCCGCAGGTAGACCTCTCGCTTTCCGAAGTAAAAAAGGATAGCCTGCTGTCCTATGAAGCACAAACCAGAGCCTTGGAGCATATAGCCTCGTATGATGGTTTTATTTCAGTCTACACAGACGGCTCAAAAACATCCGAGGGAGCGGGCTGCTCTTTTGTCGCTGGTCGGGACACCCGCTCGTTTTCCCTTCCACCCAGCGCCTCGGTGTTTTCCTCAGAGCTAGTCGCCATCGAAAAGGCTCTGTGTTTTATTGAGGTGTCCGACGGTTTTTTCTATTTGATTTTATCAGACTCACTAAGCAGTCTGTTGGCTTTACGACGGTTTAATCCTGACGACCCGATCATTCAGGACATTTTAACTCGGCTAACTTCGGTGGAACAGTCCGGAAAAACTATCCGGTTTTGCTGGATTCCCAGTCATGTTGGAATCCAAGGCAACGAGCTTGCTGACGCCGCCGCGAGACGCGCTGCCGCTGCGCCCTACACTCGGCGATTTCCTCTGCCTGCCCGGGATTACTATCCCGTCGTACGATCTTCCATGCTCTCGCAGTGGCAGGCAGAGTGGGACTCGCGCGCGAGCAGTAAGCTGAGAGATATCAAGCCAACTCTCGAGCCTTGGTCGTCATCCATGCAAAGTAACAGACATAACGAAGTCGTCTTATGTAGGCTGCGCATCGGCCATACGTATGCCACGCATGGTCATCTCCTCCGCGGAGAAGAGCAGCCCACCTGTCGCAGGTGTACCGTGCCTCTCACTGTCTCTCACGTGCTTTTATCTTGTCCTCTCGCTGAACCGAACCGGACACGCTACCTCGGGCGCATCGCTCCGGGTACCACTATCCGCCGCTTACTGGGTGACGAGTCACCCTGGGTTTTATCCGGCAACATCTTTTCTTTTATCCGTTCGATCAACTTCCAAGTGATTTACTCGACCTGACCCCAATCCAACTAGCCCTCTCTAGTCCTTTCATCTAGTCAGTTGTCTAGGACGACACCTTTGCGCTGTCTTATCTTACCTTGCTATTTTATATCGAGTCTTACTTTCTAGTCTTAGTATCTAGAAGGTTCTTTCTTGTGGCACACTTGTTTTATTAGTACGACGTTATGGGCGCAAAATGACCTTAGCAGTCGGCGCGCCCTAAAGCCCCAATCAACAAACAAACAATCTGACGAATCACTTCGGCAACGATGAGTCATCTCGGCAAACGGCTGTTG
Organism: Amphibalanus amphitrite; assembly: GCF_019059575.1. Lineage (NCBI taxonomy): Eukaryota > Metazoa > Arthropoda > Thecostraca > Balanomorpha > Balanidae > Amphibalanus > Amphibalanus amphitrite. Next base: position 194,617 of record NW_024881668.1, read on the forward strand.
GACTTCAGCATCATTTGGACCGCTAGCCATTACTGCTAAGCAGTCAGTTCCTGATTGGACCTTGGGCCTCTTGTCTGGTGGGCACTCATCAAAACTGTCATTTCGCTTCCTTACGTAGGGTCTCCTAACGTACTCATACCCTTCTAGAGGCTCGTTCGTCTGAGCTCGAGACCTGAGATTGTATCCATGTAGCCTCTGTGGTAGCGGCGGTAACTGACCATGCTCACCATTGTTCGGTAACTGTGGTGAGTTAATAACGCTGGGGTCACCTGTTGCTACTGAAGGGTTCTCAGGAACAGGACCGTTGCCCTCTTCCTGGATATCTGCAGTGCCTTCTCTCGATTTGTATGTGGGGTTTGGTGTGCTCATAGAAGCAAACCAGGGTTGGTCACCTAACGGTAACCGGGCCGCGCGGAGCGGTTGTTGACGGGAAGGTTCTTCTTCCGAGCGAATGCCTACCTGTGGGGGACGTTTCACTACATCGTAGACTCTATCCCAAACATCAGTTTCATCTTTCCGGCGTAGGTTCTCTGAATGTACTACCTTCGATTTGCCTGTTAGCATGTTTTTGATGTAATAGTTTTCAGGGCCTGATTTCGAGACTACTCGAAAATGGTTTTTCCAGGGTAGCGTGAATTTCGGTGTGTCGCCCGGTTGCACTGAGGGATCGAAATAGTAAACAAGGTCACCGGGTGTGAAGTCTGAAGGAACCGCATTTCGCGCGATGAGAGCTTTGTTTCGTTCCCTGGCTTCCTGCATGTTTTCTACTACATGTGCGTAAGCATTGTGCAAATGCTCGAACATGACTGGGACGTAGTCTTCGCCATAATACCGCAATCTGGGTTGCAGGAGCGTATCAACAGGCAGAACGGGGTCTCTTCCATACATGATGAAATAGGGAGAGTATTTGGTAGATTCATTCTTGCTTACCCTGTAGGCGCCTAGACATGGCTGCAGAACTTCATCCCACTTTGTTTGATCCTCACTAATTTGTTTTCTAATCATGTCGTTCATGCACCTATGGAATCGCTCAGTCTTTCCGTTTGACTGGGGATGGTAGCTTGATGTCCTGACCCGTGAAATTCCTAACTCGCGGTTAACTAGATCCAAGAGTGCATTGCAATATTCCGTACCTTGATCACTAATGATGACTCGCGGACAGCCATGTCGCGGAATGAATTCTTCCAAAAGTAGTTTTGCAATAGTGTTTGCCGACTTGTCTGAGATAGCCCATGCCTCGGGCCATCCGCTGAAGTGATCAACGATTGTACATACATATTTGTTTCCTTTATCCGAAATGGGAAATGGACCACACGTGTCTATGCCGGTGATCTCCATGGGAGCTGAAGGCATGGGCATGTCCTGCATAGGTCGTCTTTCTTTGTTGAGCCTTTTTCTGTTGCACGTGTCGCATGACGAGACATATTGCATGACGTCTTTCAGTAATGAGGGCCAATAGTACGTTTTGAGCACTTTGTCTGTGGTTTTCTCGACTCCTAAGTGACCTCCAAAATAACCGTCGTGAGCACAATGGAGGACTATTTTCCTAAATTTGGGCGGTAGGACGAGCTGCAGTTTGGTGAGCGGCCGGGTTTTCGTGCTTTTCTCTATGTGGTAAAGGAGTCCGTCGTCTAAACAATATCTATGGGTGTTTGGGTTGCTTTCATCGTTTGACTGAAGGTCAGCTATAATTTGTTTCAGTTCTGGGTCGTTTCGTTGGGCTTTCCGTAATGCACCTATGTCGAGGACGTGATAGTCTAGTGGCTTCTCATTGACTTCGTTGTCGTCAGCATCTACTTGCACCTGGTTATCGACTACATTGACATTCATCGACTCGCCTTGCCAGTCGAGGTGCTCATTGTCATTCAGATCACCTGCTACTGGAGTGTTGTGCAGTCGCGACAGCATGTCGGCTGCTACGTTCTGAGGGCCGGAGATGTACTCGATTTTGCACCCATACTCGCCGAGAATAATGGCCCATCTTTGGATGCGGGGATTTTTCATCTCACTGGTGAACAAATGTTTTAGCGGCTTGTGATCGGTATAAACTGTGATATCGGTGCCAATGATAATTGGACGGAGTTTTTCCAAACTGTAGACGATAGCGAACGCTTCGCGTTCGATGGTAGGCCATTTAAGTCGTTGCTCCGAAAATTGATGTGAGATATATTGAATGACCCGATTTTGGCCGTCTTGTTCTTGCATCAAAACTGCGCCTAAGGCGTACTGGGAAGCATCGGTGTATAATTTGAAGGGTCTGGTAATGTCTGGAAAAGCTAAAATCGGGGCCTGGAGAAGCGCCTGTTTGATTGACTCGAATGCGGTTTGCGCACCAGGCGTCCAGTGGAATCTGGCATGTTTCTTTGTCAGCGCATTTAAAGGCTTCGCCAATTTGCTGAAATTTGGAACGTACTTTCTGTAGTATGATGCCATACCGAGGAAGCTTCTGACGTCCCGCACGTTCTGAGGTGGTTGCATGTTTTGGACCGCTGAGACTTTCTGGGGGTCAACTGAAATTCCGTCGTTTGAAATGATGTGTCCCAGATAATTGAGTTGGTCTTTTATGAATTCGCACTTTGAAATTTTCAATTTTAGGTTGGCTTTTCGTAGCTTGGCGAACACTTGCTCCAGATGTTTCATGTGGTCCTCAAACGTTTCGCTGAACACTATGATGTCGTCTATAAACGCTAAGGCAAAATGACGAATATCTCCTAGTACAGCGTTCATACAATTTTGAAAAACAGCTGGCGAACCACTCAATCCATAAGCTAGTCTATTATATTCGAATATCCCTGCATCTGTTCCAAAAGCGGTTTTTTCTTTGTCTTCTTCCCTGATAGGAATTTGCCAAAAACCTTGTTTCATGTCCAAGCAAGTGCGGAACTTCGATTTTCCGAGCGCAAAGAATATGTCATCTGGCGACGGGATACTAGCAGCTGGTCTGACTGTAATAGCATTCAATTTCCTAAAGTCTACACAAAGTCTAAGCGAGCCATCTTTTTTGGGGACCAGCAGAACGGGTGACATCCAAGGCGAGTTGCTCCGGCGGATGACGTTGGCGGCTAACATGTCCTGAATTTGTTTTTCTAGCGCCTCTCGATAGGCGAGTGGCGGTCGTCTGGGGGCCTGATACGTCGGGGGATGGTCTTGTGTATTGATTCTCATCTCGGTTACGTTGGTCATAGTCAGCTCTATATCCTTTTCAACGAATATGTCCATATTGCCCATCAGTAACGTTTTCAACTGATCTTTTTGCTCGTCTGGGATATGGTCAAGTTTGAATGACTTAATTTTGTCCTCTGGATTATCTTTCACGTTCTCTTTCGATTTTTCTACTGACAAAACATTTGGCTTGATTTCTGAATCATCGAATTTTGTTGCTACTCCAATGACTTGTCCTTTTCTGAAGTACAAATGTCGACCCGTTTCATTCACAATTGCCCATGGGATGTGACGGTTTTTAGAGAGAGCGACGACGGCGTTTGGCAATAGAACACCGGGTTCATTCTCGAAACATGGGGACGAGGGAAGCTGAGTCACGACGAAGCTTTCGCCAGGTTTGCCTTTCCTTGCAATCGCGCATTTGACCTGTAAGTCCGAACGTGGGAAGACGTCTACGTCCTCCGCGAGTCTCACTAAATTTGTTTCTTTTGCGCTCTCTCCTCGCTTGGTTTTGAGTGGGTACACGTACCTCCCAATGATCATGGTTTGGTTCTCAAAGTCCAAAAGAGCTTTCCTGGCATTCAAGAAGTCGATACCCAGAATCATATCGTGGTTGAAATCGTTCACCACTACAAAGTCATGGTACATGCGCACTTTTCCTAGGGTGATTCGTATTTTGACTGATCTGGTCGGTTTCAATTTGTGTCCAGAGGCTGACACCAAGGTAACTTTTTGTTTTTCAGCTGGTCTCACTAGCGACGGTTCCAATAATTCTACGAATTTTTCACTGACAAGCGAGAGCTGTGAGCCGGTATCCAGAAGTGTATGAAAGGGGTGTGTTCCGATGGAAATGTCAACGTATGGGCAGTTTTCGTTAATTTTCAAAACTTGGGCGGTTTCCTTGCCGCCTGTCGCCGGATCTGTGTGAGGCTTTACATGTTTCCCTGCTGCACTTGACCTCTGTTTGACCTACCCTGCTGTTGGTTTTGCGGACGCTGGGCAGAAGCATTGGCTGCCTGTCGCTTGCGACAGATGCGTTGCACGTGGCCTATCAGGCCACAGTAATAGCAGATTGGCCGGCGATCTGGCGTCCATTGATAGATCGGCTTTTGCCTCGAATTCTGTCCGAAATTCCCAGGGTTTGGTTGATGTTGGCCCGGCTGGAACGGCGGTTGATGGAAGAATTGGCCCGGGGGCGGTTGATTCAACGGGGGCGGATACCTTTGGTCAGCTGTCTGCCGTTGATAGTTTTGGTGGACCTGAGGTCTGACTTGAAAGGAGTCGTCGGTGCGCCTTACTAGTACCTCTAGTAGGTCTCTGACCTCAGATAGGTCGCTAGTTTGTGCAGTGTTCGCGGGCGCGGGTGTGACGGCGTTGCAATCCATGGGCTCTGGTTTGTTTTTTGAATGATCGCGATAAGTAGCTAGCTCTGTCATCAGTTTGATTTGATCCATAGCTATATGATATGCTTCTGTCGGGCTTTTTGGTCGGCGGGTCGCTATGCGTTCTTGTAGTTTTCTGTCAGTGATTCCGTTGATGAATGTCCTAGTGATGGCTTCTACCACACTGGATTCATCCATTTTCTCTTTGTAGGCCTGGCGTGAGAGCGCTTGAAGTCGTTCGGCATAATGGGGAATTGACTCGTTTGGTCTCTGGACAAATGTCTGAAGCTTTTGTTTGGCTGTGTCGGCGTCGTCTAGGTAATGATATCGTTGGGACATGAGAGCTTTGAAACGGGCCCACGAGTCAATCGACGGTGATACTTCGTGGAAGTAGTCTAAGGCTGTGCCTTTGAGCGTCTGGCTAGCGGCCCAAAGGGTTTGTTCTTCGTCGCCTTTTAGCGCCATATGTAAATTGTCCATTTCGGCCAGCCATTTGCTAAAATGATCGCTACTCGTGCCGTCAAAGTGATGTTTACCAGCCACCGCCTGGTTAGTCATTAATTGGTTTTTGAGGATGCCAAAGCCCTGCATCATTGCATCTATCATTGGTCCCGAGGGAGCAGAAGCAGAAGCATGCGGGCGAGACGTTTCCGGATGAGCCATCTAGACAATTGACCGTTAACCAATCGTGAGAATACAAAACTTTATTTGCTACGTTATGTGTATACGCGCAAAAACAAAATTAAAAAAGAATTTAGTGGCCGCTTGGGAGTTGTCGGGACGTACCTGTTTGAGTTTGTCCGGTGGTTGGAGAGGGGTGCACACTGCACACACACACTGCCACACTGCACTACCACTCGTCTGATTCACGGTTGAGCGAGTTCGGGAGTTGCACCTGAAGCTGTCCGACGGCGGCGTCTGCGCAAGCGGCGGGCGCGTGATTGTCTGGATTCGCGGATGACGGTGGTGTTAAACCACGGAGGGGTGGCAGCTCCTCCAGGCTCTGCGACTCTGTTGGCGGTGTGGCCCGGGAGCAGCGTTTGCGCAGCGGCAGCTGTCGTTTACGAAGCAGAAGATGCTTCAGTTGGGTGGTCTTGATTTGATCCGGGTTGGCGCCTTCAAGGCGGCAGCAGCGCTCCAGGCACGATGGGCAGCTACACGAGTGGATTCTGCTCGTTGAGATTGTACACAGATCGCTGCCACAGCGGTGACAGAAACCACAGTTCGGACAGAAATTCCGTTGACTGTTGTTTTGGCAGTCGCACGGGTCGCGGGGGCTAGGCGAGTTGATTCGGGTTTCGATGAAGAATTTATGGTACTGGCAGAGGCGCGGCAGTACGTCTTGTAGATTTGCTCTGAGCGTGGCGACGGGTTCGAGAAGGCGCCAGCAGATACAGTTTACGGTGTACGACTTCGGATCGATGGGCACGTCAAGATGGATGCGGTAGCCGGCCAGTGATCCGTGGAATGGCATAACCGTTTCCAACCACTGGCGGAGTCTTTCGTCGGCTGCGAGTTGCGCGCAGAAGCAGATGGGGGAGAAGACGGCTTCTGCGGCAGTTGGTTCGATCCGGGTCACGGCACCAGTGTAACACGCCGTGGTTCACGAGCCCAGGGCTGGGGCACGGCGGGCAGGTGTTAGCCCTTGCACACTCCAGTTCTTCGGCACCGGTGTATTGGGAGTCACACACGATTCAAGCACGACACGTCTGATCTCAGTGACGGCCGGGGGTCTTCTGAACGGCACCCGTGAGGGGTGGTCAGAGCTCGACTCCCTCAACCTAGTTCCTACTATGGGGCGGTGGCCGTCTACCCTGCGTGGCGGCTTACGATTGGCTCAAGACTTTTTCGAGTGTAACTCGGACGTTTGTGATTGGTCGTTGCTGCGTCACGACTCTCGAATGTTCTAGTAGGTTCTGGAAGTTCTATGTCACGTGGGTGACCAATGTCACGCGGCTGAAAGTGTCCGGCGCAGCAGAGTTCCAAGAAACACGTCAAAACCATTAGTGGACATTTAGCAGACTAAAAGTGTTCCTAGATAGGTATGCGTGTGTTGAGATGTTCAGAGAGCGCCGGCTCCGGCTGCTGAGTGTCCAGGCGCCTGCCAGACGGCTTCAGGCGCTGAGCGGCGATCGACATGAATAACAAATGACACACCGCCGGCCGGGCGCGGGTTGCCGTGCAGAGCCGGGCGCTCAGCAGTGTTGAAATCGTGTAATATAAAGAAAGTATAAGTATTGCCGTAAATCGTGTTAATTGTACGTAATATAAAGAGAGGTATAAGTATTGCCGCCACGCAGGTAACGCTACTGGTAATTAATATAACAAAAACAACGAAGAAGCGAAGTACATAGGTGGCAGCGTAATTATGTACTATCGAAAGGCGAGAGGCGCACACCTTACAAGGGAGATGGGAGACGTTTCCGCGCGGGGAGGGACACCCGGGGTCGCCTAGCAGTAAATGCTTCAGCCCCCCAGTCGGTGTTGGCGCTGCGACAGTTGTTGGCACGGGGCCTTTACCGGAGCGCGCAATATGGAGACCGTCTATGCAAGGAGGGATGCCTAAGAAGAGGGACAGGGAGGTGACTCCGCGCGAGAAGGGCGCCCGGAGGCCAAGCAGGGAAAGCTAAACCCCCCAGTCGGTGTTGACGCTCAACGATCTCGGCCCAATCGACCTGATCGGAGCGCGCAATGTGGAGTCACCTGAGTGTTCGCGGTGCCGCGCCTCCGCCGCCGTTAGCGCGCGTGTAAATCACAGGTGATTAGGAGATGACGATTCAACAGAGCAATTAGTGCGAATGAGAAGCGGAACAATATCGAACGATAATCACAAAAATCACCAGAACAACATCAACAGCAAGAATGGAAGATAAATCATTAATTCATTTACCCAAATCCGTGTACTGAAAAGAGCTGTTGACTGAGACTAGTACGGAAAAGTTCCAGTACCTATCAATTTGCCAACAGTTTCATGCGCAAGGTTTCCATACACGAACACACTGGACGGAGCACGTTACAAGAACTAACATTGCCGATGTAAAAAAGGCACAAGTTCTGAATATTTATCGGGAGTTTGTGTTTCTAGCGCCATCTTGGTAGGCATTTCCGACCGTGCCGGTCAGTGTCGAGTTGGCCAGGACCTCCCTGGTGAACGCCGCCACCAGGAGGTCCCGCACCGCTTTCGCCGCATCCCCATCCCAGACGATGCCCGAGTATCGTCTGGCTGGGATCTTTGTACATGGCCCAATAGTCACCTGGCAACAAATAAGGACAACGGCTCATTATTACCATCATGAATGGTTCCAAACTGCCTCACACGAAGAGACATTTTATGCTAATAAAGAAATGCCAATCGGATACCAAGGTTTTGCCAAACCGATACCAACTTGGCACTTGGCATTCAGGTCGTAATACTTTTGGGATTTCCGCTCAACTCATTGATCGTCTTTTATCTATTAGCTTCTATGAATTTCGTACTAAGCAATTGTTACATGAACCATTGCCGCACTCCGGCAGTGCGGCACGATCCCACGATTCCCATCATCCTACCCCACAGCTGTCTATCTGCTAATGGTGCCAGGGCCTGACCCTACGGGACGGCAAACCGAGATTGGGATGAATGAATGAATGAATGTATTTATCCACGACCCCACTGGGGGTATGGGAACTTGGCTCAAATATGCATAATATGTACACAATACACACAGGCTTCATATACCTGCGTGTCCAGGCGCAGCTGGACATGCATAGTTAGCGTAGTTAGCGACTCCCACTATTTGTACATTTGTCAGTACTAGTGCTACGCATGAGCGCATACACACGCATACACACACAAAAACAAATACACATACCTTTGATTACATCGCAATCCGACATATTGGGGGTTGGGGGGGGGGGTAGAGTCTGAGAGAAGGGAGATGGGCTGGGGGGGGGGGCACTTGAGGCTGCAGATTTATGGAAAGGCATCGGTGATATGCTGGATAAGCCTAGACAGGCGGTGAAGAAGTGTCTTCTTGTTTGTCGAGAAGAGAGCCTTAAATTTAGTTGTGTCGGGATATTTAGACGCCCGGTAGAGATGGGGGAGGGGGAGAGAATGCGTGTGCGGTGGGCATGGCTGAAGGGCTGGGAGTGGCAGGCAGCCTTCTGCTGGCGACTCACTTGATTTTGGCGTCGAAGATGGAGATTGTTGCTGTTCTTGATGAGGGTTGCACGAGTAGAGTCAGAGAGATAGAGAGGTCACCACTGGTCTGCCCGGCACAGACTCCCCGGGTATTCTGTTTCTCTCCTCCTCTGCGGCCGGTTTTATTCCTTTCGTTATCCGGTTCCGGCTGGGGGTCGAGATCCGTGACCGGGCCCACCAAATCTGCATTTTCCTGTCTTGCTACCGCAATTTCTTCCGGCGGCAGCCCTGACCGGGGCTTCGAGAGGAAGCGCGTCCGGCGTGGCCGAGGCTTCGGGTTTCTCCCCTCCTCCGCTGTTTCCTGGTCGGAAGTGACGTTTTTCACAGTCGATTTCCGCCGGGTGTCGGTTCTTGGCTGCGCGGGACGCGGCGCTTTTCGCACTAGCCAGCACCAGATGTTTCGCCGGATGCTGACTTCCAGCGACGTCGGACGCAGCTGGCCTGGCCAGAGGCCCCGAAAGGATGTGAGGGCGCCAGGGTGTCTGAAGCTGGCTCGGCGTCGGCTGGGGTTTGTTTGCGCTACCGTCGGTGAACGTTTGATCTTGCGGCATTAGCCGGCTTGATGGGGGACAGCCGCTCGGTAGGCGTGTGACCGGTCTCCTCCTTGGCCCCGGCGTCCCGGCAGACAGGGTACTATGTGAGGCAGTTTATATGTATGAAAAAGATAAGTTTTTGGTGTTGAAAAAAAATGTCACAGCGTCCAGCTGTTACACAGTAAGATTGATCAACACGTAATAAGCTTCCGCTGCAAACTCTATTTAGCCGCCACCATAAATGGGATATAGCCTTTCCTACATAACAATAAATGAGATTATTCTTGTCACTTTAAATTATTTGCTTTTATAATAATTCAGATTGTACAAAATCATTGAACTGTGACAAAAAAAAAATATTTTCTATTTTTCCATGATTCGGATTAGTATTTGGTTTGGTACAAAATCATTATGAATTATAAATTAAATTGTACAAAACCATTGAACTGTGGCAAAAAATGGCATTCCTTTTCTATTTTTCCATGATTCGGATCAGTATTTGGTTTGGTTACGGTTTCCAAATCATCTACAATAGACATCATTATTGTATGCACCTCGTATATACAAAGTTACAATCGATCCTGGATGTCCAACGCTTAAGGTGCCCGGCTTGGCGTTGAAGCCGCTGCCAGACTTGGGGCTGAAGCCGGTGCCCGGTTTGGCGTTGAAGCCACTGCCAGACTTGGGGCTGAAGCCGGTGCCCGGCTTGGCGTTGAAGCCACTGCCAGTTCGGTTCATTTCAGTATATTTTGTTAACCAGGAACAAAAACATCGGAGAAAATAATCGCGGATGTCATCCCGTGCCGCCGCTGGTTGAAAGTCCACCTCCAGGTGGCAGCCGTCGAGCTGGTTTTCTTCTGCCACCACCCGTGCACAAGGATACAAGGCACGTGGTCAGTACCACCGTCATCACGAGATGACTTGACGTTGACGGCCGGTCCCGCGGTGTAATAATCAAGAATACGAACGTTTGCGTCCTTTATGCCATACTTGGTGTTGCTGAAGTCGGTGCCCGGTTTGGCGTTAAAGCCGGTCTCGAAGGCACTTGACGTCGATGGCATAGATGACGGCATCTCTATGCAGTCGTCTGATCTCGAACTTGGTGTGGCCGCCTTACCAGCAGCAGAACCAGAGACCTGGGATTCTTCCATAGCGGACTGAGAATAAAGAAGCCCAAATGGATTTAGTCATGAAAACTTACCTGTCATTTAGATTCGGCCAGATCAAGAGAAGGATTGCCCTCTTTATTAAACGTAGGCACATTAATGGAATTGGCAGCCGAAATATAAAAGCATTGTAAATATTCGAAAAATAACCATCTGAAGTGACAGGATAGCAGCTGTTAACATGGCAGAATAAAGGCTGTCTCAGTTGAAATATGAAAAGTGTTCGGTTTATGTCGCCAGAGGTGAGATGGAGCGCTTCAAATTATAATGCAGTGCAATCCAGTGTAACCACAAAACAAGGTCCTGATCAGCTATTAACACCACCCTCCTCGACAGATGTCTGAATGACAAGTTAGATCAGAAGTTAGTACGGGTTCTGGAAGACCCGACACGGTACTCCTGGGTGACAAGCCTGCATTTTCTTCCCTGGCAGTCGACTGGAAATGATTTGGTTTATAAACTTCCAAGCATACACTCCTTAACAGAGCAACCTGACTGTTAACTGACATCAGGCAGCTTTTACTGCCTGAGCCTGAGACTCTACTGAGTTGTGAGATCTCAGCTTTGTTTTTCAATAGAATAACAATTAAAACAAAGAGGATTTTCAGCTTTTCAACATTAACAACAACACTCTGATCTTCATAAAAAACGTTGCATTAGAACAACTCTGACTTATGTGCATTGATGAATCTGTTTGGGATTGATCTTGCTCCCGAATGCACTTCAATGTAGCTACAATATTTAAAACCTTGTTTCATGCAGCACTAGCTTCACCATTATCATCTAATATTTTATATAATACAATATACATAAACAGCTTACCATTGTCAAATCCCGCTGGGTCGGCTGACTCGAAAGGAAAGCCCATGAGTTTGCGGAGCATTTAATCGTCAGCTGATCCAACAGTCAGCTGATCCAACAGCTCGAGGAGCAGCGAGCGTACGCCGCGCGCCTGCTGGAGGTGATCGAGAGCGAGAAGTGCGACCGCCGCCTGCGGGCAGTGCACGCCGGCCGCGCGCCCTCCTGGCGACGGGACGCGTAGGTACCGGAGCGGCGCCCGGCGCCAGCTGATCGCCTCCTCCTGTCTGGGAGACCTGGAGGCATTCGGCGAGATGGCCGAGCGGGCCCGGCGCCGCGCGCTGCGGGTGGTCGAAGGACTGCGGCGGCGGCGGCCTGAATGCCCCCGCATCTACGCGGAGGAAGTGATGGCGCCGGAGGCGGTACTGTTCGCCGTGGCGGCGCTCAGCGACGAGCGCAGGCCGCCGGAGGATCTCGACTCGGAGCTGGCGCTGGGCGCGCGCCGCTTTCGCTCGTGGGAGCTGCAGAAGCGCGGAGGAGGGGATGAGTGATTCCGTGAACTCGGTGAGTGATGAGCTCGACGAGTGGGTCTGTAAGCTTAATGAGTGGGTTTGTGAGCTCGGCTAGTGGGTTTGTGAGCTCGATGAGTCTGTGAGCTCGGTGAATGATTCTCTGAGCCGCACCAGCTTACCGAGATACAAGTTTCGCTCGATGTGCCTTGAATTTGATCCACTCCTCGCAGATTGCACGCACTTGTCTTTCACAGCCACATGCGAGAGCAACGAGGGATCTTTGGTCGCGAGGGTTATGCCGACGATCGATTTTTGACCTGGAACTTGCTAGTTTCGTTTGCATAGACATTGTCAGATTCCGTGTTTTGTGCCACACGAGGCGCGGTAGGCGTTGTGATGTGATGTTTTCATTTATGTCGCACGTTTGTATTGATATTGTTTTGTACTACCTTGCTTGTATGTCTTCCATAATAACTACGTAGTTATAGAATATACTTTGAGCTGCCTGAAAAAAAAAAACAGTCGAATTACTTTCCGAAAAGTAGTCAAAGAGCGCACACGCTGAAAACAAAAGGCTGCGCTGCTTATCAACGTGAAAATGAGCCAGCCTCTTCTTCAGTAGGTATTGCACTCAGGGCGCCCGCACCACAAAGCAGGCAATAATAAAACACGCCACGCTAGCCTAAAAGACGCCGCGCATACCACCCGAAGACAACAGTAGGCGCGGACAGCAGTAGGCGCACAGAACATCAGCAGCGCGGGACTCCAACAGGAGCGCCAGCAGACGTGTAGAGAACAGTGGATCTGCAGACGTTATTCACGCTCTTCTCTGGGGACACGAAACAGGCGATATACTTATCGCTGCTGACGTCTTCATAAAGTACGACTTCAAGTGGTCGATGGCCATTGGGCGTCTCCTGGGCCAACCAGAGTGCCGCCGTCTTGATAAAGTACGACTTCAAGTGGTCGATGGCCATTGGGCGTTTCCTGGGCCAGCCAGAGTGCCGCCGTCTTTATAAAGTACGACTTCAAGTGGTCGATGGCCATTGGGCGTTTCTTGGGCCAGCCAGAGTGCCGCCGTCTTGATGAAGTACGACTTCAAGTGGTCGATGGCCACTGGGCGTTTCGTGGGCCAGCCAGAGTGCCGCCGTTTTGATGAAGTACGACTTCAAGTGGTCAATGGCCATTGGGCGTTTCCTGGGCCAGCCAGAGTGCCGCCGTCTTGATAAAGTACGACTTCAAGTGGTCAATGGCCATTGGGCGTCTCCTGGGCCAGCCAGAGTGCCGCCGGTTTGATGAAGTACGACTTTAAGTGGTCGATGGCCATTGGGCGTTTTCTGGGCCAGCCAGAGTGCCGCTGTCTTGATAAAGTACGACTTCAAGTGGTCGATGACCTCTTGAATTTTCCTTGGCCAGCCAGAGTGCCGCCGTCTTGATAAAGTACGACTTCAAGTGGTCGATGGCCATTGGGCGTTTCCTGGGCCAGCCAGAGTGCCGCTGTCTTGATAAAGTACGACTTCAAGTGGTCAATGGCCATTGGGCGTTTCCTGGGCGAGCCAGAGTGCCGCCGTCTTGATAAAGTACGACTTCAAGTGGTCAATGGCCATTGGGCGTCTCCTGGGCCAGCCAGAGTGCCGCCGTCTTGATGAAGTACGACTTTAAGTGGTCGATGGCCATTGGGCGTTTCCTGGGCCAGCCAGAGTGCCGCTGTCTTGATAAAGTACGACTTCAAGTGGTCGATGGCCATTGGGCGTCTCCTGGGCCAGCCAGAGTGCCGCCGTCTTGATGAAGTACGACTTTAAGTGGTCGATGGCCATTGGGCGTTTCCTGAGCCATCCAGAGCGCCGCCGTCTTGATGAAGTACGACTTTAAGTCGTCGATGGCCATCGGGCGTTTCCTGGGCCATCCAGAGCGCCGCCGTCTCGATGAAGTACGACTTCAAGTGGTCGATGGCCACTTGAATTTTCCTTGGCCAGCCAGAGTGCCGCCGTCTTGATAAAGTACGACTTCAAGTGGTCGATGGCCATTGGGCGTTTCTTGGGCCGGCCAGAGTGCCGCTGTCTTGATAAAGTACGACTTCAAGTGGTCAATGGCCATTGGGCGTTTCCTGGGCGAGCCAGAGTGCCGCCGTCTTGATAAAGTACGACTTCAAGTGGTCAATGGCCATTGGGCGTCTCCTGGGCCAGCCATAGTGCCGCCGTCTTGATGAAGTACGACTTTAAGTGGTCGATGGCCATTGGGCGTTTCCTGGGCCAGCCAAAGTTCCGCTGTCTTGATAAAGTACGACTTCAAGTGGTCGATGGCCATTGGGCGTTTCTTGGGCCAGCCAGAGTGCCGCCGTCTTGATGAAGTACGACGTTAAGTGGTCGATGGTCTTTGGGCGTTTCTTGGGCCAGCCAGAGTGCCGCTGTCTTGATAAAGTACGACTTCAAGTGGTCAATGGCCATTGGGCGTTTCCTGGGCCAGCCAGAGTGCCGCTGTCTTGATAAAGTACGACTTCAAGTGGTCGATGGCCACCCCGCTCTCGTTTAGCATCTTTTTCATAGCCTTTAATGCTCCAACCGCAGTTCGCTGCCCGGGCCAGAGCTGACGGACGGCGAGCAGCTCCGTCCGCGACAGTGACATGCAGTACTCATTCAGTACCGTCTTACGGCCGCTCCCCTCCCCCGTGGCCCACTCGCTCGCTACATCAGGCTTAGCTACCAAGTCCGATTCATGTCGTTATTTGCGCGGCTGATGACGGCAAGCTTGCCAATGAGAGTTTGTCTATTCCGTTGGCTCATAGAAGCTAATCGAGATAAAGTTGATTCAGTCCGTTTGGGACTTTCTGACAAATGGCAATGCTTACGCTATTTGATACTATGTATACAAAATAGAGCTGTTGCGTTCTGTGCCAAGCCGGAGGGTGGCATGGGCTCCTCTTTTTTTCTTGATCATGGAGGCCTAAAGTGTATCCAAGGTTCCAAAGACGCGTTATGGTTTAGCGACCTGACCCCAGCTCCTTGGCCAGCTGGACGGAGATGTCGCCCCCCGCCTCTCTAACGACGACCGTCAGCCCGTTGTCGGGCCGTGTCGGAGGGACGTCAGCGGCTCCAGCGGCTCTCTCGGTCCTGTCGGAGGGAGCCGTGTCAGCTTACTGCAGTCGGACGGAGCTGCTGCCGGGCTCCTCCTGCACCATTGTTCCCTTCTTGCGAGGGGGCACAGTGAGCTAGTGCGCTGAGAGGAGCCGTGCGTGTGTACCAGGAGGGCTTCTGAGCGTGAGGATTTCTCTTCGCCCATAATTCTTACTGTCCTGGATTCACCAGCGATGGTTTCTTCTTTTTGCCTCTCGGGGCTGGGCGACTAAGGATAGCATCTTCTTTCACACGCGTGGCAGTGTCCTTTAGCAGTCGTCGGACAAGTCCACCACGTGAAGACTGTGGCGTCCTTAGAGGAGTTGGCGTTTTACGATGCGCATGTAAGACTCCACTGTTGCGTTGAAGGCGACGGTACCGGGCATTAGACAGCTCCTGAGAGGGATCAGCGGTATGACGCTGGTAACGACGATCTGCACAACGTTATCTGCTGACTTAGACTCTACAGAGGTCAGGCGTCGGAACCTGGCCTTCAGAATACCAAAGGTGTGCTCGACCTTCACCCTGGTACCTGACAGCACTCTGTTGAAAAGCCTTTTCTTCCTTTCATTGTCCGCTGGGTTGGGCCCTTGATAGTGTTGGTTTTCGCGAAAGGGGGTCATCAGCCATGGCTGCAGCTGGAAGGCAGCATCGCCAATAATGTACTTTCCTGGCTGAATAAAGTTTTCATCCGCAAGTTTCCTACCCAAACTACTGTTCCTGAACACCCTAGAGTCGTGCACAGAGCCAGGCCACCCCACACATACATCCAAGAACCTGGCATCTGCATCACACACCGCAAGCAAGTTGATAGAGTAGAGCCCCTTTCTGTTGATATAGGCTTCCGGATCAGCCGGAGAGGGATCAGCTGCATGACGCTGGTCAGCATGTGCTGCACCAGACTTGGGCCGTAGAAGGCGCTAGTAACCGCTGGAGTATCTGCCACTTTGACTTGGGCGTCTTTTGCCGCCTCCTCGATTTGACGACCGAACGGCGTTTGCGTACCGGCTGCGGGGAGGTTATCGTCTGCTGTCATATGGAACTCGTGAGATGATGACTCTGATGCCACCGAGTGCAGATGCATCCACTGCCGTTCCTTCGACAGCGCCAGCAGACAGAAATTTTCGAAGCTGTGATCTAGCTGGGAGAGACTGGTGGCCTTCTGCATTCTGGCGAAGAGCCCCATGTAGCCGCCAGCTGCCTCCTTTCTCACGCTCTGTCGCTGCTCGGAGGTTCCGTGACAGGCCGTGAGATAGACCTGACACTAGGAGAGGTGCTTGTACCCTATTTAAACTTTGTATGTAATTTCCCGTAGGAGAACCGTTTCACGTGCGGCTGATGGCAATACGGCGACCTGCGCCCAGCCACACTCCTTGACACTGGATCTGGCCAGGTGCAGTGGGTACGCACCATCCCACAGGTACGGCACACATGCCTCTGATCGCGCCGCGAGGTCTGGCTGTGAGTATCGGAGTTTGGTCAGGAATTTGGCCGGAACGTCGGCCCCGTGATACTGGCCGTCAGTACATATGGCCGAGAGCTTTCTGGTTTCTTTCACTCCGACTGATGCCACCGTTTTTAGCCACTCTTCCGCCAGTCCATGACCATCGTACTTCTGCACAACCGGCGAACCCACCACAGAAGGCTGGATGAGACTGCTTCACGTTGACATCAGTTCTTTACCCATAGCAACTGGGACCAGAAGTGCCTTTGAACTTCCTTCTGTTGCCAATCAGTTATCAACCCACAGTAACTGGGCGGCTGGCATTGAACTCGCCTCTGATATTACCCTCACTTTGCTGCTTTACTGCAGGGCCTTGAGCACATTTCCTAGGCGAGGGGGCTCTTTCGTCATACGTGATTAAATAGGAGAACTTCCAGCGCTGCATATGAACGGGAGGGACAGACGTGATCTGGGAAAGACGTTTGGTCTTGATCTGGGAAGGACGGACAGTTACAGTAGTACAGTAGTTATGAAGTTATGAGATATTTCTGTAGAGGATTTGGCGATGAAAGCTTCTTTAACTGTCCATAATTTTACCAACACATCGATCACACAGGTCAGCTTACGTCATCACTGTCACACCCTTTACGTCATCTCTTTCTCACACCATCTGTTGCGCACACTGCTTTTATTCTGTCACGCATTTTCGGGGATCCCTCGGTCCCGAACCGTCGCCGCGCACAGCGCGCGTCCGCACACGCTGGCGTCCAAGGGCGGGAGTCGGAAGTGCAGGATTGGGCTTCGTGTCCCGGCTTGGAGCAGCTCGAGCACACAGGATTTGGGGATCGGCAGTGCTGCTGGCGATGCCCGTACTTCTGGCACCGTCGACAGCGCATGGGCTTGGGAAGGACAGGACGAACATGGAAGGACAGGACGAACATGGTGTCAGCTTGCAACCATATACCAGCTCATGCTATTCAAAGCCGTAAATGCAAACCTGATGACACACAACCAAAAGGCATGAAATGAAATACTCCATGAGATATACAAAACATCAATGGACACACATTGCAGTCTAAAATAAATGTGCCCTTGCAAATGTTGCATTGTATATTACCTGGTAGTTGTTCGGCAGGTTCAAAAGTCGATCTCTCTCTCCCCAGGCATGCCATTCACTTCACCTGAAGCATGCTGCTCTTGCCTCGATGTGGCAGGCTGTTGATCTGCCGGGTTGTGAACTTTGTAGGTGATCTTGGCAGCTTTATTAGGGGATGACACTGTATGCCCCTTGCGGGGAGCATGCCACGTTTGTGATGTCTGGGTGCATGTCACCTCCACCTGCATTTTGTCAGTCCTGGTCAGGGACTCCAGTCCATATAGTGAGGTGGCCACATGTTTACATTTGGGAGTGCTGCCACCCCCAGCTGCACATTCACAATGAGCTCCATCAACGCTTTCATCTCTATCTAACACAACATGGACATGATAACGGCTAGACTTCTTCATCTCTGCTCTTACAAGCATTTGGATGAATGTTTTGCTGTCCTCCTTTGCACCAAGGGCACTCACAATCCAGCCCTCCCTGTACATGGCCAGTGCACTTTGATGAATAACTGCCCGCTCGCCGGCATAGTACTCCCACATGTGATCAAGCGTCACAGACAGACACTGGGAAGTGGATCTGATTAACCGCAGGGGCAGCGTTGTCCACTGCATCGGCTCCTCGTCGTTCACAGGCTCATCTTCCACGCCCCGTAAGTTGTTGCATTTGTCATAAGCAGGCAGCCTGAAAAAGTGTGTCTGCTGTTAGCCACGTCCTACTCAACACAAGCTGAAGTACACCAAAATTGAGTGGATGGAACGATCATTACAATGATACTCAAATGAGCATATGCAACAATTTGAAGCTGCTAAATTTAATATTTTTATTTTCACCAGCCTTCACTCGAATATTGGGGTGCGATGGTCAGTAGCCGTCTATTGACCAATATTGCGGGCCATGAACTGGAGCACACTGCTCATGGTCACACACCTGCCAGTCACTTGCAGGCGGCCGACCTCCCTCTCGAGTATTTGATAGCGGGTGGAACGCCTCATCGACGTGTTCCTGTGGCAGAAGTGGAACTGACATGAGCATCCCGCACCACTTGCGGAAGAGGTCTGACGCCCTGTAGGCTATTGCTAGGCCACGACGTTGGAGCTGCAAAGTACACTTTCGAAAAAGCGTCATTTTTATAAAAACGGTACATAATGCTGACATCGACAATCTATAAAATAATATGTTTCCTTTCATCCTGAGGTACGTCATTTGACAGCGGGTGGAACGCCTCATCGATGTGTTCCTGTGGCAGAAGTGGAACTGACTTGAGCATCCTGCACCACTTGCGGAAGAGTCTGACGCCCTGTAGGCTATTGCTAAGCCACGACGTTGGAGCTGCAAAGTACACTTTCGAAAAAACGTCATTTTTATAAAAACGGTACATAATGCTGACATCGACAATCTACAGGGTGGACCAAAAAGGATGGAAACATTTTGAACTCGCATAAAATATGTGTTATTGCATGCAGGTGACTGAAAATGATACCAAACGAGAGTACATTTCGTGGAAATTCATAATGACATCCCTCTCATCTGCTTTCTCTCGTTTTCATTCTCCCACAGCAAATGTTCGAAGAGGCCACTTTTGCGAGACAGGCAAAGAGCGGCCCGCCTGGCTGCTGACGCGATAGCCCGATGACACATGTCCGCTGGTTTGGCTCGCACAGCCTTGGTGATCACTCTCTTCAGGTAACAGATGCCTTTAGAACCTTCCTTGTAGACCTGGCCTTGAGATGACCCCACAGGAAAAAATCCATCGGGGTCAGGTCAGGTGATCAGACAGGTCAGTTCCGACACGCACTGCGGGATATCAGCCGGTCACCAAAGTGGTTCTCGCTCCACTTGAGCGTTTTTTCGCGATGTGAGGAGGCGCACCGCCTGGCTGGAATCACATGAGGTCCATGAGACTGCCATACTTCGTTTGGGCTCACTTCAACAACTTCTTTAGCGTCGCTTGGTAGCGCTTTTGGTCGTCAGCCACGGTGTTGTCGCTCCCATCCTCGAACCGAAGTGGAACTGGTCTGTCTGTCTTCTCATCTGACCTATGGATTCCTTTCCTGTGGAGTCATCTCAAGGGCCAGGTCTACAAGGAAGGTTATGTAGGCCTCTGTGAACTGAAGAGAGCGATCACCAAGGCTGTGCGAGTCATACCAGAGGACATGTGTCATCGGGCTATCGCGTCAGCCGGCAGGCTGACGCTCTTTGCCTGTCTCGCAAAGGTGGCCTCTTCGAACATTTGCTGTTAGAGACTGAAAACGAGAGAAAGCAGATGAGAGAGATGTCATTATGAATTTCCACGAAATGTTCTCTCGTTTGGTATCATTTTCAGTCACCTGTATGCAATAACACATATTTTATGCGAGTTCAAAATGTTTCCATCCTTTTTGGTCCACCCTGTATAAAATAATATGTTTCCTTCCATCCTGAGGTACGTCATTTGACAGCGGGTGGAGCGCCTCATCGATGTGTTCCTGTGGCAGAAGTGGAACTGACTTGAGCATCCTGCACCAATTGCGGAAGAGTCTGACGCCCTGTAGGGTATTGCTAAGCCACGACGTTGGAGCTGCAAAGTACACTTTCGAAAAAACGTCATTTTTATAAAAACGGTACATAATGCTGACATCGACAATCTATAAGATAGTGTGTTTCCTTCCATCCTGAGGTACGTCATTTGACAGCGGGTGGAACGCCTCATCGATGTGTTCCTGTGGCAGAAGTGGAACTGACTTGAGCATCCTGCACCACTTGCGGAAGAGTCTGACGCCCTGTAGGCTATTGCTAAGCCACGACGTTGGAGCTGCAAAGTACACTTTCGAAAAAAACGTCATTTTTATAAAAACGGTACATCATGCTGACATCGACAATCTATAAAATAATACATATGTTTCCTTACATCCTGAGGTACGTCATTTGACAGCGGGTGGAACGCCTCATATCGACGTGTTCCTGTGGCAGAAGTGGAACTAACATGAGCACCCCGCACCACTTGTGGAAGCTGTCTGACGCCCTGTAGGCTGTCGCTAGGCCACGACGTTGGAGCTGCAAAGTACACTTTCAAAAACGTCTTTTTCCTAAAACGGTACACCTTTCTCAAGCTGTTTGGGTTAATCCATTAGCCAATTCACATACATGACCGTTTTTGATTGACGCATTTTACAGAAAGTTGATGAAAATGTCACGACGTACAAATGTTCTACGTACCTCCTATTTAAATATTGAGGCCTTGCAACTTTCATTTTTCCCTCTTACTTCTACTCCAAGTTAAGTAAGTATCCCATGCTGCTTGCTGAGGCGAACATTTCAATCACTGTAACTGAACATACAATGCCTGTCGATACAGCGCCGGACAGAAGTGGAAGTGACAGGCAGACATTCATCCACCGGGCCAGCAGTCCTCGACGGCCCCCTTAACAGTTGCCTCGAAGTCGGTGGTGATGGGCAAACGGGCGCAACGGTAGCTGGAACCCCAGTTCACCTCCATCACCTGGCCGATTTTCGGCTCTCCTTTGTTTTTCACATGCTTGAGTGGCGCCACGCTCCATTTCGGTGGATCTTCCAACCACTTCACGAAGGCAAATTGATGGCTCCACCAACGCCAGTGACCTGACCAAGTTCTAATGTAATTTGGCTTGATGGATGGCTTTTCCACTCTCGGGAGTGAAGGGGGTAAGGTATCTCGAGTCGGGTTGCACCACCACCGCCACATGTTCTTTTTTTTGGTAGATTTGCCGGTAAATGGCTTGTCTTTTCGGCCATCAAACTACAGAGCCTGGTTGGGGCCCTGCTGGTCGGTGGTCTGCCAGGCGGTGCTTGACCCACGGCGCGCTTGGCGGACTGGCCCGGCCTCACGTGGGCGGAATTCTCGAAGAGCGTCGGCTGTCACGATAGTCTCTATGTCAGCCGACTCTGTGGTTGATGCTGCGCTGTCTCTGTCTGCCTTTTTGACTCGCACATCCGTTAGTCGTGTAGGCGGCCCACAGATACTTGGGTTTTTGGAGCTGCCTAGTCAAGAAGAGAAGGTGCTGGTTTTTCGCTGTCAGGCACTCTGACAAAAAGTTGCGGCTTATTACTGACCGGGTCAGCACCGGATGAGCACCCACCTTTTCAGCACTCAGCTCTTTTCGTTTCTCAAACAGTTTTTGCCGAGCGTTTGTCGTACCGAATATGGTGATGATTGGCCGCGCCTTCCCTGGCTGTGGGCGGCGGAGGCGGTGGGGCCGGTTCAGGCTATCGGCCGACAGATTGAGACCGGCGGCCTGGCCTATGTCTCCCCAGGCTGCCTGTTGCCTCGCCGTTGGTCTCCTGCATACCGGTGGATCTCCAGGGTGGTGCGGCGGTTGTATGCGTCGAGCTCCTTCATACGTCGCTCAGTAAACTCAAGCCTGTTCTTGGTAGACGATAGTACTGACACGAGCGACGCTATACGAGCTTCATTTGCTTCGTTGACTCGGTTTACTGCCTGAGCTACGGCTTCCGTAGCTCAGGCAAGGTCCTGTAATGTTTGGACGAATTCAAGTTCACTTAAGATTTTCTTTGCCTCTTCCTTAATGTCGATTTCAGTCATGTCAGCCATTTGAGTTCACACCACCCACCGGCTAGCTCCCATAGTTAGAACTAATCCCTCACTGCACAGGTCGCGGCTCACAGGGTCCGGGCGCGGAGGGGCAAGGGATGCACGTCCGCTCCGGCCGGCGGTCAGGGGTCGACTCAATGCCAGCGCCCCGAGCGGCTGGTCTGGTTGGGCGTTATTCCGGGACGCACACTAGGAGCACATGAGCTTACCTTGGATGTTGTCCTAGGTGTGGCCGGACCTTTGGTAACGAAAGCAGCGTATGGCATTGGAGGCACGCACAAAGTCACACTAAACCTCGGACAGGTCTTCCTCTTGGTCAGAAGCAGAATCATCGGTTACATTTGGAAAAGGACAGTGCATCTGAGAGATCTGGTCAAGTGATGCCCGATCATCTGAGACGCAGACAATGCTTTATCTTCGTCCGAAGCAGGATCCTCGGCTGCATTTGGGAAAGGACAGTGCATCTGAGTGGTCTGTAGCGCCTGCTCGTCTGATACCGCATACAGTGCTTCCTCTTTGTCCGAAGCAGGATCCTCGGCTGCATTTAGGAAAGGACGGCGCATCTCAGAGGTTCGTGGTGCCTCATCGTCTGAAACTGCAGGCAGTTCTTCCTCTTGGTCCGAAGCAGGATCGTCCGCTTCATTGGCTATTTCCACAAGACACGATGGGCTGGGTGTTGCGCTCTGACTGACATTGGTCTAGGTCGTCTAGCCTAGGACGATAGGGAGTCTCTGCCCGGGCCCTGGGGTGCGACTTGTGGTTTCAGGGCCCTCACTACTGCACCGGACTGGTAAATGCAAGAATAGTGTTAAAACAAGTAATCAAAGCAAGGTTTACGGCACCAATGCATTCACTGCAGTTACTTCGACAGCTCCATCAGACGGAAGTGTTCTTTCTTGATGGCCGCCGTCTTGATTAAGTACGACTTCAAGTGGTCGATGGCCATTTGGCGTTTCCTGGGCTAGCCAGAGTGCCGCCGTCTTGATTAAGTACGACTTTAAGTCTTCGATGGCCACCCCGCTCTCCTTCAGCATCTTTTTCATAGCCTTTAAGACTCCAACCGCAGCTCGCTGCCGAGGCCAGAACAGGCGAGGAAGAACAGGCCAGGAAGGCGAGCAGCTCCGCCCGCGACAGTGAGATGCAGTACTCATTACACACTAAAAGTGAGCTACGTACCCGAAAGATCGCTCTGAACTTTCCGTTGTACCATGTCGGGACCTCGACTTCCCAAAATCCGCTTGTCCGCAGTATTTTGGAGCGTCTCAGACGGTGCTTCAGTGCCAGGAAGGAGTATAACCCTGGCCAGTTTTGTTAACCCCTCCCGGCACCGCTGGTAGGTGTTCAGTGGTCCGTAGTTCCCCTCCCAGTTCTACTTCTCCGTCCGGTCCCTCTCTCGCCACCAGTCCATCTTCCGCGGCACGGCCTCACTGAGGGCCCGCAGCAGCAGTTCGGCCCGGCCCCGCGGCGTGTCCGTCTCGGCGGTCAGGCCGGCCGGCCGCTCCGCCGGCAGCCGCCGCAGCTGCTGACCTCACCAGGCGGCCACCGCAGCCGGGTCACCCAGCAGGGGCTCCAGGTCAGAGTCGGTGAGGAGCCTGGTGAGCGGCGTCACGTCGAGCGTGACGGCGTCACCGACTGGTGACACTCAAGGCCATGTACAGGTAACACTGCTGTTGGCGTGTCCCGAGTACATGTGGTGGTACCACAGGAGCAGGTGGGGGCCGCGCGGGCCAGGCGGGGGATGGCGTAACTCCACCAGCTCTCCCAGCAGGGAGCCTCGGGTCGGAAACGGATGCCTTCAAACACAGCCAGCCGGAGGAGCAGCCGTCCCAGACGGAGCCGCAGCTGGAGCTCTGGGAGCGGCTCTGTCCCGCCTTCCAGCAGGATGTCCAGGTTCCAAAGCACCTCACAGCAGGCCATCAGAAGGGGTGTTACGTGCTCCCTCACCAGTCGGAGGGAGCCGGTGATGGCCCGCCGTTGCATGGTCCAAGAGCACAGTGCTGCGCTGCCCAGAAGGCAAAGCTGTCAAAGCCAAGTTTTTGGTACTGAGTGCAGATGCATCTACTGCTGTTGGCCGGCCGCGGGTTCTTCAGCGGCGGCAGGCTCCTGGAGCACACGGGAGGCGACTGCGAGGAGATCCCGCTGCGCAGTTGGATACATGTGCCGCCGGTTTCGCTGCTCGTAGCGCTGCTCAGCCACGTTCACGGAGTGGCGCCGGCAAAACGCCAGCAGCCCACTCTGGTACGGGCTCAGCTGGCCCGCTCCTCCAAGTAAAACCTCATGGACGCGTTGCCTGTGTGTTACTGCATGGCCGCCGCCACATCGCGGAGCTTTAGGGCCACGGAGGGCAACGGCCTGGTGAATGTCATCTTCGGGTGGTTTGCTAGAAAGTGTCGGATGGCAGACACTTTGGGGGCGACCCGCTGTGCCGCCATGTAATCAACCATCGAAAGTTCAAGTGCTGTCCTGGGTCCTGGGTCTCGCACTGGCTCCAGCGGCACCGCCTGCTCCGCGAACCACTGGTCCGCTTCGTCGTTCTGAAGGCATATGACGTCCATCTCGTTCTCCGAAATGAGAAGGCATCAGCAAACACAACAAAAATGGGTGTTTTCCAAGGACATCCTGACAAGTAAAACAAAGACAGCGTAAAAGAAACGGGATAATTATGAAATGTGTAGAGTAATATTGCAAATGAGTAGGTATGAATTGCACGCGTCGGAGCCCTCTCCGCACTGGTACTTCCCGCCCTGTATGAGTCGGACACTAATACGTACTCTAGTATGCGTCACCAATTGTTTGGGTCGTTCAATGTTGGACGGGAAGTCAGTGAGCCCTATGTGGTGAAGTCGGGGGATGCCTCCAGGCGGTATATTTTTGTCACGGGTCCCCTTGTTTGACGACCCCGCAATGATATGACAGCAGCTCTCGGGATTCCATCCCGTCCACGAATGAGAGCTAATACACGAGCCAGTGGCCAACGACCTCTGCTCCCTTCCCCGTGCACTAGGACGATTCTCCAACTTGGGGGGTGCGGACTGGACGTCCGCGGGGGCTTGTGCTCCAAGGATACATTTTCTTTTGAGCATATCTCACTGCTTTTTGGGACGCTCCTCTGAAAACGCCCGCGATCGCGCGCACACTTCCCCAAGTGACGCCGTAGCACTTCCCCGGCGAGCAGGGCCGAGCTGCCACTGTTCGTGGTCCGGCCCAGCTGCAGTCTGGCCACGACTGCTCCGATAAGCTGGTCAGCACTGCACAGATCAGGGCCGTTCCAACGAATGGCCGGCTCCATGGCTGCATTGGCGTGGGTTAACTGCCGGTGCATGCCGAACACTTCTTTGACTGCGCTGACCATGCTTCCACTTTCGGGCGGAATGATGAGCCAGATACGGATGACCAGGTCCAGGTACGGCTTTGTGACAGCAGCTTGGCGCAGCAAAAGATGCTTCAGGGGCTCCTGATTCGTTTTCATGCCTTTGCATGCATCGGAATTCGGAGCGCAGTTCATTAAAAGATGGTTGACGCTCTCCATAGTATAAAACTCCCAAGTGCCTCACATCTTTAGCACTAACACGGGAAACTGAGTACAAAAGAAAAACATTATTCAAATTCCCAAGTACCTCACCTCCTTGATCTGCAGCGTTGTCTCTAAGTTGATAATTTGGCGCCGCAACTCTTCAATCTGCACGTCCCGGGGGTCCGGGAGCGGCGGCTCTGGCGTATAGCGGGGTAATGACCTCGCTGTCGCCGAGGACATCTCACTCGGCGGCGACCACAGCTCCGGCGACGGGGATGCCGGCGTGAGGGGCGGGCTGCTCAGCGTGAGGTGAGCGTGAGGGGCTCGTGAGGGACGGCCCCCCAGCAGGGAGGACCTCTCGCTTTCCGAAGTAAAAAAGGATAGCCTGCTGTCCTATGAAGCACAAACCAGAGCCTTGGAGCATATAGCCTCGTATGATGGTTTTATTTCAGTCTACACAGACGGCTCAAAAACATCCGAGGGAGCGGGCTGCTCTTTTGTCGCTGGTCGGGACACCCGCTCGTTTTCCCTTCCACCCAGCGCCTCGGTGTTTTCCTCAGAGCTAGTCGCCATCGAAAAGGCTCTGTGTTTTATTGAGGTGTCCGACGGTTTTTTCTATTTGATTTTATCAGACTCACTAAGCAGTCTGTTGGCTTTACGACGGTTTAATCCTGACGACCCGATCATTCAGGACATTTTAACTCGGCTAACTTCGGTGGAACAGTCCGGAAAAACTATCCGGTTTTGTTGGATTCCCAGTCATGTTGGAATCCAAGGCAACGAGCTTGCTGACGCCGCCGCGAGACGCGCTGCCGCTGCGCCCTACACTCGGCGATTTCCTCTGCCTGCCCGGGATTACTATCCCGTCGTACGATCTTCCATGCTCTCGCAGTGGCAGGCAGAGTGGGACTCGCGCGCGAGCAGTAAGCTGAGAGATATCAAGCCAACTCTCGAGCCTTGGTCGTCATCCATGCAAAGTAACAGACATAACGAAGTCGTCTTATGTAGGCTGCGCATCGGCCATACGTATGCCACGCATGGTCATCTCCTCCGCGGAGAAGAGCAGCCCACCTGTCGCAGGTGTACCGTGCCTCTCACTGTCTCTCACGTGCTTTTATCTTGTCCTCTCGCTGAACCGAACCGGACACGCTACCTCGGGCGCATCGCTCCGGGTACCACTATCCGCCGCTTACTGGGTGACGAGTCACCCTGGGTTTTATCCGGCAACATCTTTTCTTTTATCCGTTCGATCAACTTCCAAGTGATTTACTCGACCTGACCCCAATCCAACTAGCCCTCTCTAGTCCTTTCATCTAGTCAGTTGTCTAGGACGACACCTTTGCGCTGTCTTATCTTACCTTGCTATTTTATATCGAGTCTTACTTTCTAGTCTTAGTATCTAGAAGGTTCTTTCTTGTGGCACACTTGTTTTATTAGTACGACGTTATGGGCGCAAAATGACCTTAGCAGTCGGCGCGCCCTAAAGCCCCAATCAACAAACAAGGAGCCGTGGGGCGGAGACGGATACCCTCAAACACAGCCAGCCGGAGGAGCGTCCGTCCCAGACAGAGCCGCAGGACGGAGCCTCTGAGAGCGGTTTCGTCCCGCCTTCCAGCAGAATGTCCAGGTCCCAAAGCTCCTCACAGGAGGCCATCAGAAGGGGTGTTACGTGCTCCCTCACCAGTCGGAGGGAGCCGGTGATGGCCCGCCGTTGCATGATCCGAGAGCACAGTGCTGCGCTGCCCAGAAGGCAAAGCTGTCAAAGCCAAGTTTTCGGTACTGAGTGCAGATGCATCTACTGCTGTTGGCCGGCCGCGGGTTCTTCAGCGGCGGCAGGCTCCTGGAGCACACGGGAGGCGACCGTGAGGAGATCCCGCTGCGCAGTTGGATACGTGTGCCGCCGGTTTCGCTGCTCGTAGCGCTGCTCAGCCACGTTCACGGAGTGGCGCCGGCAAAACGCCAGCAGCCCGCTCTGGTACAGGGACCCGCAGTTGCTTCTGTACACACTAGTATTTCAGCGTATTCTTTGCCTGTGACACCGTTGGAGGCGGATTGGGAAATGATTGTGTGCTTATTAAAACCACCATCTGAAGGGCTTTAAACTGATGTGCTGCTCTCCTAATTCAGTGAACTTTTTATGGCTATATC
Source organism: Amphibalanus amphitrite (assembly GCF_019059575.1). Taxonomy (NCBI): domain Eukaryota; kingdom Metazoa; phylum Arthropoda; class Thecostraca; order Balanomorpha; family Balanidae; genus Amphibalanus; species Amphibalanus amphitrite. The sequence continues at coordinate 222,241 of NW_024881668.1, forward strand.
AGCAAAACATTGTTTTCAGCGCTTTTTCTTGCCCCATTCCTTCTGAAACCTGAAACCGCCTATTCCATTTACTCCTGCCATCTGACGATGGTCGTGCTGACTACTAGTTCCGGCGCTAGTTACTGCTCCAGTTTTGCACCCGGCACAAACTCAGGCGGCACGGGGCCGTGGCTCGACCATGGGGAGGGTCGGACCGAGCCGACTGCCTGGGGCGCGGCAAGATCGGACGCCCTGCTGGGGAAGGGGTCGGGAGTGAGGGGGAGTGGAGGAGGTGGTCACGTGGTCCGTCCAAGCTCGCAGACGACCTGTCCTGCGCCCAGCCATGTTCCGTGATCCAAAATGGCACGAGAGCTGTGGAATGCCTGGAGGAGACGCTTCGAAAGCGAACTTCAGCAGCACTAATTTACCATATTCTGTGGAGATAAATGAGTATTATCTTAATGAAGATAAAAAATTGTATGCCCAAGCTGTATAAGCTGTATCTTTTTAAAAGTTGTAAATAGGATTATTTTTAGGGACTTATAGGTTTCGTATACACAGTGAATCGTGTTACAATAAGCCGTTTCGCTGTTATGGTTACTAACTGAAGAGTTATCCTTTTTCTCATAGGGAATGACAATACAATAACAATACGAATAAAACCAGACGTTTCGCACAAAAAATTGCCTCCGTCAGTGGCAAGAAATAAGTAATTAGGCATGCATGTTTTCTTTCGATAAAATCGATGAAGTAGTTATCTTTATTTTTTAAGATATATTTTCAGCAGTTTTTTAAGCACATCATGGAAGCTTATAAACATTTGTGTATTTCATCGGCAACCCGGCTGGCCAGACCGAGACGGTGCCGCATTTAGTTCTCATCGATGTTAAACCTATACACTTATTTTTTTCCACTGACGAAGGCACGTTGTTGTCCGAAACGTTTGGTTTTATGCGCATTGTTTTTATATTGTCATTGTCCGTGAGAAAAACATACTCATATGGACTGGTCTCAGTTCATGTAGAAATTGTTGCACATTCATCAACACCGATAAAATGAATATTAGCCCTCACCACACATATAAGTAGAGGTAAGTAGACCGTGCCCCCTGTTTTTCACCAATTAATCGCGGCAAAGCGAAGGATTGCGACGGTTCTTTGGTGCCCTGGAGTTAATCAATTTTACAACTTCCCGGAAAATTAAATAGCCCTTATCATTTTTGCATCTTGTCTGAGAATTTTAAATCCCTGAACCAAATTACCTTTAACTTGTGATTATTTTTCTCAAGATCATGTCAGGCCAGATTAGCAATTGAAAGTCAGCGCACATCTTCTGTGTGTTTCCATAGTCGTTTCGTGATTAGCAACGTGACAACATGTGAAATATGCTATCTAATGTTCGTCTCATTGATTGTTGTGGGTGCCAAGGTCACGTGAAACTCAGGTTAAGGTCATTTACTTGAAATGATCTCGGTTAACTTCTTTAAATTTACACCCTTTTACTGTGGTTTTTAGGAAGTGTTGGTTTAAAATTTAGCACCCATTTTAGCATTTGAAAACTAGGCATATACTTAGGTATCAGTTATAGTGCCTATGCAATATGTTGCAAGGCTGTAAGTGCTGGTTAACATTCTATGGATAGCCGGCAGAACGCCTAATAAGCGAGCCAATCCAGCAAAAAGGTCCTCGACGCAGTCCATCATGCTGCAATCCGTGTCGCCACCGGAGCATTCCGCACCTCGCCCAGCAGCAGCCTTCTTGCTGAGGCGCACGAGCCGCCTCTATCCCTACGCCGCCAGATGCTTGGGATGCGCTATGCGCTGAAACTGCGTCAGTTCCCGACGCATCCGACGTATCCGTACGTCTTCTCCACCTACTACACTCGACTTGACAGAGCGCGACAATCGCTCTGCTTTGGAGCGCGCATGAGAGGTCTCTTCTCCGCAGCCAACATAGGTTTACGTGTCGTACGACGTAGCTGGGGTACGTCCTCTCCGCCTTGGAAACACGCAAAACCTCAAGTAGATCTCTCACTCTCCGAAGTTAAGAAGGATGACTTGCTGCCTTGTGAGGCGCGAGTCAGGGCCTTGCAACACATCGTCTCGTACGATGGTTTTAACACCGTTTTTACAGACGGATCAAAAACACCTGAGGGAGTGGGATGTGCTTTTATCGCAGGTCGCGATACCCGCTCATTCTCTCTACCTTCTTTTGCCTCGGTGTTTTCATCTGAGCTAGTCGCCATCGAGAAGGCTCTGTGTTTTATCGAGGTGTCGGACGGCCTTTCTTACTTGATTTTATCGGACTCCCTAAGTAGCCTTTTGGCGTTACGGAGTTTTAATCCAGTTGACCCGATCGTTCAAGACATTTTAGCTCGACTTCAGTCAGTGGAACAATCGGGAAAATTTGTTCAGTTCTGCTGGATTCCCAGCCACGTCGGCATACACGGCAACGAGCTGGCAGATGCGGCCGCGAGGCGCGCGGCCGCAGCCTCCTGCACTCGACGTCTGCCATTGCCGGCGCGTGACCTTTATTCGGCTGTGCGATCTTTCATTCTCTCTGAGTGGCAGGCAGAGTGGAGCCTACGTGGAGGCGGAAAGCTCCGTGAGGTGAAGCCGACTTTGGAGCCATGGAGGTCTTGCTTGCAAGACAACCGGTCCAACGAGGTGATCTTGTGCAGGCTCCGAATCGGCCATACATATGCCACGCATGGCCACCTCCTCCGCGGAGACGAGCAGGCCATTTGCAACGGTTGTTCCGCGCCTCTTACCGTCGCTCACGTGCTCTTATCTTGTCCACTTTTAGAACCAGACCGGACGCGCTACCTCGGCCGCATCGCTCCGGGCACCACTGTCCGCCACCTGCTGGGTGACGAGTCACCCTGGGTTTTATCTGGCAACATCTTTTCCTTTATCCGTGCAGTCAAATTCAAAGCGATTTACTCGACCTGACCCAAATCCTCTCTAGTCTCCTTGTCTAGTCAGTTGTCTATTACGACGCTCTTGCGTTGTTTTATTTTACCCTGTCTTTTTATAAAGTCTTTTACTTTCTAGTCTTGATATCTAGAAAGTTTCTTCTTTTGAAACACTTGTTTTACTAGCGCGACGTTATGGGCGCAAAATGACCTTTGCAGTCGACGCGCCCGAAAGCCCCAATAAACAAACAAACAAGGTGATCTGGCGTGACCCGTCCTACCCCAAATGCTTTGATACATGTCTTTGATCAAAGCAAGTGCAAAGTCGGAGTCAGAAGCAAGCCAAGTCCCAGCAGACTTCACTTGTAGAAATTCTAGCAGGATCCAATTTCCCGTGCTTTTGGGTTATTAACCTGATCTGGGAGGTCAACCAGTGACCTAGGATCTCAGCATTGACCAGGACATAAAAATAATTGCCTTTTTCTCGTCAGCGATGACCAGGACCCTCAAATCATCGGATTTCTCTCGTCACGAGCAGCTCGCTCTCTTTTTATTTTTCAGCGAAGCTCTGGCTCTTTTTATCAAGGGCCGAATGGCTGAGGGTTTCTACGCCCCTCTGCTACATGTAAGACGCTGAAAAGAAATGCCTAAATGGGTGAGGGTTAAATATCAATTGGTTTTTAAGTGCCGAAGCCCGAAGCACTTTAATTTTCTTCGATAGCAGTTTTTAAGACCAACGAGCTCGAATACTATAACTTCTTGAACAATGTAAGCACCACATAAAATGAATCGTGAGAGAAGCGGCTCAAGATTAAGGAGCTATGAGACACTTAATAAAAACGGCATAGGTTAGAAACTGCACCTAACTTGCACTGGTTTTTAAACCTTTTCGTTGCAGACTGGTAGATTAAATTTTAGGATTGATTTCAGCTGATGCTCTAATGGAGCTATTCATTCGTTCATTCATGCGACCATCCAATTCCACTCATAAAAGAAGCCAGTGACAAAATTTAGATGTGTGAAATACAAACTCAATTAAAGTTTAATGATACGGCAAATTTGACAGCTTTTATAATGAACAGACAAATAACTTTAACAAATCAAGGTTGAGAGCCCCAAATATGGGAGAGTGAGGTAAGATGAGTCAAGGGGCAAGTTTAGCCACCCCATGTATCTCAGCTCCTGTGGCGCTGATTGACTTGAGCTTCCATGTGCCGTTCGCTTACGATGCTGCAGTCTTTCACGTGAGACGGCAACGTTCTCACGCTCAGCACCCGGTAACATGTGGTATCGCCCCTGATAACTAAGACATGTGTTGCCTTTAACCCTCGCATGTGTGCGGCGTTTGCCAGCTTCTAATGTGTAGGGGGGGGGGTCGGTTGGACCCCCCCTTGCCGTTTGGCCCCTGATCGAGCTAGAGCTTCGCGGAAAAAACGAGCGTGTTGCCCGTGACGAGAGGAATCCGATGATACCAAATTTTAAGGTCCTAGGTCATTGGTTGACCTTCCAGGTCAGGTCAATGACCCAAGGTCGGGAAAATCGGGACCTGTTAGAAAGTCGTAAAGTGTGGCTGCTTAGGGGTTTTTCGGGGTGCTGATCACGAATATCGTGCGTTAGGCGGCACGGGCGGACATCGATAGCAGCGCCTCTATCGGTCACTAGGGAAAGCTGGGCTGTAGGCGACGAAATACCGGCTGAGTTGTCACAAGTTAACCCGCGCCCCGCTGGGGGGGGGGGGCAGAATCTGCCCCCCCTCCCGTTTTTCGCCAATAACTTCTAAACGCGTTACGCCAGCGACGTCAAACTTTCAGTACCTTATCATACATCAATTTGACACGTTTCCTGAAAATTTGAGCGAAATCCGTCGGAAAATTTTTGAGAAATTGACGTTTTAGTGACGTCATGTTCGCCATTTTTGCCTCAAAAACGGCAAAATTTCAAACGCCGCTAACATCTTCATTTTTAGAGGAATCAAGACGTAACAAAAAAGGTTATACGTGATTCTACTTTGTCTATCAAATGGCTATCTCGGTTTTTTGAAAATGTTGGATTTTGGCCAAAAAATTTTCCAAAAAACTGACTTTTTTGGGAAAATATTTATAAAATCTAAAATTTTGAGTTTATCGAAAAAAAAACGGAATATATGTCAAAGAAGTGGTCTATGTGCACCTACATACCAATTTTTAGAAGAATCGGTTCAAAAATGTGGGAGTTATTCAAAATTATATGACGTCACGACACACAAAATTTTTGAAACATGATTTTTTTTGGAAGTTCTAGACCTCGTACGGAAACAAAAATAGCACCATTCGATTCGCCGTGAAAAACTGCATCGGATAGATACCTTTTTAGGCCTTAACAACCAACTTCAAAATTTGACCTCACTTGACCTGACCTTGACCTGACCTCGACCTGAAATTCATCCAGAGGTGGTCCATATCACTTATTGAGTGTGCCTATTGAATTCCATGAGTAAAATGACCCATAAAACATGTGTCGCACATGCCCTTTTCTATATTTTGTTTTTGGTGACCTGACCTGACCTGACCTGACCTGACCTTGACCTTGACCTTTGAATGACATTGTGTGCAACGAATATTGTCTTGGTAGTCTAAGAACACGTTTTGGGCAATCATTCTCAGTCTATTCTTCGGCAACTACGGTGCAAGGCCGATACTGTAGAAACTTGCATTTTGTACCCTTGACCTGACCTTGACCTGACCTCTGACCTACTTAAGCAAAAAAATTTGGGCTCTTAAGATCCGCCTTGTCGAGAGCTTTCGATTGCCGTTTTCCCCGTCTTTCTACGACCATCGGTTCGGAAGTTAGACAGGGGGGGGGCAGAATCTGCCCCCCCCCCCAGCAGGGCGCGTATGGCTGAATAGCCCAGCGGGGCGCGGGTTAAATAGGTTTATAGACATCCGTCTTGTGAAAAAGTTGAACTTTTGCCTTCAATATTTCTACAGGCAATTTTAGAAGAGCCTTCACATAGATTACAAAACCGTTTAAATTATTTTATTCACTTCAAGCCTTCCCTATTGTTCTTGATGATGCGGGAACTATTTCTAATTAGTGCTTCTAGCTTAGTAAAAGAACATATTGTGCAAACGACGAAAAAAGCATAAATGGAAGATTTTAAATGCAATTTTCTGTAACAAATAATGGTAAATTCTCTACACATCAAGGAAAAGGTGCATGCTAACTGATAATTTAAAGTTCTTGGGGCCAGTTGGTTTCTTCTTTTCTTACGTCGCCCCAATGGCCGCGAATACACTTGTGATAACGCCTATCGGCTAGTTTTGATCACAGATGATGGCTTTAAGCATTTAGACCAGGTCGGGTCAGGTCAGGTCAGGTCAACCAGTAGGCGTCGTGACGGGTATTCGTATTACGTATCAACCGCCTCTGACAGCTTCGTAACATGTTACGAAGTCACCAAAACTACTTCGTAAATGTTCAAATGGTTACTAAATTCGAATTCAGCTCCAAAAACTAGCCTAGAAACATGTAAAACTCGAAAAAGTGACCCGAGGTCACCAAAGGTCAATGACCTGACCTGACTTTCAAGTGACCTTGACACCCACCCTAATGCATGGGAGCAACATCACATCAAATCACATGTTTGAACGTTTGAAACCACGAAAAGCTTGCAAACACGCGGCTAATGCGAGCCGACATACGCGGAATCGCGATTCCGGCCAAACATGGTCTCGGAAAAGAGGTCACAGGTCAAAGGTCATTGGGGTCAGGGTCATGAAATTATCAGGGTAGGTGTAAAATTGATCAATGTGAGGGTACTGAAAGTTTCGTCGCGATCGGCCGCCTTTTTACGCGAGTTATTCGCGAAAAACCATGGGGGGGGTCCATCCGACCCCCCTCCTACACATGCGAGGGTTAAAATGAGATGGTTTGTTATCTGCGGTGCATGATTATTTTCCTTAGCGGGTGTCATTAATCGAAAATGGCCACGGATGGGGCAAGATGAGCCATTTTCACCTGGGGGAAGATGAGCCGGATAAGCCATTGTTGTCTCCACTGTCGAAAACCAAACTGAGCTGCGCTTGTTTCTGCTGAATAAAAATGGTAGGAGATTGTTTTTTTTTTTATTACACAATTTGTAAGTAATTTGCAGATTATCTGAAGGATAAAATGATTTCTTCCGTGATAGAAAACTTGACGAGTTATTGGAAGGCTTAAAACAGTCACTTTTTGATGGAGGAAAAAAACTTTGCCATAAGTATGCATGCCATGGAGTAAATAAAAGAGCCCACTCTTCGCCGCGCCCGGGAAAAGAAGAGCTTCGCTTTTTCTATCCATGCTCAACTTTCCCCACGACGTGTCTCAACTTACCCCGCCCATGGGGAAGGATGAGCAACGTGCAAGATGATTTTGACGTAGCCTTTCAGTACAAAAATAAGCAGTATGAAACATTTCTGGCCACCATTACATGCGCAAATGACCACTCTGTCCGTCCAACCCGTAAACGCACAAAAATGATCAACCTGTAGCTTACGAAAAACAAAAAGCGGCTCAACTTACCTCATTCTCCCCTACGTAACACAATTGAGGGCATTTTTTAGGCCATCACAGTATTTGCCAACAATTGTTGTTTGGGGACTGGGGAGGGTGGTTACTGGCTCATAAACTGCCCCCCCCCCCCCAAAAAAAAAGAAGAAGAAAACGAAACCGATCATCCTCGAAAAGAACTATTGAGCTCGAACCAAGGTGACGAATCGATTTATAGGTATGCAGGATGACTAACGATGCCTCTTTTTGACTTCTTGTGTCAAATAAATTCCATCATCTGGATAGCAGTTCAACATTCTATTTGACATTTTACAACAAACGTATGCTATTTGGCGCGACTGGCCTCATAAATGTTCTGAAACTAAAACCGTTTCTTCGCAATTAACTTGGACCACGTCATCCCAGCTTATGCACGACAACAATAAAATAATGCTTCAGGATCACTGGCCTGAATTCCAATGCTTAAAGTTTACTCAAAACCGGTGTGGCTGAGGCACTCTTCGCTACATCTCGTGACGGCCACCATTGTGTTGCATTTTTTTCGGTAAGCTATAAGTTAATAAGGAAAGGATTGGTGAGTGGGTTGAAAACAGCCCTGATCCTCCACCCCCCCCCCCTTCTTCTGGAAACATAAGTAACCGAAAGATCTGGCGATGGTTTATCCACCTCCTCTGCCGCCGCGCTGCGAGGCCTCGATTCGTTCGGTATGTGGCTTCCTGAGCGGTCCTCCCCGGAGGCAAGGTGAAAGGTCATGGGCTCATGGCCTGTATCAGAAATTTATACGTTGCTGAATATGTTTTATAGTTCTTCCAAGGCCTTGGACACCGTTTTATTATATCGGATAAGCATTGCACTTTCTTGTCAATCAATACATTTAAAGAAAACTTGATCATAATCTTATACTGCGGCAATTGTAGTTCTGCTTACGGTTGCCTCTTTATGATACGGGCCACCACCACCTCCACTGCGCTGGAGCTCAGGCGTTCTACCCCTCCCCGCTACGGACCGGCCCTCGGGCTAGGTGTGTTAGTACTGAGCGCAAACCTGTAGTAGTCACGTGACTTTCATTCACGTAGCGGGAACGGAAGCTATAGGCGATACCAAGGACGGGCTCTTGGGAGGCAACCGGCGCGGAAAAATAGCACGATTGTAGTTTTGGAAGAATATCTGTTGCGGTAAGAGGAATTATACAAAACATACGTCCTAGGAGCAAACATGTGTTATTCCTCCATACTTTGCGCTACATTTCCTCTCTCCAATGGCCAGCACTTCGCAAATAATAGCGCAATTCTAAATTGGTAATATACGTGTACAGTAGCAACTGCGGGTCCCTGTACAGTTTCAGCTGGCCCGCTCCTCCAAGTAAAACCTCTTGGACGCGTCGCCTGTGTGTTACTGCATGGCCGCCGCCACATCGCGAAGCTTTAGGACCACGGAGGGCAACGGCCTGGTGAATGTCATCTTCGGGTGGTTTTCTTAAAAGTGTTGGATGGCAGACACTTTGGGGGCGACCCGCTGTGACGCCATGTAATCAACCATCGAAAGTTCAAGTGCTGTCCTGGGTCCTGGGTCTCGCACTGGCTCCAGCGGCACCGCCTGCTCCGCGAACCACTGGTCTGCTTCGTCGTTCTGAAGGCATATGACGTCCATCTCGTTCTCCGAAATGAGAAGGCATCAGCAAACACAACAAAAATGGGTGTTTTCCAAGGACATCCTGACAAGTAAAATTAAGACAGCGTAAAAGAAACGGGATAATTATGAAATGTGTAGAGTAATATTGCAAATGAGTAGGTATGAATTGCACGCGTCGGAGCCCTCTCCGCACTGGTACTTCCCGCCCTGTATGAGTCGGACACTAATACGTACTCTAGTATGCGTCACCAATTGTTTGGGTCGTTCAATGTTGGACGGGAAGTCAGTGAGCCCTATGTGGTGAAGTCGGGGGATGCCTCCAGGCGGTATACTTTTGTCACGGGTCTCCTTGTTTGACGACCCCGCAATGATATGATAGCAGCTCTCGGGATTCCATCCCGTCCACGAATGAGAGCTAATACACGAGCCAGTGGCCAACGACCTCTGCTCCCTTCCCCGTGCACTAGGACGATATCTCCAACTTGGGGGGTGCGAACTGGACGTCCGCGGGGGCTTGTGCTCCAAGGATACATTTTCTTTTGAGCATATCTCACTGCTTTTTGGGACGCTCCTCTGAAAAACGCCCGCGATCGCGCGCACACTTCCCCAAGTGACGCCGTAGCACTTCCCCGGCGAGCAGGGCCGAGCTGCCACTGTTCGTGGTCCGGCCCAGCTGCAGTCTGGCCACGACTGCTCCGATAAGCTGGTCAGCACTGCACAGATCAGGGCCGTTCCAACGAATGGCCGGCTCCATGGCTGCATTGGCGTGGGTTAACTGCCGGTGCATGCCGAACACTTCTTTGACTGCGCTGACCATGCTTCCACTTTCGGGCGGAATGATGAGCCAGATACGGATGACCAGGTCCAGGTACGGCTTTGTGACAGCAGCTTGGCGCAGCAAAAGATGCTACAGGGGCTCCTGATTCGTTTTCATGCCTTTGCATGCATCGGAATTCGGAGCGCAGTTCATTAAAAGATGGTTGACGCTCTCCATAGTATAAAACTCCCAAGTGCCTCACATCTTTAGCACTAACACGGGAAACTGAGTACAAAAGAAAAACATTATTCAAATTCCCAAGTACCTCACCTCCTTGATCTGCAGCGTTGTCTCTAAGTTGATAATTTGGCGCCGCAACTCTTCAATCTACACGTCCCGGGGGTCCGGGAGCGGCGGCTCTGGCGTATAGCGGGGTAATGACCCCGCTGTCGCCGAGGACATCTCACTCGGCGGCGACCACGGCTCCGGCGACGGGGATGCCGGCGTGAGGGGCGGGCTGCTCAGCGTGAGGTGAGCGTGAGGGGCTCGTGAGGGACGGCCCCCCAGCAGGGAGCCGTGGGGCGGAGACGGATACCCTCAAACACAGCCAGCCGGAGGAGCGTCCGTCCCAGACAGAGCCGCAGCTTGCGCTCTGAGAGCGACTCCGTCCCGCCCTCCAGCAGGATGATCAGGTCCCAAAGCTCCTCACAGGAGGCCATCAGAAGGGGTGTTAGGTGCTCCCTCACCAGTTGGAGGGAGCCGGTGATGGCCCGCCGTTGGTCCGAGAGCGCAGCGCTGCGCCGCCCAGAAGGTGAAGCTGTCGCCGATGAGTAGCTTCATGAGCGCTGCACCGACTGGGTATATTTTTTTAAGGTGGATGTCCTCGGGTGCGGTGGAAGAAAAGAACAGAAGAGACGTATTTCAATTTTCTCCCATTGACTGATAGTAATGTGGAGTTTGAAGAATAAAGTTATTTAGGTCACCGGTATCAACCTTCCCAAATAGTCATTTTGATTTTTGTGCATTCTGTTCGCCTGATCATTGGCTGAAAGTTTCAAAGTAATTGGGCACTCGAGTAGCTATGAGTATGACAGAGATTGACTCTTTTGATGAGGTGAATTCACTCAGTGACTTGGTGACATTGAATGAACCAGGCCTGAAATGTTTAATAACAGCATGCGTTACACGCCGCCGTTTTTTAGATATCTGCAAAAAAATGCACGTGGTGCCCCACCACTCCCGACCCGGGCTAAATCAAACTGCTTTTAAGTTGTTTTGCGTAACCTTTTACTGAGAAGCAAAAACTTATGGTGTACCTACTTCATCCTTACCTTGTGTTCGGCCTATGGTATTTCCCACCAGACTCTTCTTCATTTGTTGCACGCTGCACTTACTGGATACTAGGCCCAGCTCCTTTGCCTTCAGCAGGACCTTTATCCATGCTCGAGAGCGGGCAGCCTGGCCAGCGGCGCTCTTGAAATTCCCATAGAGTGCTGTAGAGATGAAACACGAAGGTATTTTCATCAAATATAAACAGCACAAATCTCTAGGAAGCAAATGTAAAAATGCACTTTTGGTAAGAAAAGGAATAAAAAATGGTCCGAAGGTTGGGACTTTAAATGCTAAAAACGTCCGCCCGGCGACAAACGCAAACACCGCAGAAAAGCGCGAAATGAACGCCCGAAACACCGGCGCAAACCTCGCAAAAAGAAACCCAAGCGTCCGACGGCTGCAAACGGCAAACAACGCCGCAAACGCCGCAAAAATAAAAACTGCCCGCATCGCACGCACGCTCGCCACCAACCGCAAACGCCGCAAAAAAAAGGGAAAAAGGCGGCACTCGGGGCCAGCCAGAGTGCGGCTGTTATACGTTCAAGTGCGACTTCAAGTGGTCGATGGCCATTGGGCGTTTTCTGGGCCAGCCAGAATGCCGCCGTCTTCATGAAGTACGACTTTAAGTCTTCGATGGCCATCGGGCGTCTCCTGGGCCAGCCAGAGTGCCGCCGTCTTGATAAAGTATGACTTAAGTCCTCGATGGCCATTGGGCGTCTCCTGGGCCAGCCAGAGTGCCGCCGTCTTGATTAAGTACGACTTCAAGTCTTCGATGGCCACCCCGCTCTCCTTCAGCATTTTTTTAATAGCCTTTAAGACTCCAACCGCAGCTCGCTGCCGAGGCCAGAGCTGACGGACGGCGAGCAGCTCCGTCCGCGACAGTGACATGCAGTACCCATTACACACTAAAAGTGAGCTACGTACCCGAAAGTTCGCTCTGAACTTTCCGTTGGACCATGTCGGGACCTTGACTTCCCAAAATCTGCTTGTCCGCAGTATTTTGGAGCGTCTCAGACGGTGCTTCAGTGCCAGGAAGGAGTATAACCCTCATCAGTTTTGTTAACCGCTCCCGGCACCGCTGGTAGGTGTTCATTGGTCCGTAGTTCCCCTTTCAGTTCTGCTTCTCTTTCCGGTCCCTCTCTCGCCACCAGTCCATCTTCCGCGGCACGGCCTCACTGAGGGTCCGATGCAGCAGCTCGGCCCGGCCCCGCGGCGTGTCCAGCTCGGCGGTCAGGCCGGCCGGCCGCTCCGCCGGCAGCCGCCGCAGCTGCTGACCCCAACAGGCGGCCACCGCAGCCGGGTCACCCAGCAGGGGCTCCAGATCAGAGTCGATGAGGAGCCGAGTGAGCGGCGTCACGTCGAGCGTAACGGCGTCACCGACCGGTGAGGTGACACTCAAGGCCATGTACAGGTAACACTGCTGGTGTGTCCCCGAGTACTTGTGGTGATACCACTGGAGCAGGCGGGGGGGGGGGCAGGCGGGGGATGGCGTCACTCCACCAGCTCTCCCAGCAAGGAGCCGTGGGGCGGTACCTGATACCGTTCAACACAGCCATCCGGAGGAGCGTCCGTCCCAGACGGAGCCGCAGCTGGAGCTCTGGGAGCGGCTCTGTCCCGCCTTCCAGCAGGATGTCCAGGTTCCAAAGCACCTCACAGCAGGCCATCAGAAGGGGTGTTACGTGCTCCCTCACCAGTCGGAGGGAGCCGGTGATGGTCCGCCGTTGGTCCGAGAGCGCAGCGCTGCGCCGCCCAGAAGGCGAAGCTGTCAAAGCCAAGTTTTTGGTACTGAGTGCAGATGCATCTACTGCTGTTGGCCGACCGCGGGTTCTTCAGCGGCGGCAGGCTCCTGGAGCACACGGGAGGCGACCGCGAGGAGATCCCGCTGCGCAGTTGGATACATGTGCCGCCGGTTTCGCTGCTCGTAGCGCAGCTCAGCCACGTTCACGGAGTGGCGCCGGCAAAACGCCAGCAGCCCGCTCTAGTACAGGTTCAGCTGGCCGCTCCTCCAAGTAAAACCTCATGGACGCGTTGCCTGTGTGTTACTGCATGGCCGCCGCCACATCGCGAAGCTTTAGGACCACGGAGGGCAACGGCCTGGTGAATGTCATCTTCGGGTGGTTTGCTAGAAAGTGTCGGATGGCAGACACTTTGGGGGCGACCCCCTGTGCCGCCATGTAATCAACCATCGAAAGTTCAAGTGCTGTCCTGGGTCCTGGGTCTCGCACTGGCTCCAGCGGCACCGCCTGCTCTGCGAACCACTGGTCCGCCTCGTCGTTCTGAAGGCATATGACGTCCATCTCGTTCTCCGAAATGAGAAGGCATCAGCAAACACAACAAAAATGGGTGTTTTCCAAGGACATCCTGACAAGTAAAACAAAGACAGCGTAAAAGAAACGGGATAATTATGAAATGTGTAGAGTAATATTGCAAATGAGTAGGTATGAATTTCACGCGTCGGAGCCCTCTCCGCACTGGTACTTCCCGCCCTGTATGAGTCGGACACTAATACGTACTCTAGTATGCGTCACCAATTGTTTGGGTCGTTCAATGTTGGACGGGAAGTCAGTGAGCCCTATGTGGTGAAGTCGGGGGATGCCTCCAGGCGGTATACTTTTGTCACGGGTCTCCTTGTTTGACGACCCGCAATGATATGATCGCAGCTCTCGGGATTTCATCCCTTCCACGAATGAATGCTAATACACGAGCCAGTGGCCAACGGCCTCTGCTCCCTTCCCCGTGCACTAGGACGATTTCTCCAACTTGGGAATTTGGGCCGGACTTTCGCGGGGGCTTGTGCTCCAAGGATACATTTTCTTTTGAGCATATCTCACTGCTTTTTGGGACGCTCCTCTGAAAAACGCCCGCGATCGCGCGCGCGCACACTTCCCCAAGTGACGCCGTAGCACTTTCCCGGCGAGCGGGGCCGGGCTGCCACTGTTCGTGGCGCGGCCCAGCTGCAGTCTGGACACGACTGCTCCGATAAGATGGTCAGCACTGCACAGATCAGGGCCGTTCCAACGAATAGCCGGCTCCATGGCTGCATTGGCGTGGGTTTTAACTGCCGATGCATGCCGAACACTTCTTTGACTGCGCTGACCATGCTTCCACTTTCGGGCGGACTGATGAGCCAGATACGGATGACGATGTCCAGGTACGTCTTTGTGACAGCAGTTTGGCGCAGTAAAAGATGTTTCAGGAGCTCCTGACTCGTTTTCACGCCCTGTCATCGGTCAGGAGGGTTCAGGAGGGCATGTCGTCGACAGAAAACTCCCTACCAATGCTATGCTACAGACAAATATGTTGTCGCCAATATTGTTTTGGTGTGAGTTAGTTCGTTTCGTGTCTATTTCTATTGCCACTGAGACTCCGCTTTAGGAAGCACATATATTGCGCTGTTGTCACACACACCACACTATCAGACTCTACAGAAAAAACAACAGTCGCGTGATGCATGTTTGACTGTGCTTTGAGAACGCCAACCTCATACTTGAAACGCGAACTGTTTTGTCCCCGCGCGAAAAGCCTAGGTTGTTGGTTGGACAGACAAGGTTTTTGCTTAGACAGCCTAGGTTGTTGGTTAGACAGCCAAGGTTTTTGCTTAGACAGCCTAGGTTGTTGGTTGGACAGCCAAGGTTGTTGGTTGGACAGCCAAGGTTTTTGCTTAGACAGCCTAGGTTGTTGGTTGGACAATCTAGGTTGTTGGTTGGACAGCCAAGGTTTTTGCTTAGACAGCTTAGGTTGTTGGTTGGACAGCCAAGGTTATTGTTTGGACAGCCAAGGTTGTTTGAGCATTCTCTATGAACATTTTTATCGTGGCCCATGTGTTTAATCAAAACCTCGAAGTACGAGTCCGACAGGGCCAGCATTAGAAAGGTCGTGCCGCAGTATTTTCGGAGGCGCGTGGCAGTGAGGAGTTTGGCCTGATCGAGCTTCAGCTCCTCAACGACAGCCTTGAGGACCACTCCTCCGTCGTAGTGAGGACCACTCCTCTTGTTGCTTGGCGAAGCCAGTATACGACAGCCTTGAGGACCACGCCTCTGTCGTAGTGGCCACTCTTGTTGCTTGGCGAAGCCATTAGATACTAGTTTCCAGCTGGAACTGCTCGTCACAGCGGGTTCTCGGTGATTTCACCCAGACAACATGTCTCGGTACACCGTCAGCCTCGACAGCCTGCGGTGACACCACACCAGTCACATCTCCCCTGCCATACTGCTCGTCACAGCGGGCTCTCGGTGATCTCACCCAGACAACATGTCTCGGTACACCGTCAACCTCGACAGTCTGCGGTGACACCACACCAGTCACCACTCTCCTACCATACTGCTCGTCACAGCGGGCTCTCGGTGATTTCACCCAGACAGCATCTCCGACGTGGTACCGGCTGTCCAGTGTCCTGCTGTCCATCGTCCCTCACTGTGGGACCGGGTTGACGTCTTTCACTCGCACGTCGTTACCGATACACCATACCGAGAAGTGTCGTACCTTCAGTGACATGGTGCTTGGAGGTTGTGTTGTACCGGTATACTGCCTCTGCCACCCCGCATTTCGCTCTCGTCGCAATCACCTCTATGGAGCGATGGTTCCTTTCGACGACTCCGTTCCCTGACGGCACATGCGCCGCCCTGTATCGCACTGCGACGTTTCAGTCGTTTGCGAAAGCTCTGAACGCTTTGCTGTGAAAGACGGTGGCATTGTCCAGCATCCTGTCTACCAGTGGATCCCGCTTCTGAAAAGTGGTGCGAAGGCCGTCTGGAGGTCGAGGTCATGTGGGACAGAGTCGCCGTCGACGTGACTCATCATCGTGTGCGCCTGCACCCAACGGTGGTGGATTGCGGCCCATCCAGGTTTGCGATCTGGCGTCTCCTGCGGTACTAGAACGCCGTATTCGTCATTACGGAGCTGGCGGCAATATGAGAGTATTCGCGTAAGCACTCTTGGAAAGATGGATCACAACGGTAAATCACCGCTCTATTGCTCCCCTACCTTTAGATCCCCTGGGCTCGGCCGACCCATGCGGCGAGTTGGCCGCTGTTCCAACCGGCCAACCACCCGGTCTTCGTCGGCGAGAGTGAGTAGCGTCCTCTCCAGTCTGTAGGCCGTCGTATGGGACCACGTCGTCCCCAGCAGCTAACCTGGGGCCTGGGGAGAGGGCATAAGGATAGTGACATCTTCCGCTTGTTCCAGGAGCTCGATGAGCACATGTTTGGCAAAGCGTTCCACTGCTTCCATGTCAGCCTTCGAGAACGAGGCCGTCAGGGTGTAGCGGCTCTGCAGCTCGCTCCCGTTTTCCCAAATGATGGCCGTGCCGAGGCGGGCGTCGATGGCTGATGGCGTGACCTGCCTCCCTTACCTGTAGAGAGGGATCTGGACTGCCCCACTGGGAGCCCCAAGGCACAGCTCCAGCCCCTGCCGCACTACACCGAGGGGGATCGAGGGCATGTCGTCGACGGAAAACTCCGTACCGATGCTATGCCACAGACAGATATGTCGTGCTTTATCCACTTGCGAAAAGCCTAGGTTATCGGTTGGACAGCCTAGGCTGTTGATTGGACAATGGACAGCCGAGGTTTTTGGTTGAGAAACCTTGGTTATTGGTTGAACAGCCCTTAATGTTGTTTCGACAGCCTAGGTTGTCAGTTGAGCAGCCTAGGTCGTTGGTTGGACAGCCTAGGTTGTTAGTTGGGCCGCCTATGTTGTTGGTTAGGCAGCCTAGGTCGTTGGTTGGGCAGCCTAGGTTGTTGGTTGGACAGCCTAGGTTGTTGTTTGGACAGCCTAGGTTGTTGCTTAGACAATGAACAGCCAACTATTTTCCTCTTCACAAACAACTCTATCTTCATTTGTCTCAAATTCCGTAAAAACAGAGTCGTCAGCAACTATTTACCTATTGAAAAAGAAAACAGTAACCGCTTCACGAATCGATAAAAGGGTACCGTTGCATCGGCTCTCTGGTCCTTGCCGTTGCCAACCTTTACCCAGGCCTAGATTCGCACCTCCGGGTCAGCAATCGTTTTGACGACCTTGCCATTTACGGTACTGTCCCGCTGAAAGTGAGACATCTTTTCTCTCCAGAACCAGTTGAGGTTATGGGCAGCCTCTCCGCTCCATATGTTAAACACATTACAGGCGACCCACGCCACAGCACAATTTCTTGTTGCCACACATCACTGGGCTCCAACGAAGCCACTCCCACACCCTCCACGGCTAGTACAAAGGCCGGTGACGGTGTGGGTCGCCAGCACCTCCTGCCCACAAGTCTAGTAATCGGAGCACACACCGCCAGGTGCTGCTTTTCCATAGGTCGGTTGAGCTTGGTGGCCTTGAGCTGGGCCTTTTCAATATAGGTGTGGTTGTCGAGCAGCACCTGAGGGCAAGAAGCATGAATATTGCATCAGTAGAAATATGTAGAGCTAGAAACATGACATTTTTTTTTTTAATTTAGTCTGAACCTTTTGATGGGAACGATTCACAAGGACAGAGCCACCGCTAAGCGAAGCTTGTTGCGATGACCCTGCCCTCTACCCTCCGATCGCGCAATTCCGATTCTATGGCAGAATTTAGAGTCAAAGTTTAACCCTATTAGTGGCAGGCTCCTGGCTACCCCCTATTAGTGGCAGGGGGGGCTGTTTACGACCCCCCCCTTGATATCTCGAGATCTAACGGGCCGATTTTCAAAATTCAAACGGCATTCGATTTCGCTCAACGTGATCTACATTTCTAAAAAATAAAAATTAAAAAATGTCAATAGGGGGGTTAGAGGGGGGTAAAAACAGGCAAATTGCAGATACATTTTAGACTGTTTATCACGGCCAGGTTTCTGAACCAATCTTAACGCAACTTTTGCCGATCGATAGAGAATGAACCAGGAATTCACATGGATCCTAAAAATATGCATTTTCAAAAATCATAGGCGGATACAGATCATTGAGATTGGGGGTACACAAAAAGTATAGTAAATAAGGTTTTTGTTGGTACTGTTTCTAAAAAGGGTGGTAATGGTCTTGTTATGTTATAATTTTCTTATGAGAGAACGACTAAAATTGTATTGGTAATGCATAGGCGGTGTCAGGGCACCTATGTTGGGAGGTAAAACATAACCCCCCTTTTTGGACGCCTGGATCCGCCTATTATAGCAAAAACGTGTCAAAAGAGGATGCACAATAACTGTATATGTTATCACATGATACCTTTTATTCACTGTTCGTAAAACTGGTGCAGCATCGTGATCTTCGCCCAAATGACTCGCTTCACGAATAGGACCCCCCAATTCCCAGTGCTCTGGAGCCGCCCCTGGTAAAGTTATGAACTTGAAATTTTCATGGAATGTGCCCAATTTAGTTTTAGGAAAAGTCAGAAAATTTCAGCATCGTAGCTTCAGCAGTTTCGGAGATATTCCCGAAAAACCTGAGGGGTGGATAAAAACAACCCCCCCCCCCCCCCTGCCACTAATCGGGCGTGCGCACAAAGCCGCGCACGGCCGGTCCCCTTGCTGACTTCACCTGGCTACGGCCTGCCACCAACCGCAACCATACCTGTCAGGAGGCCCATAAATGTCGAGCGCCCGTCGCGCTTCGAACCCGGACTGTCATAACCGGGAACGCGTGCTCTCACCACGCGGAGTCCAACGCTCTAACCAACTGAGCTACGGGACCGGCTCGTCGGCATATGCTCGTCTTGTTTAGCTTTCTTACAAAATGCTGCGTCTGTATTTCACTGCATCATACTCAAATGCTGTTTAATGTTTATGATTCTATGTGAATATCAATTTGGTCAGTATGCAGGCCAAGGTATAGTATGGCACCTTGTCCAAAATAGTTTGGAAATAGTACTGAGTAAAATGTTGCAGCACTCAGTAATCATCCGTACATATCTTTTCATAAATTAACACCACTTGTCTGCACTTGGGTAGCGGCAACCTATTAAGCAAAGCCAAGACAAAAGACACAAAACCTGTTATATCTAGCTGTTCAGGAAATAAGTAGTAGCTCACCACTGGCTCGGTGCTCCTCATTAGCTCACTATTGGTCCATAGCTCCGCCAATGTTTACCGATGGCTCATAGCTCCATGTTAGCTCACTGCTGCGCTGTATCACCAAGGTTGACTGGATCCATTGTGACAAGCTGCTCTTGTATGACAGAATGCAGAAATTACAGATACAGCTGATATGAGGTGCAGTGATGACCTGATGGTAATGGTGACCTGAGGCCTCTTGCACCAAACTACCTAGCTAGGTAAAATCGAAAAACCGGTTTCAGAATAAGCTAATCTAAAGGTGGTAAATTTGTTTGCAATAGCCCAATACATAATCCTACATGTGCGCTAAATTTTGCACGCAAATTGTTACATTTGAGACTTGGACTGGGTATACAATGCAAAATAATCCAAGCATTGGTGCAAGAGGATTTCGGTGCAAGAGGCCTCTGATGTCTGAGGAACTGATGTGACCTGATGTGACCTGGCCTGATATGATATGACCTTGTGTCACACTGTGCGATCGACGCCAGCACCGGTTGCTGCTTCGGGTTTGTTTGTGTACGTGTCTGCTGGTGTATGTTTGTGTTTCTCAAAGGTTTAAGACTCGCCGGTCGCAATGTTCACATCCGTATTTGTTGACAGTGTTTTATTGGCGGCGACAAACAATACAAACAATGTTTGTTACCGCTTGATATCGATGGCCTGTTTTAGACATTGTGACCGATATATCGTACCAAACTCGATCATGTCGTACACGGTCGTCCATAAACAGCTTGGTTTGCGGTCGCCTAGATGGAAATAGAAGTTGCACAATGCTACATAGTTGAACTGTGGGTTGAATACAAGGTATGCCTTGTGTATTGTACTAATGTCGATTGTTCATGTTGTGTACCTATATTTGCATGTTGATGATGTTAATACAATGATTCAGAAGTCAGAACATTGCACAACGGCGTCTCTTTGCTTCTGGAGTATTCGGCTTTATTTAGTCAGGTGTGCTGTTCTGTAATCTGTACGGGCCAAATCTTCAGAGGGTGACAGAGGTACACTTGAAATAAAGGTTATCAGGAACTTTGATTGTTAAAGCGTAGTTTTTCCGTTCATGGCAATAAAACGATTTCTTATTTAACGTGTTAATAATTGATCTAATTTAAACTGTACATATTCTGGAATGCTACTCGTTCATATCACACATTGCCCGTTCGCCAAGCCGTCTCTTTAACTTAAGACTGAAGCAGTCATTCGGCAGCCGGGAAATCACATTTGCTGACTGCCGAAGGAGTCTGTTTCAGCCTTTGGGCACGGGATACATGCACCGAAATTGGCAATAGATAGTTTTATAATAAAGTCACACACCATGGGCTCCGAGTGATTAAAAACGCTATATTATCCAGGAACGCGAGACGGTCAGGAGGACGCCGTTAGAGCATGCGAAGGGCGCCGTGCTCTCGAAAGGACGCCTGTAAAAGACTTGTGGGCGAATTTTCATCATTTCATCACAACGCACCAACAGAACACCGAACTCACCTCCCCGTGAATATACGCAGCATACAGTGTGTCGACCATAGCTAGTTGATATGGGTGATTGTGTCATGCTGAATTTTCTGGGCGTATTCATGCGTACCCGCGAGGCTGTTTGGACCGACTGGGCAGCAGGTGGTTTAGTTCATGATCTGACCAACGAGACACCGTCGGACCGTAGCAGCTGACTGTCCATGGTAAGTCACCCTCTGCTGACAGCTGACAGCTGACACAAATAGTAATACGTTCTTGTGCACGCCGCATCCGCCCACGGCCTACTCCCTCCCGTCATGACGCAATTCTCTACACCAGTGACGTCACCCGGCTCACCCTGCTGCCACCAGGTGGTGGGGATAGTCATCACTCCTAGACCATCCTCACCAACATAAACACCCTCTGTAGCCTCATCAGTGGCACCCACCCAGCCGTACTTGGAGCCCAGGGTACACTGGTGTTCGGCCTCGGACCGAGCGGTCGCCAGGTGAGAGCCCATCTGCTGGCACCCGGACCGCGCGGAGGAGAAACTAGCGGACGTCGTTCGCCAGGAGATACAGCGGCCGGCACAGAGGAGCCAGCCGTCCGGACAGGCGCAGGGGTCGGTGAGTGTGCCTGGAAACGGGAGCGGGACGTGAGCAGAGGTCAGAGTGGAGCCTGTGACGATATAGGAGCACAGCTGGGAACAGACGTGAACACGGGTCGAAGAGGGACCCTGAACTGTGGCGCGGATGAGGTAATGGTAAAACATCGGGTCGAAAACGGAGTCTGGAACGACATGGGACTATGGGAGCTTATTAGCGAAGAGACATCAGCATGGGACGAAAAGAATCCTGGAATATTAAATATATGATATACATCGTGCGAGAGGACTGGCACCCTCGTCAGCCCAAAGTATCCCAGGGATGCGCATGGGCGTAACCAGGGCGTAAGTTCTTTACCTGGACAAGACGAAGGTGTCGTAGTGGTCGACTCCGCTGCTGTAGAAGGTGTCGGTTGTGCCGTCGTAGTCATTGTTGTTACTACCAGTAAAACGCCTTTTGGGCGAAGAACGAGCGAGCGAGATAGTGAGCCCTGCACGTGCGGAAAGGCGAGAGGGTACTTCCAACGGGCTTGTGCAAAGCACCCTTCTAACCGGTCGCTAGCGATGTGCCAAATTTGAACGCAATCGGCCCAGCCGTTCCTGAGATCTGGAAGCGGCATTCTGCACGTGCGCACGTGCAAACGGGGTCCAAACTGACTTTTGCACGGCACCCTACCAACTGGTCCCCAACCGTGTACCAAATTTGAGCGCAATCGGCCCAGCCGTTCTCGAGATCTGGGAGCGCCCCCCGCACGTGCGCACGTGCAGTAGCACCCTAACCGCAACCCGTGGGAATGCATTGCCTGGTGGGTGCCTACCTGTATGCCAAGTTTCAGCGAAATCGCTCCAGTAATTACCGAGTTATTAAAATGGGAACAAATTTGGCACCTCTTATTGGTGAGCGCTGCGGTACAGTATGCCGGAGTTCTATAGCCTTGAGTAATGAGTATGCCATTCAGGGGACGACGTCTCCTGCCATCTAGCGGGCGGAGGTAGTATACCATTCAGGCGACGCGTCTACTGCCATCTAGCGGGTGGAGGTGAAAATACCCTTGGTGATCGCTGCGGTACAGTATACCATTCAGGCGACGCGTCTACTGCCATCTAGCGGGTGGAGGTGAAAATACTCTTGGTGAGCGCTGCGGTACAGTATACCATTCAGGCGACGCGTCTACTGCCATCTAGCGGGTGGAGGAGAAAATACTCTTGGTGAGCGCTGCGTACAGGGTGTCCGGAAAGTCCTGGCGCCTCTGGACGCCGTCTAACGCGCGCCGTGATTATTGGACTTTCAACCAATCACCACAGATGTGACCCCTCGTTCACCGCTCAGCAAGGGGTCGCGTAAAAATGACTTTGAAACCGTTTTCAGTGCTAGGTATACGGGCGAAGATGCGCCTTGTCGCTGAGAGCCCGCGCGCGGAGGCCCGCTGCGGCTTGAACGAGGCGCGAGTTGCAGCGCGATGCGGCGTTTCCCGGCGAACGGTTGGGCAGGCAATGGTGCATTACGCATCGAAAATTTCTTAGAAAATATTCCCACTCCGTACGATCACGGTATGCCAAAGCTGCTGACTGATCGAAGAAAATCTGGGGTCTGATGGAAAATTATATTAGTAAATTATCGATGAACTGCTTATAGCAAGTCACGTGATTGCTACCAGATTCTCTGCTAAGATAGCACCTTTTCAACTTCGATTTTGAACACTTTTCACCTTCCTTGAGGCCAAATGATGGACGGTTTGAGGCACACGATGAAACGCTGAATCTATTGATGCCAAAAGTTCATCGTTTTTTGCATTTTTAGACTAGTATATCCTGGCTCAAACTTCGACCATTTTGTGTGTAAGCCCCATGGTGAAGGCAAACTTCACGCCCAGCTGACGTCATTACTGTACTACCAAATCGTGTTTGGTGGGGGTCGATATAACCCGTCTCTGTGTTTGTGGTCTAACCACACACACAGACATATAGTGCCGCGGGCGGTATGGCGCCGGCGTGGTGCACCGAGACAGGTCACCACGAACGGCCGGACGTCAATGCACCGGCATTGTGCACCACAGCTGTCCAGCCGTATAGAGAGACTGTGTAGGATAGACTGTTTTACCACAGCCAATGGTATGTGAACGGCGTTTGAAAGAGCCGAGATGCGAACACCAAATGTATTGAACAGACAAAACTGTAAAACATCAATACAACGATCCATGAGACATACCATTGCAGTATGGTCGAACCATTTATCGATAGGGCCCAGTAATACGATTAATATAACTAATTACAAGGTTCTTTAATACCGTAGCACAATGTCATCGAGTCGTGTACGTGCGATTTTATCCAAAATTGATCAAGCGGCATGCAGCAACGGCCCTAATCAACGATCATAGCCAACAGTCACATTGTTACAATAAGTTGATCCACCGGCAATAGCATGCAATATAAAATCACAACAGGCTCGTAACAACCATCCCGCCTTTACAGCTACACACATATCAGCTGGTCACCGTGCACCTCTCACTGTGTTTCCTCAGTTTACAGGGCGCCACAAATCCCTTACCACACCGCTCACACCTGTGTCGGTAGTCGTGTGTGTGCCGGGCGGTGACGTGTCTCCTCATGTGCGACTGTAATGTGAACCGTGCCGGGCAGAAGGAGCACCCGTACGGCCGCTCCCCCGTGTGAGTCCGCATGTGTGTGGTGAGGTGCCGTCGTGTAACGAACCGGGCCGAGCACACCTGGCACCGGTGTGGCTTCACTCCGTTGTGAGACTGCATGTGTGTAGTGTAATGAGACAGTCTGTTAAACTCGGCGCCACACTGCTCACACTGACGCACCTTCTCCCCGGTGTGGATCCTTCTGTGGCTCGTTAGATGACTGTTCTGTGTGAACGCCTTCCCACAGACGTCACACACGTACGGTCTCTGGCCGGTGTGTATGAGGCGGTGACGGGTCAGATGACTGAGCCGTGTAAACGTCCTGCCGCACTCGTCACAGCGGTGTGGCCGCTCTCCCGTGTGGGTGAGGCGATGGTTACTCAAATTAAACGCATTGTTCGTACAGTACTCACACCACTCACACTTGAACCGTCCGTTCCTGCCGATGTGACCGTGCCGTGTCTTCACATGTTTGTCCAGCCGCTCCTGTCCCAGACAGGCGTAGTCGCAGTGGACGCAGCGGACCGTGGAGCCACCTGGCGAATGACATTGAATGCATTACAATACAACAACATCCAAGTTACGCCAAACATAGAATACGTGTGTGTAATGTAATGTAATATAAGTAATTAACCCGCGCCCGGCTGGGGGTCCTGGATTTCCACGCCCTGCTGGGGGGGGGGGGGTGTTTGAACACCCCCCTTCTAACTCGGCTCCTGGGCCACGTAGCGATACACGGAAGGCGGCGTTCGAAAGAGCGTCAAAAATAATGACGAAATCACTTCGGTCAATTTTTTGGTCAGGTCAAAGGTGAGGTCACCAGAGGTCATTGAAGGCAAAATTTCGCCGATTTCCAGGTCGAATGTCGACAATTTCCAAGAAGCCAACGCATAACTCGGGAACCAATAGAGCTACAGCGCCGCGGAAAAGCGCATTCGATAGCCCTATTAACGCCCTTTCTGAGTAATTTTCTCAGATTTGACCTAACGTCAACGGTTTTGCCTGCAGGGGGCAAAAACTACAAAAATAGCCGATTTTTTTCGGAAACAGTTTTTTTGCAATAACTTTTGACCCAAGCCTTGTACGAGCTTACTTTTACCGGCATCGTGTTCCTCTCGTCAAGACGCATCGAATGAACTATAACTTGACCTTAAAAGGTCAACTTGAAAATTTGACCTCAGGTCAAGGTCATGACCTGACCGGAAAGGGTCATGTTGCATACCAGTCGATCCGTATCGTCGAGCTGAACACATCTAAGGCGTTTTCATCGCTCTAGCATGCCTTTATCAAAAGCTATTTGCGAAAAACTGTTAGATACCATTCGTGACCTAAGATGACCTCAGGGCATAAACAGGGGTCACGGACACCATTTTCATGTTCAGTGTGTCTAAACCACTTGTAATTCAGTGTTTGGGGGTGTTTATAATGTCTTTCCTCCAAAAGAGGCGCATTTCAATTTTCTCCCATTGACTTATTGGGGAGGTCGCAAAATTGACCTGACCTTAGGTCATCGATATCAAAATTCTGAGATATACATTTTGTACATGCTATTGCTCTTAGCAATCGCTGAAAGTTTCAAAAGTTTCAAAACGATCGGTCACTCGGTGTAGCTATGACAGACATTGAAACTTTTTATGAGGTGAGGTCACTTCAAGTGACCTGGTGACCTGACCTTGAATGACCTTGGTCTGAAATTTTCACAACATGTGTAGAATTGATGTATGATAAGGTGTACCAAAAACGGCGGCGCTCCGCGCCGCCGTTTTTGAGATATTCGCGAAAAACCACAAGGGGGTGTTCAAACACCCCCCCCCCCAGCAGGGCGCGGGTTAAGGTAATGAATGAATGTAATGAATATTAACATATGTCATTCACCTTTTCACGCCCAATTTAGGCGGCAGTGCACCCATTTCATTGATAGTGCAGGCGATTTCCACAGTACGGCATACATAGTGATTTCATATATTGAATCGCGGCATGATATTCGCCATAGTGCAGCCCATTTCGTCGTAGTGTAGGTAAAAGTGGCCCAGGCTCAGCGATAATATAAATGGTCTCAAATCTCAATACACCAAAGGAGCCTAACCCAACAACAACAGCAACTGACGACCACTTCGATGTCGCTTTCAAACAGATTACTGACGCGCCATTTGGCCCATTTTGACCATCCCAGTGAAACGTCCAACACATCCAGTGCTTTAATGCTTTCGAGCCCATGCAGTGCGCAGCTGAAATCGACGAAAGGATAAAAAAAACACATTAACCACTTTAATTCACCGGAGAAATATCATTATGTAAGATACCAACTTCGGTCAAGTGCCTTACGTCCATTCCATAATCAAAATTACATTCGGTCGCCCACCTGACACGAAGGCTGCTGGCGGCGGGGCGGCGGCCGGAGCCTTCCTGAACGTCTGCACGTTGATGCTGAGCTCCCGGGCGTAGGCGTCTCCGTAGTAGACCAGCAGCTCGGAGCCCTTCACAATCGGCTTGTACGTTCTGGAGAAGATATGTTCAGTGTTCATTAATTGTCTTACTGGCACAAAAACATATCATTTACAGTCCGTGGAGTCCAGAAACCATCGTTCTGTTCAATAACCCCAGTAAGAAAATTGATACCCCAGTAAGAAAATTGATCAACTACCAGGTTATCTGTTTATATGCCATACAAGATGCACTTCTTACCTGTAGTACATCTGGCCCTTGTACTGAAAGGCGATCAGGTTCTGCTCCTGCTCGAAGCGGGCACAGTTGACCAGCCGCAGCCAGTTGCTGGAGCTCGAGTCGCCGGCGTTCACGTAGTGGTGCACGCGGCGACACTTTTTGATCTGCAAAACCGTTAGTGTGTATCAGTCAACACTCAATGGCCGTTTACTGTTTAGCGTTTAATTACGTACGTACTTACAACACAAGAAGTTAAGAGTCACTAGTTATCGAGGGTGTCAGCATCACAGAGATGTTGAAGACTGTACTTCTTCATCCACGACAGCAATGTCAATCAGACACCAGCTTTTCTAACATCAAAACAGTAATACGACTTGGGGGTCTGTAATACAAATAGTAATACGACCACACTATTGCTGCATCCGCCCCATGTAGCGATCCGAAGAAACTCTGATCACGCATCCAGTCAGTCCAGCAATTTATTGTTGCCAGGTGAAATCAATGAATGACCGAATGAATGGTATCTGCGAAAACACCAGCAAATAAATAAACAACTAAATCAAGAACAGTCGTCAAACACAGAAAAATAAACATAATATATCCATCAAACCTCCGCGCTACATTTGTCTCAAAATACACAAATGTTCACCAGCATGGCAATTATCACAAGCCACCACGAAAGACACAAAACATATTGCGCTCAACGAGTTTGGCATATCAATACCTGCATATTACATTACATTCAAGATACATCTTCTTACCAAGATTTGTGTCCTCACTCGCCACATCGGAACAGAGCAACAAAATCTGGTCTGACCGCCATTCTTCCACGTCATACGTGTCCCAAAAACCGAAACAGCTGATCAAACAACTCAAATAGTTCTCACATCGAATATCTACTTCGAATTTGACCACCACCCCACCACTATCGGTCAGCTGGCGAACACAACAGCAGTGCCATCTAGCGACGATCAAAGACACTACTCTGCAGATGTCGCGCCGATCGCGAAAAGGAAGCAGGTAGGTAGGAAGGCGTCAGGAAAGGCACTTACACCCTCCCCTTTTTGATGCTTACAAGTGAGCATCAAAACAAATAAACTTCTTCGTAACACGCATCTCTTCTTGAGTCACAACTTGACTCTCAACTCTGGCAGTCTTGTTCCTTCGTTTTCCTTTCACTCTCGTCTTGGGTTACTCTCGTCGAGGATCTTGACGATCTTAGTGACCGGTCTGTAGTACGATGTACCGCGTGCGCGAACTCGGACAGAGCGCACTCGGCCGTCAGCGCTCACGATGGCCTCTTCGACCCGGCCCAGCGGCCACACTCCACGCGGTACAGAGTCGTCGACCATCAGGACGATGTCTCCTTTCTTCACGTTGTCTCGACTTCTTGTTGCGCGTCCGCTCCGCTCTTGCAGCAGAGGGAGATACTCCGTCCTCCATCGACGCCAAAAACAGATCGGCGAGGTAGCCGGCCTGCTTCCAGCTCCTGTCCTGTGATGATCCCACTCTGTGCTTGAAGGAGGGAATACGACACTGCGAAGGAGGAGGAGATGATTTGGAGTTAGTGGGGGTTGGTCATGCGCATCAGCTGATACGGGTGTCAGCGGGCGGTTATTGATGATCGCTTCCACCTCGCACAGGAGTGTCTGCAAAGTCTGAAGTGAGAACGTCTGTTGTGTCAGCAGAGCGTTGAGCAGCTTCCTGATGGTACGTATCTGACGCTCCCAAACACCGCCAAAGTGAGAGGCGTGGGGAGGATGGAAGCGTCAGTCGATGCCGAGACGGAGAGCTGCTTCGTGGATTTCACCTTCGTGCTGCTTCAGTTTGTTGACTTCTTCTTTTAATTCCTTTTCCGCTCCGATGAAGTTCGTCCCTTGATCCGATCGAAGGGATCGGACGCCGCCGCGCCGCGCCACAAAGCGTCGCAGGGCACACAGAAAAGAATCTGTGGACAAATCATCAGCGACTTCGAGGTGAACCGCGCGGATTGCCAAGCACGTAAATACCACGCCGTACTTCTTCACCTGTGAGCGACCTTGCTTGACGAAAAAAGGGCCGAAGTAATCGACTCCCGTGTGGGTGAAAGCCTTGTCGCCCACGCCCAGTCTCGTTTCAGGAAGATCGGCCATCTTCTGATGCTCTGTCTGCTTCTGTCTCTTTTTGCAGCTGATGCAGCGGTTGAGACAGCGACGCACCGCGGTGTTGGCGCCCACGATCCAGTACGACGCTCTCAGATCAGACAGGACGTGTTGCCTGCCTTCATGTCCGGCGTTTTGATGAGCTGCAGTGATGAGCAGGTCCACCACAGGGTCTCGTCCCGGAAGGATCTTGGGAAACTTCGAGTCAAATGGCAGAGCACTGTTCCTGAGTCGTCCACCAACTCGAAGCGTGTCTCCCTCCAGCCATGGGTCCAAGCGCACCAGGGAGCTCGAAGTGCTCACAGGCTTGCCGGACTTCAAGTCGGAGAGTTCCTGACTGAAATGTCTAGCTTGTACGTCTTTGAGGATGCAGCTCTCTGCCGCCTCCAGGTCCGATACAGTCAGACGCGCCGTAGTCTTCACATCCTGAGGCGCGCTCTTTTTCCACCGCAGCACCAGCCGGCGGAGCAGTGCCACGGCTCTGACCAGACGTCTCCAAGATGAGTAGTACTGGGTCAGCTTCTCGATAGGAGAGGTATCTTTGCATGTCGTGGTCATGACAACAGCCTTCACCTCCGGATCGGCCTCGCTCACAGCGTCTTCGGCAGGGTTTGCAGGCCACTCCTGATCCTTCCCGTTCAGGAAGCTGGGTCCAAATCTCCAGAGATCGCTGTGAATCAGAGAGGAGGCGTTCATTCCGCGCGATACGAGGTCAGCTGGATTTGACTCACTTGGCACGTAGTGCCACTGCCCGGCCGTGGAACCATCGTGGATGACCGCAAGGCGGTTTGCGACAAACACATGAAATCTCGTCTTCTCGTTCTTGATGTATTTCAAGACGGTGGTACTGTCCGTCCAGAAATATATATCGGCGTCCACTTCCAGCGCTCTCTGCAGTTCCAGGCTACTCTTCACGGCGAGCGTCGCTGCCGCTAACTCCAGACGCGGCACGCTGAGCTGCTTCATCGGCGCAAGTCGAGCCCGGCTGAAAAGAAGCGTGCAGCTGGAGTGGTCACCAACACAGCGCACGTACGAGACGACACCGTACGCTAACGAACTGGCATCAGCGAAGTGATGAAGTTGAATCGTGTCCCCAGCATCAAGCGCCGCGTCCAGTCCCAACGGTGACAGACACCTTGGTATCTTCAGAAGAGACAGGTTGCGCAGGTCAGTCAACCATCCCTCCCATTCTCTTCTCAGGCTCTCCGGCACCTTGTCGTCCCATCCCACCGCAAGACGGTGCAGCTTCTGAATGATCACTCGCGCTCTGACGACACAGGGAGCTGCCAGACCGAGAGGATCATAGCAGGACGCGGCTGCAGACAGATACCCTCGTTTGGTGGCTGTCTTCCGCGTCAGCTTCTGCATGTCTACGTTGAAGCCGATGGTGTCCGTGTTTGGATCCCAAACGACGCCGAGAGCTCGTTCCGTAGGTAGGGGGTCAGATCCGAACGTCAGATCCTTAACCTGCTTGCTTCTGTCTTGTTTAGGTACTGACTGAAGGACTTCGATGCTGTTACTGTTAAACTTCGTCAGATTGAAGCCTCCCAGCGCGCACATCGCCTTCAGGTCCTTCATCAGCTTGATCGCTGTCTCTTCATCCTTGACGGACTTCAGAACATCGTCTACGTAGAAGTTGTTCCGGATCGTTTCACTGGCTTCTCTTGACAGGGAGTCGTTATCTTCAGCTGTACGATGGAGCGCGAAGTTGGCACAGCTCGGAGAAGATGTTGCGCCGAACAGGTGAACCTTCATCCTGTACTCACAAGGAGGATTGCTGATAACACCTTCGGGCCACCACAGGAACCTCAGATAGTCCCTCTGAGACTCGGGAACAGAGACCTGCAGGAACATTGCTTCAATGTCACCTGTAAAGGCGCAGGGGTTTTGACGGAAGCGAAGCAGCACGTCCACCGTGGTCAGGTCTGGTCCCTGCAGCAGCGTGTCGTTGAGGCTGGTGCCACGGTATTTGCTCGCGCAATCGAAGACAACACGGAGGGTCTCCTTCGTCGGATGTCTGACCGCGAAGTGGGGCAGATACCATCTCCCTGAGTCTTCTCGAGCTTCTGGTGCCGCTTCAGCGTGTCCATCTTCCAGGAGCTTGTTCATCCGAGTGGTGTATTCCTCTGCGTACTCTTTGTCCCTTTCAAACTTCTTTTTCAGCAGCTCCAGGCGCCTTTCTGCCACACTTCGGTTGTTCTCCAGACGAGGCTCCTGGTCTCGAAATGGCAGCACAATCTCATACCTCTCTTTCTTGACACAACCGTGTTCCATGAGAGTGCACCACTTCACGTCCTCTACCGAGAGTCCTCTCCTTACTTCAGCTCGGTTTTCGAACCACTCTTCAGCCATTGGGTCGTTCTCGTTGATTTTGATGCGGTTCACTCGACATCTGCTGCTCACGTTCTTCAGACCGCCGAGGATCCACCCGAACCTGGTTAGAGTGGCGTATGGTCCGCCATCTTCCCCCTTCACAAACCTCAACGGCTCCATCACTACTGCGGCGTTGCCGCCGATGAGGAGCCCGACTGGAAGAGACGCCTCATCTGAGACTGTCACCCCGCTCTCTAGCAGGTACGGCCATCTACGAACGTCATCAACTGTGGGAATGTCATCTTCCGTTACAGGGATTGTGTTGAGGGTGTAAAGTGGCGGCAGTTCCTGTCGAGTCCCCGTCTCTTCGTTCTCGATGGTCACACCCGACACCACGCTGGTGCTCATCTTCTGGTCGCTGACTATGGTAGACACCGTCATGGACGTTTGTCTGTCAGGAGACATGCCGGCTTCACTGATGAGCTGCTCTGTGATGAACGAATGGGTGCTGCCCGTGTCGAAGAAGGCTGCAGTTTTCAGTCTTTTTCCGTTGATCAGGACAACCACCGGCACAACTTGCAGCTTTCCCCCGTTCTCTCGTTTCGGAGCGGCGTGTCCGGCGGTAGCTGCTGGTGGACCATCGGGTGAAAGTGGGTTTCTCAGAGGTGAAGGCTGATCAGCTGAGGGATCTGGAGACCTGGCAGGTGCAACCGAGTCTCTCGGAGGTCGGTGCAGCACGGTTGGGTGTCTGCGGTTACATTTTGCGCACGTGCTTCTCTGACGACATGCTGCCGCGAGATGTCCCTTCTTCATGCAGGAGAAGCACAGCCCACTGGCTCTTACGAACTTGGTCTTCTCTTCATACGTCTTGACTTCCAGCTTCGGACATCGGTCCGTCTCATGACCCTGCTGGCAGAAAAGACAGAGGTCTTGTTGGGTTCTCACCATGCTTACCTTCCCAGTCAGAGCTGGTGCGCTCACTTGCTTAGATCGGGGTTCTCTTGCAGGTCTTGTGGTCCTGGAAGCCAGAACATGTCGTCCATAGGTGGGATTGGAAGCGATTCTTGCCTCCTTCTCAATCATCGCCACAAGATCAGTGAAGTCTGGTCTCCTCCTTTCTTCACATTCGATGTGATCGACTTCACGACGCCATCTATCTGCCAAGAAGGGAACCTTGTCGATGATGTCTCGCATTGTCTTCGCATCTACAACGCCTGTCCCATGTGGCAGATTCCTCAACGCGTTGAGAGTCCCTCGCAAGTGAATGGCGAACGAATCCAGGCTGCTGACGTCATCAGATCGCATACTGGCCTGCGACAGGATGCGGTTGAGGAGTCCTTCAGTCGTCTGTGCATCATTGCTGAAGCGCTGCTCCAACAATCTCACTGCCTCTTGATATCCCAACTCTGGTGGAAGATGAATGCATGTTGAGACGATCTCCTTTGGCTTGCCTGCTGTGAACTGCATCAGATACATTAACTTCTCTTCTTCGTCATCGAGCTTGGAGGCGATGTTGGTCTTGAATGCTCGCAGGAACGACTTGAATGTCTCAATGTTCCCATCGAAGGTCCTCAGCTTGAGCTCTGGTAGGTTTACCCTCTTCAGCACCTGCAGGTCAGGGTTGATTCTTGGTGGTCTTGAGTGCTCATCTCCCATCACAGTCACTCGACCTTCCGCGATCTCTTCTTGAGGTATCACGGGCTCTCCTTCTCTGACATCAACCAGCCTTCTTCTTTGTATCGTACCATCTTCTTGAGCCAACTCTCTTACAACTTCTCTGCATCTTGCTTGCTGTATGGTAGCATCTTCGGCAGTCGGCTCTCTTGCAACTTCTCGGTATCTTGCTTGCTGTGTGGTAGCATCTTGTGCAGTCGGCTCTTGTGCAACATCAGCACTTCTTGTTATCTCTGCAGCTTCTTCTTGAGCTAACTGTCCTGTTCTGATTTCATCTTTCATGAGAAGCATCTTCATTTTGTCTTCTCCCTTGAAGACTGATTCTTCATATTGCAGCAACACACCCTCCTTTGCCTTGCTCTCTTCTATTTCTGCTTCAACTTCAAGTTCCTCCTTCAGCCTCCTCAGTTCAGCTTCACGAGCCTCAAGTTCATGTTTCCTTTTCAGTGCTTCTTTCTTTGCTAGCAATCCAGCTTGTTTTGCCAGTTCTATCGCTCTCTCTCTCTGCTCTTACAGCTGCCGATGATGACACATTTGGGCCTGCTCTTGACAGTGCTGGTGAGCCCTTCTTACTGCCAGCCTTGTCATCTTCAGTGTGTGACACACCACCTTCCATTTCTGACCCAAGCAGTTCCTTCTGAAGAACCTTCTGCAACCTTTCCTTGAGAATCGCCTTGGTTCCCTGCACGTCTTCTCCTCTTTTTGCAAGCTCACCCTTCAGCTCTTCTTTCTGCAACTTCTCTACATCCATCCCAGCTTGCTGGTGTCAGGTGTGAGTGCCAGATCAGGTAAGTGTACAGGGATGGGAGATCCAGAGCAACCAGTTGGGACCAAGGAACGGGCAGGTCACATCCACAGAAAACAGTCAAACAGGTGGGGTTAAACGGCAAACACTGAACATCATAATGAGCAGATCATGTGTTCAAATGAGCAGATCAGACAATTGACAACCAGCTCTGTCCTTTGACAAGAAACAATAAGACAAATCTCTGAGGCAGTGCACCACAAGCTGAAATCCTTTGACAATTAACAATAAGACAAATCTCTGAGGCAGTGCACCACAAGCTGACTTAACCCTCGCCCGTATAGGGGGGGGTCGAACGGACCCCCCCCATGGTTTTTCGCGAATAACTCGCGTAAAAAGCGGCCGATCGTGACGAAACTTTCAGTACCCTCGCGTTCATCAATTTTACACCTACCCTGAAAATTTCATGACCCTGACCCAAATGACCTTTGACCTGTGACCTACTTTTCGAGACCATGTTTGGCCGGAATCGCGATTCGGCGTATGTCGGCTCGCATTAGCCGCGCGTTTGCAGTCTTTTCGTGGTTTCAAGCGTTCAAACATGTGATATGATGTTGCCCCCATGCATTAGGGTGGGTGTCAAGGTCACCTGAAGGTCAGGTCAGGTCATTGACCTTTGATGACCTCGGTTCACTTTTTCGAGTTTTACATGTTTCTAGGCCAGTTTTTAGAGCTGAATTCGAATTTAGCAACCATATGAACATTTACGAAGTAGTTTTGGTGCCTTCGTAACATGTTACGAAGCTGTCAGAGGCGGTTGCCACCTACTACGAACACCCTTACTGGTTGACCTGACCTGACCTGACCCGACCCGGCCTAAATGCATGAAGACATCATCTGTGATCAAAACTAACATGATATTCGTGATCAGCACCCCGAAAAACCCCATAGCAGCCACACTTTACGACGTTCTAACAGGTCCCGATTTTCCCGACTTTTGGGTCATTGACCTGACCTGCAAGGTCAACCAATGACCTAGGACCTTAAAATTGGGTATCATCGGCTTCCTCTCGTCACGGGCAACACGCTCGTTTTTTCCGCGAAGCTCTAGCTCGATCAGGGGCGAAACGGCAAGGGGGGGTCCAACGGACCCCCCCCCCCCTTATACGTTCGCGGCTGGAAAAACACCAATACGGGCGAGGGTTAAAATACACAAGCATTAACCTCAAGCCAGCTCTCAACAAAATGACATGTACTATGTCTAGTAACTTTGAGTCTCCCACTGGCCAATGTGCTTATAAAAAAGGCAGGCAGGCCCAGAGAATCAGATTATCCCATCTCAACTGTGGCAGCTGCTGCGGGCTGAGCAGCATCTGCTGTCCTCACTGTGACCTCCTCCAGGCGGCAGGTAGACAGGTCATGCTGGCAGACTGATGGCTGACAGCGAACCTCCGCCATGCAGCTCCTGAATCCATGCAGCTCTGATCTTGCAAATCTTGATACTAAATCTTGATACTAATGTAATATGCAGGTATTGATATGCCAAACTCGTTGAGCGCAATATGTTTTGTGTCTTTCGTGGTGGCTTGTGATAATTGCCATGCTGGTGAACATTTGTGTATTTTGAGACAAATGTAGCGCGGAGGTTTGATGGATATATTATGTTTATTTTTCTGTGTTTGACGACTGTTCTTGATTTAGTTGTTTATTTATTTGCTGGTGTTTTCGCAGATACCATTCATTCGGTCATTCATTGATTTCACCTGGCAACAATAAATTGCTGGACTGACTGGATGCGTGATCAGAGTTTCTTCGGATCGCTACATGGGGCGGATGCAGCAATACACACTAATGCAAATATCTGAGTTAGTTCAAAAATTGATTTTCTCCCAATTTCCCTGACTGGTTTAGTTTTTGGTGTTTCCCGATAAGCGCGATTGATATTTAGTTTCGAAAAAAAACATCCCACGCAGACCCACCACAGACCCGCGGCTGGCTCTCACCTCCCAGCTGTAGCCCGAGTCGGTGGCCTGGCGTCGGTCGGCGGTGACAATACCCTCGTAGGGACCGAACCTCAGCCGCGCCGGTAGGTCCTTCTCCGTCCAAATGCCTGTGTGGAACGTGGGAAATTCAGGAGAAACGTTGGTGAGCTGTCATAGACTAAACGCAGCTGCGGCTCAGTCTGGTGAGGGCGGAATGAAAGCAGTCGGAACGCCATAAGGAATACAATATGACAGCAACAGGAATTCAATACGATGGTACGGAACTAGGGTTACCCGCGTGCTCCGCAACGCGAAGAAGGGTTATTTTTGACCCGTGGGTATTGGGTTGGTCTATGTCGATTTGGTTGGTATCCATTTCGTTCGATTGCTTTTTGACGGCCAAGCATTTTGTAATAAAGCAAAAGATACATCGCATCGAGGTGCCCGTGTCGTATCATCATGCGTTCTACTTAACTCACGAGCCGCTGGGGGGGGGGGGGGGGGGGGGGGGCATAAAGTTGCCGCCCCTTTACGTTTTGTGAAATATCTCCGAAACCTGATGAGCTACGAACGTGAAACTTCGCATAGCTTCAAATGAATACCTAGGCAATGTTTTAGGAAAGTTTGGTGGTTGTAGCACCTAAGATGACGTCACAGTGACGTCATAAAGTTTTGTCGTTTTCCGGTATGGACCGTTTCTGATGACGCTGAGCATGAAACTCAACTGTAAATGAACTAGACAGCACCTGCTGTCATCCTAAAACATCTAACTACACTTCCATCTAGTTTCTGACCAATAATCGACCCTTTATATTCGGTCCCATATATCTGATGTATCGTGAGGAATATGAGAGTCGCAAATCTATAATTTCACTTATGACGTCACTGTGACGTCATTTCAAATGGGA
Organism: Amphibalanus amphitrite; assembly: GCF_019059575.1. NCBI lineage: Eukaryota > Metazoa > Arthropoda > Thecostraca > Balanomorpha > Balanidae > Amphibalanus > Amphibalanus amphitrite. Next base: position 258,523 of record NW_024881668.1, read on the forward strand.
TCGACACCAAATTTGGCCACAACCTTAGCTAGGTATTCAGAAAGATGTGTGCAAAGTTTCGCTTCTCTATCTCTTCGCGTTGTGACGATATCGTCGCAGAAGTAAAGGGGGGCAACTATATGCCCCCCCCCCAGCGGCCGGCGGGTGGCGCGGAGGTCCAGCGGCCGCCGGGTTAAGAATGATTCGAAAACTGGCGTGAAGTCTTTTGAAGGCCACCGATCAATTTCGCTAAAAATGACAAAGTAATGGTTTGGAACATTTACATTTTTAAGGATACTGTTGCTAATCATGCAAAAATAAAGAGTGAATATTGGACAGAATTGAATGCTCTATCCAATGGTACCATATTCAATTGCCAAAGGTATCAGGTTATGCAGCAAACCCCGTGTGATTAATAAAGTGGCACAAAATTGACAAACACCATTTTCTCCTGTGATTTGCACCACCTTGATTTGCATCAATCAGCTTTTCACAATTTTTATATGAGAGGCGGTACCTTTCTCTTGCAAATAGGCGTTGATTCAACTCGCTCCATTTAACGGTCACCTAAAAATAAAATTAATTCCAAAATCCCTCAAAAACCGCAATTTTTCAAATAAAAGTGCCCTCTCCGGTGCACGTGGCGCGTGCTATCCTCTGCATTGCACACCATTCAATAGCCCGTTCAATTCTGTACACGATGCTGTTTTCCCCGTGCCGGTCGGACCCCTGGTCACCAAGATATTGCACGGGAACTGGACCCGTGTCGGCCAAAATTAGCCGTTTTCGCCCGATTTCGCACGCCGATTTATACATGTAAAGTCTATGACGCGAATTTGCACTTTTTGGGCACGCGCCACGCGCTCCCTATCGACCCGATCGAGCCCAGACCCCTCAAAGGCACGTCGCGCATCCTTGATCTATAAGTTGTGCAAATTTCACCGGGCTAGGTTCAACGGTCTGGCCTGTAGTCCACGCAAAGCACCACCAAGTCGGGACCTCGGTAACGGACAGACGCACCCTCCTCAAATAGTAATATAGATTGACTGGGAAACTAAGGAAACTGCATGACAGCGACTTATTGACGCTCTATTAGAGCAATATTATGTATAAAAATAGCCATAAAATATTTTAAGGCATAGATCAGGGGATTCAAATGAGTAGGATAAATAATGGTGATTTTACCGGTGTTGGCTCCGGGGATTTTGGACCGGCCCGGGTTGAGGAACTCGGGACGGGTCTTGATGTCTCTCTCAGGATCGCCAGTGTCGAACGGGACCTGCGCAAGATGCGTGTTCTTATGATGCATAAAATTAACCAATTACCGTTGAAAATTACATGATTGCAAAACAAAGACGACGGAGCGGTTTTTCGACTGATGGTGTTAACGCAGGCATTGTAGTATCACAAACGTAAAAATTACCAAATCAAATGCTTTCTTTACGGCGAGATGAGACACAATAACAAGCTAAGAAAGCGCAAGCTAAAACATAGCTTGTAAAGATCACACATGAAACTGTTCGCCAGGAGGGCTAAAAGTACATATAACTAGCAATGCCATCAAACGTACATAGTAACACATCCACATATGTAGACCAATGGAGCGGCACCCTCCCGAGTTCCGTACCTTGGTGTCGGGTACGACCTCCAGCGGACCGTGCACAGGACAGTCGCCCTCCCACTCGCGGTCACACTCGTCACAGACTGGAACACACGAAAAAGAGGTTATCTCTATCTGTCAAAAGACTGAAGACTCGTAAAAAAGGAACACGCATTGCGGCCCATGTGAACGTACATATAATACACAGCAGAATGTGGAGACTGACAGGTTGAGTTTTGTTTGCTGATGACGGTAGCTGGTTACTCACAGATGTAGTCGTCGTCGTCCAGGTCCTCCTCCTCCCGGTAGTTGACCGTGTTCCGGCGTCGTTTGAACACCTCCCGCTCGGGAGGCTCTGTGGAATTAGGCATTACATCGCGTCATGTCCGTACACTCAATGTAACCTATGTACATTGCCACCAGAGCACCAGCTGAAATAACACTTCCAGTTGGTTTTGCGTAAAGTAACGGGCAAAACGTTTGGTCTCACGATAAACGCCAAAACCGATCGTGACCGTAAAGTGGTGTCTATTCATACCAGTGACAATGGTGATGACGGCACTTACCTTCTCCCAAGTCCTTGAACTCGGCGATGATGTGGTTCCACAGCAGTTCGGCTTTCGTGTCCACAGCGTGCCGGGCCCTGAAAGACGCGTCAAACCATACATAAAATGGTCTTAGAGGCTCATTTATTTGGCGATAAAGAAAGGCCCTTGAATCATGCCTTGCAGAAAGTGTGCGAAAAGTAAATCGGCCCCCAAACAAACAGTAGATATCCGACCACAAACAATACGCTAAAATGCAAACCGAAAGTGCCAGTCGTAATAAAAACAAAATATCGCTAGTTTTATAGGTATCGCTAGATATAGATAGGTAGGTATCTGGAAATTTTCACAATAACACTCGCTGTCATCACTTACTTGAACTGATCCTCGAGCGTAAAGCCAATGAAATCGTACGACGGCGACGGCGGCCTGTGCGGAGACCGGTCCGCCTCCTTTGCTGCCTCCCTCTCTGTGGTGACCCGCCGCCGCTCCTGCGACTGGACGTGCTCACCGGACACGGCCGAGGAAGCGGCGGGCGCCGTCTGAAATATAGTGACAGGTGCTGATAAGATAGGGCCAGGGGAGAGTGGGGTAATTTGGCCGCTTTTTTTAGAAAACGATATAACTTAAAATTGACGACACATTTCTGCATTTTCTCAACGCTGGCAGGTGTCGCATTCATTTTACTTTACTGGACAGTGAACTTGAAATGATATAGTAATTACTTATATTGAAATTGTGACGTATTACAAAGGTCTGCAAGGCGGCCAAATTGCCCCACTAGCAGGGTTATTTGGCCGGGGGTGTGGGGCAATTTGGCCGGTGTTAGTTTGCGGTCGGGATTTTCTGTTATATTGCGAGTCAGCTTCAGATTCAGCAATGACGTGTGTCCTATGACGCATTTGCTGCATTTTGGAGGTTGGCTCAGGGGTCACAGGGGTCAAAATAGCCAAATTAGCGGCTCTAGATGCGATCACCGTTTTTTACGAATAACTTTTGAAGTAATCAAGCTAGGCCAAAACTTTGAGTAGGTACCATCGTAATTCTCTCGTCAGTCCGCATCGAAAGATATATGTGTTGACCTTGAGAAGTCAAGGTCAAAGGTTGACCTCAGGTCACGTTGCATCAGGTCGCTTAACCTCAAGGTCACGTGATTTCAAGGTCATCATGCATATCATTCGATGCGCCTTGGCGAGCTGAACAGCATGAGACCATTTGTGCGGCTGTACCATTTTTATGTAAGGATTTATTAGCAAAAAAAAAACCTTTGGTAACCTTTGATGACGTCACATGCTCTTACAGTTGACCAATCGGAAGTAAGGCATCAAAGTAGTCAAAGTTGGTCATGAATCATGTCATTTATGGTACAATTGACCATGAAAACTCGGCCGTCCCAGCATAGTGACCATGAGCGCACCGGCCAAGTTGCCCCACTAGTCCCGGCCAAATTACCCCATATTGCCATTCTGAAAATTTATGTCTATAAAGTCATCACGGCTTTACGGAATTAGATAAAATTGCTCTTGGAACCGCTGAACACCCCCAAGAATGGCGCTATAATGTCTGAATTCGTTTTTAGCCCAAATACTACATGTTATACAACTTTGTAAACAGAAGTAAAAGTTACCATTTTCTAATGAAATTAACGTTTTATTAATTTTGAATAAAACTACGAGGGGCAAAGTTTTGACATTTATCCTCCAGTTATTTCTACCCATGACAAATGAATAGAGACTAGAGTTATTTCACTCACTTTTATAAGACATCGTACAGGTGGGGGCGGCCAATTTACACCACCGGCCAAATTACCCCACTCTCCCCTACTCCAAGAAAGCCAAGCGATGACCCTCCAGCCTCGGGTATATTATTGAACGGGAGATGACTCAATAACTAGCAAGTATAAGCAGAAATTACGCCCTAATTAAATACTACCGTATAATTACTACCTTGTCCTACAAATAAACACAACAGGTGAAAAATGCTATTCTACCTCTCCGGATTACAATGTTACATGTCCCGTGTTTTGCAGAGAAGATAGCCACCACCAGCCCAACAGTTCCCCACCAACCTCAGCCGATGTCACCGTCGCCGTCCTCTTCACCGGCGGCTGGAACCTGCTCTTGGCGGCGCCACGTCGCACGGTGGAACGCGACCGCCGCTGGGCCGGCCGGACGCATCGCGACGGGCTCCAGTCATCGTCGCCGTCATCGGCCGACCTGGCTGGTCGAGGACGCTTCGGTCGGGCCGGCCGGGGCGGCGGCAGCGGCGGCGGGGCGCGCATGAACGATGGCGGCTGGCCCGCGATGCCTGTGTGGGGACCGACACAAGCACTCAGCCGACAATGGGACACTTAACTGCTGCTCCTGGATTTCTGGCGGAGCCTTCAACCAACCTTAAAGCGAGGACTGGGCAGTAGGTACTCTGACCCACGAACAGTAGTTTTCGTGCGCCTTTATGTGTGTGAGGGTGACGCTAACACATTTACGGCGTGGCGGACACAGTCAGTACATACCTTCTTCCCACATACGACTGCCGCACTGTTCCGGTGACAAGGCCGATAACAGTTTGGCTAATCGTACACAACTACGGGGATTGATTGGCATCAACTCAAATGTAAACCACTAGGTACGCCTATCTTGGTGGTGCACCCCTGCCTAACCGAAGGCCGAATCAGATCACCAGAGCACGGGGAAATCAAACCAAATCCTGTTACACAGCCAGTCCCGGACCGAACACAACAGCAAACTCTTATACCAGTATAACGCCTTTTGGGGCAATCGGCCAAGTAGTTACCGAGATATTGCAACAATTACAAAACGGACACCTCTTCGTTTTGCACGTGGCACGTGCATTAGGGGTCACCCACATGCATCAGGAATAGTCCAAAACTTGGTAAAAGGAATGAAGCTACCCTACAAAAATTACCGCATGTAAATCGGTCAAGTGGTTGCTGAGATTTAAGCGTCGCAGAATCGTGACCACGGCCGGCCGGCCGGCCGGCCGCTCATACTCAGAAATTTCCGTTATTCTACGTAAGACTCCGCTCGCTTCGCTCGCTCCGTAACCAGAGATCTGCATAAATAAGACGATCATAATCTTACTCTCGCTTGTTTTGATGTTTTCACAGCCGCTGACACATAGGGGATCGATCGGCCCCTGCACCCATGCTCACTGAAAGCAATTTAAACCGAGGCCGGCGATTAAACTGGTACCTATCCGCAGTCATTTTCACAAGCGGCAGGCGGTTTAAACTATATGTTCAGGCTCAGGCTACACTATATGTGACCACCCAGTAAAGTACGTGCGTGTTCTGCAGATCCATACTTGCGGGACTCGCGTGATATCGGGTTCTGCGGTATCCCAGAATTTCCGTGAGCTAGCGTACGCTGACGTAAGCTGAAGCATGACAACTACTGAGCGTTATCCTAATGAATATATGTAGGGGAGAGTGGGGAAAGATGCCCAGGGTTTTACTATGTCATATATTATTCGAAAATGACGATCGGAACGCAAAAACTTCGAGTTTCAACGGAAGCCGACATCATTTTTCTAAAAAAATATCACACTTTCGCGCCTGAAATATGATAACTTTTTTGCTATTAAGCATTTTCCTGAAGAAGTGAAAGGGGGCATCTTACCCCACAGGGTGGGAAAGACGCCCCCTGGCGTTGGGAAAGATGCCCCCTGCACTATAAGTGACATAAATGGGCACGTGAATCGCCTGAACGAATCAGTAGTCCCTTCGAGCCTGCAGTAGACATCAAACGTCATCGTAAGGACCCTCAAAAGTAGTCGTAAGGGGCTTCAGAGGTCATCGTTAGGGCCATCATAGTCCAGCGCGGCCAAACAAGCCTCCGTGGTGGCGTTCGGAGACCACTGTGGGGCCCTTATAGGTCTTCATGATGCTTGAGGGCCCTCAAGCCCATCGTGAGGACCCCAGATGCCAGCGCGGCCCGTGGAGCCAGCGTGTGAGCCCTCAAAGAATGTCGTGAGGGGCCCTGGAGCCAATAATGGGGTCCACAGAGGCCGTCGTGAGGGCTCAGAGTCGGATGCCGCCCCAAAAGTCGCTGTGTGGGCCGAGAGACCGGCATGAGGAGCACCCGACCGTACTGGACTCTCAATAGTCCCAGATCGGCTTTTGTCTCTCATCACAAGTATGTAATGAATGATTTGACGGGCTGCTTAAAGGACAGCCTACGGATTTAGGGGGCGTCTTTCCCCATCAGGACAGGGGGCATCTTACCCCAAGGTACCGAAGTAACATTAAATCAGTACAATTTGTTAGCCATAAAACTACACCCTGAAACAAACTGTTTGGGACACAGTACACGCATGTTAATGTATCACGACTATAATAAGGGACGCACAAATTATCTATCTTCTTTGATATTTACAATGTTTTGACACCAAAATATTTTTTGGAAGCAGCAAATAAAAAACATGCAATCACCAGCCAGCCGTTGCCCAACTGAGCTTCGCAAATTTTTGTGCAGTTAACAAGGCAGGCTTCCGCTTAACGCTATGAACATTAACTTCCAGGTTCGATTCATTGTTTCGCCGCTAGAGGGGGTGGGGCGTCTTTCCCACCCTGGGCATCTTACCCCACTCTCCCCTACAAGTTTGCTAAATGTTAATTTTTTAAATACAAAACATTTATTTTGCCATTTTATCACGAACCAATCATACAAAATAAAATAACAATTATCAATTACCTACCTACTTCAACTGGATTCATACGGTGCGCCACCAAGTGCGCCAACAACTGTCATCTCACGCAAGCAGGCAGATTCTGCAAAAAAGTTCGAAGCCTTGACCTCTATACCGGTAGGTACCAAGTGATTAGTGAACCATCCTGACAATCCTGACCATCCGGCATTAGTCCTGGACTGAGCATCCGTGATTTCTTTGACTGAATAGCTGCGTGCCCCGCAGCGTATCCCAGTGTAGCTGATCCTGTGTATTTCCTATTGGCTGAGCTGGATCTGCGTACCGATTACCCACAAAACCCGACAAAACGTAGGTCACGCACGTAATTTCCTGAAGGATTAGCCTGAACTTTACTCCCCTCCCCCACCTTACCTGCCCAATACACCAATACAATCCGGAAAGCTGAAGGGTAAAATCAGACCAACTACCTGCCCAGAGCTAGCTCAAGCACCGAACAGAGAAGCTCCATCGATACCCGCACAACCCTACCCTATCTCATCCATCCACCCACGAGATGAAAAGGTACCTTCTGAAAGCCGTCCAGCGCCGTTTGCAATTAGGCTGGAAAACTCGATGAGGCAATTACACCTCACCACCCAGCATCATAAACTTCGGTTCTCCAAACAGCCGTTCCATAGGGATTATTACATTTTACACTTTAGCGGAGACTGGGGCACATTCGTGCAAAAAATGGATAAATCCATATATCTATTTGCTCTTTGGTTGGTGCAATGGTAAAACTGTTGATTGTAGTATGGAAAGGAACTATTGCAGATATTTACCTTTTTAAAATTAATCCTCTAAAATTATCGCGTTTATTAGAAAGAATGACTTATTAGCTCTGAACGTCTGCACAAAACTGCCCCAGGTATGGGGCACTTTCGTGCATGGGGGTGGAGCACTTCCGTGCACTCTGCAAAGTTCGAGGAATTACCAGGTATTACCAGAAATTTACCAAAAGAAACTGGCAGGGGGCTTGGGGTCAATCCTCCCGATAGAGATACGAACCAACAGGTACAAACTACCGAATAATGCTCGTTTATTTCATAGGTAGTAGGTACCATTATTTATGATTCATACTGAATACCGGCAAGATCATAGGCGGCGGAAAGGGTAGGGCACGGGGCACCGTGCCCCCCTTGATTTTGGCATTTTAACATTAGCCCTATGGGCGTTGCATGGAAAGAAAGGGACCAAAAGTCGGCAGTGCCCCCACCCCCTTAACCCGCGCCCCGCTGGGCTATTCAGCCATACACGCCCTGCTGGGGGGGGGGGCAGATTCTGCCCCCTGTCTAACTTCCGAACCGATGGTCGTAGAAAGACGAGGAAAACGGCAATCAAAAGCTCTCAACAAGGCGGATCTTAAGAGCCCAATTTTTTTGCTTTAGTAGGTCAGAGGTCAGGTCAAGGTCAGGTCAAGGGTACAAAATGCAAGTTTCTACAGTATCGGCCTTGCACCGTAGTTGCCGAAGAATGGACTGAGACTGATTGCCCAAAACGTGTTCTTAGACTACCAAGACAATATAAGTTGCATACAATGTCAAAGGTCAAGGTCAGGTCAGGTCACCAAAAACAAACTATAGAAAAGAGCATGTGCGACACATGTTTTCTGGGTCATTTTACTCATAGAATTCAATAGGCACACTCAATAAGTGATATGGATCACATCTGGATGAATTTCAGGTCGAGGTCAGGTCAAGGTCAGGTCGAGTGAGGTCAAATTTTGAACTTGAATGTTAAGGCCTAAAAAGGTGTCTATCTGATGCAGTTTTTCACCACGGCGAATCGAATGGTGCTATTTTTGTTTCCGTACGAGGTCTAGAACTTCCAAAAAATCATTTTTGAATTTTTTGTGTGTCTTGACGTCATACAATTTTGAATAACTCCCACATTTTTGAACCGATTCCTCTAAAATTGGTATGTAGGTGCACATAGACCACTTCTCTGACATATATTCCGGTTTTTTTGATACACTCAAAATTTAGGATTTATAATTATTTTCCCCCAAGTCAGTTTTTTGAAGAAAAAAATTGAGCCAAAATCCAAAATTTTCAAAAAACCTAGATAGCCATTTGATAGACAAAAGAAGAATCACGTATAACCTTTTTGTTACGTCTTGATTCCGTTAAAATGAAGATGTTAGCGGTGCGTGAAATTTTGCCGTTTTTGAGGCGAAAATTGCGAACATGACGTCACTAAAACGTCAATTTCTCAAAAAATTTCCGACGGATTTCGCTCAAATTTTCAGGGAATGTGTCAAATTGATGTATGATAAGGTACTGAAAGTTTGACGTCGCTAGCGTAACGCGTTTAGACGTTATTGGCGAAAAACGGGAGGGGGGCAGATTCTGCCCCCCCCCCCAGCGGGGCCGGGGGCGCAGGTTAACCCGCGCCCTGCTGGGGGGGGGTGTTTGAACACCCCCCCCCTTGTGGTTTTCGCGAATATCTCAAAAACGGCGGCGCGGAGCGCCGCCGTATTTGGTACACCTTATCATACATCAATTCTACACATGTTGTGAAAATTTCAGACCAAGGTCATTCAAGGTCAGGTCACCAGGTCACTTGAAGTGACCTCACCTCATAAAAAGTTTCAATGTCTGTCATAGCTACACCGAGTGACCGATCGCTTTGAAACTTTCAGCGATTACTAAGAGCAATAGCATGTACAAAATGTATATCTCAGAATTTTGATATCGATGACCTAAGGTCAGGTCAATTTTGCGACCTCCCCATTATAAGTCAATGGGCGAACATTGAAATGCGCCTCTTTTGGACGAAAGACATTATAAACGCTCCCAAACACCGAATTACAAGTGTTTTAGACACACTGAACATGAAAATGGTGTCCGTGACCCTTGTTTATGCCCTGAGGTCATCTTAGGTCACGAATGGTATCTAACAGTTTTTCGCAAATAACTTTTGATACAGGCATGCTAGAGCGATGAAAACGCCTTAGATGTGTTCAGCTCGACGATACGGATCGACTGATATGCAACATGACCGTTTCCGGTCAGGTCATGACCTTGACCTGAGGTCAAATTTTCAAGTTGACCTTTCAAGGTCAAGTTATAGTTCATTCGATGCGTCTTGACGAGAGGAACACGATGCCGGTAAAAGTAGGGGAGAGTGGGGCACATTCGTGCATGGGGCACATTCGTTTTCTGCAGTTTATGGGAAGACGAGTGACTGCACGAGCTAAAGGTAAATTATGAAAATATGTCTATCATTGCCGCCCTTCGCTCACTGTAGAAGACAACACTGTACCTGCTGTCATGCTGGATAAAAACGCAAATTTGTAATATCCGTGCGCTTTCCAAACTTTTCTCATATCATCCATTTTCGTGATCCTGACTCGGAAATGTGGGTTAACTTTTCAAAATTGAGAGCAAAGAAGCTCACTTCATTCACGGAACTGCTGCAAACTAGTTTGTTGAAAAACTGTCATTTTTCAATAAGAAATTTTGAAATATTTTACAAATAACGTTGTGGGGCAGGTTCGTGTACGCACTGCCTAGGGGCACATTCCTCCATATTTTTTTCGTTTTTGCGATTTATGACTTTATCTGTAGTAGTGACGCTCGCCTGACTCAGTCTCGGCTGCTTGCGACGTCGTGACAAGTAGTTCAGGTGTCCTTGGAAAGGTCACGGAGCCGGGTCGATGGCCGGCGGCTGGCACATTCTTGTTGGCCAGCCCATTCTTTCTACATATGTTGTGCAATGCATTCTTGTCGAAAGGAATCAAGTGAAAGGACCCCCTGCCAATTTCTGTTGATAAATTTTTGGCAATGCCCGGTAATTCTTCGAACTTTGCAGGGTGCACGGAAGTGCCCCACCCCTTGCACGAATGTGCCCCATAGGTGGGGCAGTTTCGTGCAAAAGTTCAGAGTTATTAAAAGTCATTTTTTCTAATAGAAGCGACAACTTTAGAGGATAACTTTTAAAGAGGACAAATATCTGCAATAGTTCCTTTCCATACTACAATCAACAATTTTGCCATTGCACTAACCGACGAACAGATATATGGATTTATCCATTTTTTGCACGAATGTGCCCCACTCTCCCCTAAGCTCGTACAAGGCTTGGGTCAAAAGTTATTGCAGAAAAACTGTTTCCGAAAAAATCGGCTATTTTTGCAGTTTTTGCCCCCTGCAGGCAAAACCGTTGACGTTAGGTCAAATCTGAGAGAATTACTCAGAAAGGGCGTTAATAGGGCTATCGAATGCGCTTTTTCGCGGCGCTGTAGCTCTATTGGTTCCCGAGTTATGCGTTGGCTTCTTGGAAATTTTCGACATTCGACCTGGAAATCGGCGAAATTTTGCCTTCAATGACCTCTGGTGGCCTGACCTTTGACCTGACCAAAAAATTGACCGAAGTGATTTCGTCATTATTTGTGACGCTCTTTCGAACGCCGCCTTCTGCGTATCGCTACGAGGCCAAGGAGCCGAGTTACAAGGGGGGGTGTTCAAACACCCCCCCCCCCCCAGCAGGGCGTGGAAATCCAGGACCCCCAGCCGGGCGCGGGTTAATTGAAGGTGCTCCACCGCTACTGGGCAAGATGTTTGCAGCTTGCTTTTCCGTAATCCTCAGCACACCTTTTTCGTGGATTAACGACATCTCCATACTGATACTGATACCGTTGATGGAGATACACATTACCGAGAAACTGACGGAATGCTTGCGATTGGTTCTGTTTTGTAGGGTTAAGTCTTTCGGTTCCACGAGACATATACTTATAAGTGATTCATTAAACATATAAAAACGTAAAAAATGGGTAGCTTGGACTTACCAAGTTCAGATAACTTGTCATAGTTGGACTTCATGTTACAATAAACCTGCTTCTCGAGATCACTTAGGGCTCCCCAGGCGTCCTCGGCAAAGAACTGTCGTATGTGTTTAAACTTCTGATCTTCGACTTCCATCTTAACATTCAATCAACGGTCGCAGCAAGTGCGAAAACAACACAATCGCGATATTATAGGAACTTATAGCTTAAATATCAATAGGTAATTGTCTTGCTTCTTGTTGATTTCCTGTTGCTTACATTTCGCTCTTCGCTTACATTCATCTTCTGCTTGAGACCGGAAGTTTCATTCAAGGTTTCATTGAAATAAATTCAATTCACATTTTGTATTACTTTTTGTAATATTCGTCAATATTTTTTTTTCAGATAATAATGCAGAATAGGCAGCAATAAAATAATAAAGAATACTACAAGGAAATTGTGAGTTTGCCATAGAATTTGCCATGAATAGAGTTATTAAAAAGCTCTTGGGCAAAATACCGCTCTTTGTAAAGAACTTTACGACAATTTGTACAATTCTATTAATAACTCATTCATTTTTAAGAAAAGTATATATTTCTTTAAACAAAGTGTAATTTATAATAACTTGTTCTCTGGTGACTTTAAATATGCATATACTTTAAAAAAGAAAACATTGCATATTCTAAAATGACGTCATTTGCTTTTGACAAATTGAAAGTGTAATTCTTGCTAAGTTTACTTTATGCAGTGTTTTTATATACCAAGCTTGATTGATGCTTATCTGCAAGAATTTCTTTTGACGCCGACGTTGGCAAGGGGCAGGACGTCGGCAACGCTCGTGGTGATTTTTGAATTTTGGTGTACGTTGGTGTAGTGGGCGTTTCTTGATGCTAATTCAGTTGGGCAAACTAGACTTTTGGAATCAAAATATGGAGGCATCAATTATTCGATTCTGGTGGGAGGAGCCATGACCAAATATGGGCATGGAATCAATTTTTTTATTCATTTGGGTACACTTTTGACTTCAAATGAATCGTTACGCTTGAAAAAAGGCCCATGACGGTGAGATTTTTCTTTTAAAAGGTAGAAAAATGTGGTAGGTTTGCAAAAAGTGTTACCTCAAAGCTAAGAAATTGTCCCTTTGGCCTTGTGAATGGGAAAAAGACAGAGCCACTGTCCATCACGTAAAAGCTGTTTTGAGGAAATCACACTGTATGTTATTTTTGTATCATGAATCACATACTAACCAATCAGTATTTGTGTGAAATGGCAAAATGAAATTTTTAAACCCCTAATTATCATTGTTGTAGTGCTTTTATATTATTTATATGGTTTTTACCTGTTGCTTCAGTTTTTGTATTCTTGACATTTAAAAATTGTGAATTGTTATCAAATGTAGTGAAGGTTAAGTACAACAATGCTATAGGTATCAGTTGTGGTGCTGAGGATACCACTAAATGAGAATAATAGCAAGATAAATGCTGTATTCTTGCAAGTCAATTGTTGCCTATCTGTTAACATTACCTGTGAATCAAAATAATGATTAGCCAGCTGATGGGGAATCAATATTATGATTATCTGTTTAAAGTGAATCAATTCCTTGATTGCCTTTCACTACCTATAGAATTCAAATTGTTATGATAGGAGCAATATTATTTTGCTTAGGAGATAGTTCAAGCATTTCTGTTCAAGATCAGGCATGCTCCTTCTTGAAACACTCTCTTATTTTTATGTGATTGGTAAGTTAGAAATGGTTTGCATTTATGCCCAAAAGGAATCAATCTTTTGATGCCTCCATATTTTGATTCCAAAGGTCTAGTTTGCCCAACTGAATTGTGATTGGTATGTCCCTTTTTATTTCTATTCGTATTTCTTACTCGAATTTTAATTTTAACGAGTTTAAGGTCGAAGGTAACCCTCGGAGCCTCCGTCATTTTGCGCTGCAAATGTCACGGGTGCGTCATAACTGGTAGCAATGCCCGCTCAATTCAGTTGGGGAAACTACGAGGCGAAGATCGAAAAATTGATTGGTCAATAGGGCTGTTCACGACGTCGGTTTGTCCCGTTTAATAAACCATAAACATGTTTATTTTTTTAAGGACCAATCAGCGTCGACCTGATCCTGACGTCACAGCTCGTCAATGACGTCAGACCGCCGTAAAGCGTAAATGCGGTTGATGCCTCAGAGCATCAACATTGTGTGTAAACGCGTTTATCTGACAATGATGGCGATGTGCGGCAAACTCGTGAAGCGAGTTAGGTATGAGTTAGGAAATTTGAATTCGGTCAGTTCAGGGGCTGGTAGGTGGGTGAATGAGTTTCAAAATAACCCTGCACGGGTTGTAGAGGACTGGAATGGTAGGTTTTATTATATCATTGTAATTAAGACCTATTTTGAGCATCATTCTCTGCTAACCAGCGTCCAGCGTCGTTGGTATTTTGTGATGAAAACTGTCCTTATTCTCGCAATATGTCATGATATGAGACATATTTTATCTTTTCTTTGCACCTTTTACAGTATCGTCTCAACTGCTTATTAGTTGTCACTGTTTGAGTAAACACTTGTGTTTCATAAACGTAAACACCATGTGACGTCACAGCCGGGAACGTGCCCCGAGGGCAGTTTATGTAAACCACATAAACCGACGTCGTGAACAGCCCTAAAAAATATACTTTTGATGACCATATCAGTTGGGAAAACTACGAGGAGCCAAACAAAAATTGGATCAGCCAATCAATGGCTGGAGTGGGCTGGGTGATGACCATATATGGTCATAAAATCAGACTTTAAAATAAGGCATAAGGATGTTTTTTAACCACACAAGGCCTACACTCACTCTGTGCACATTTAACTGGCGGCTGTAAATCGCAGGGTGCCGAAATTCGGCGTTAGCGATTTTGCGCCGAAATTTCTGCATGATTTTCGCTGAAAGTTGGGTGTCTATTTGCACCAAAATTAAGCCACTTCTACATAAAGCATGTGTGCACATCTACCAACCAAGGTTATATCAACCAGGCAGAGCATTCTGGGCTCAAGCGTCTGAATTAGTTGATGTTTCTATGGAAACTCAATTCCACAATGCGTGTAGTGTGCACCAATAGTGTCATACCGTGAAACAAGGCCCGGGACGGAAGTTCCAGGGCCACAAAAATTTGCAGAGCTGTGCGTTTTAGACTGGCGGGCACCAGCGAGGGCCAGGTAGTAGAGAAGCACATGCTCCGGCGCGTCAGCCTCTTCTTGGCACATTGTGCACAGTGCCGCAGGGCATCGCTTGTTCGGCCACTGTTGACATGCCGCGGAGAGGAGACGGGCGATTTAGTGCAGCAGGTACTGGAATGTGCGGCCCCAGTGTCCCGCCCTCATCTGGTGCACCGAAACGGCATCCTCTCGGTCGTCTCCGAGGATGGGGGCTGCAGTGTGCTCCCGAAGAGTGGCTTGAATACTGACTCAGACCTTGTTGCGCCATTGACGCGAGGCCGCACAATTAACTCCCCGGGTCAGAGAGCTGGCGTCCGAGGGCAGTGCAGTCGCTTGTCTCGCCAGGTCGTCCGCGCTCTCATTCCCGTCAATCCCGCAGTGGGCAGGAGCCTGGAACCCACTGCAGGATTACTTCACGATGCTCTGCGATGTTTAACAAGGTCTTCCTTACCTATCTCCGTGCCCAGGGTGGAAGCATCACCTGCAGGGCGGACGCTCCTCCATTGAATAGACTCAGAACGGTTTGCGAGTCGGAGCATGCGACGACCGGGGCGAGGGATGTCTCGTTCCACACCGTCTCCAGACTGCCCGCAGGGCGAAACTGATGGTAGATTGACTGGCATGTCGTAAAATTCGGTGACTGCCTTCCCTTCCGCCGAAAAATTATGCGGCCGCCCTGCACCGAAAAGTTCAGTGGCCGCCATGCGCTGAATTCGGCGCATGCGAAGTTACGCCGGACGGGCCCTGAAATTTTCGGCGCAATCCCGTCACTATGCCGGGCATATTCCGCATAAGGTGTATTTTTTCCAGTCTGGAACTGAGGACTCTCGTGGAAGCTAATCTAGGATGGAGTAGGTATCTGATTTGGTTCCAGTGATCGAGTTTTATTCACGATCGATGGCAACACAAGTCAAAATCGATCGTGAATAAAACTCAATCATGTCTGATTATTTACAAACGTTCCAGTGATCATCCAGTCTGGTCTTGAACTGGTTGAGAGTGGATACCAGGGCGGTGTTTCACGGGACGCTGCTACCACGCTGCTATCAAATTGCGCGAACTGACGTCACACTTGTGGTAGTGTTGGAGCAATGGGCCTGTTGATGTTTCCATGGAAACCCAATTTGACACGTGTAAAAGCAGCGTGCTGCTATCACCGGTGAAACAGGGCCCAGGATCACAGAAGGAAGTAGGAACCAAATCAGAACCAAACTGAACAAACCAGAACAGAACAAACCACACCACCTCTCACGAACTAACCAATTTCTGTCTTCCCCTGCTCCACAGCTCTCCAGGATGGATTCTCAGAAGTTCTGCCTCAAGTGGGACAGGTTCCAGGGCAGCGTCACGTCCGTGTTTGACCAGCTCCGCTCTGGAGGAGAGCTGCTGGATGTCACGCTCTGCTGTGAGGGACAGCGTGTCCGGGCCCAAGGGATGATGCTGTCTGCCTGCAGTCTGTACTTCAGGGAACTGCTGAAGGTGGGTGATGGGGCAATGTACCTACTAGAGTCCTAGAGAGTGATATGGGGCTGATGGAGTTCTATACGAGGCCTTGGGGCTGATGACAGTGTAAATGAAATGCCAGATTGACTTATGATCATGATTGTACAGGGTGTCCCAGAATTACCCGGACATTTATTTTCTGGCTAAAAGTACGAGTGCGCTCGATTCTAATGATATACAAGCATCATACTTTTATAAGATATCCCTTAGCTATCGAGCTTGGGGACTGTGTGCTTTTGGTGACCGGTAACGACTCAAGTCAAGTATTATCCAGAGTCAAGTAAGAGTAGTCCTTTTCCGTTTTCAGCTTAAGCCACTAATAGGCAACCATGGTGAATCAACTCCCGTTTTCAACTTTGTAAACGGACTTTCGGCATGGTTTTTGCTGGAGAGCTTCAGCAGCTCATCTGCAAGCAGTTAGAATTGAGCAAAGCGCAATTATATCAGCTAACGAAGCCAGAGAGAGCAAGAGATAAACCTGATTGACAAGCTTGGGCTCGGCCAAAAAGGGTCATGCACCAGTTGTCAAACGGGTGGTTGCTTGTCATGGACAACAAACGTCACTGATCTAGCTAAAAACTAGCTAAACGATAGATCAGGATTATCTAAAGAACATCAGTCTACTTTCCACCACTATCTTCGCAAAATTTTGGAATTCGGGGTCTCTCGCCTGAAAAATATGCGAAAACTACGGGAAAAGCAGCGAAAATCACTACAATTCATCCCAAAAATATACCATATACAAAAAAAATTATATTGAAGCACACTTTGTGGTCTAACGAAGGTATTCTGTCATTTGAACCGCCCGGAAAAGGCTTGTGTGAACGTCAGATGGCTACAACGCCCCAACAGCAGAGACGGCCAGGCACCCGTCGAAAATCAAATTGTGAGACATTTTGAGCCACCGTGCACTCATTGGGCTTGATATGATGGCCCAAAGACAACCGTTAGCACAGAGTACTACTGCGGTAATATTCTACCAGTAAAAAAAAAAAAAAAACTGGATGCCGTAAACCAAATCGCCATGAACGGGTTTGTTTTGGAAACCAAATCTGTTGGAAGCCAAAGGTCCCGCCATGTTCAGACATGGAGCTTCTCCACTTCAGATGTAAAAACGCGGCAAAAGTGGTGTAGGCAGCAATTTTGTTTTGGGGGATAATGCCTTATCCCGCGCGGGGCTGGGGGGGGGGGTAAATTTTACCCCCCCTCGCGAATTTTTGCGATATCTCAAAAACGTTCAGTACCTTTTCTTACATCAATTTGACACGTTCCCTGAAAATTTGAGCGAAATCCGTCGGAAAATTTTTGAGAAATTGACGTTTTAGTGACGTCATGTTCGCCATTTTCTCCTCAAAAACGGCAAAAGTTCAAACGCCGCTAACATCTTCATTTTTAAAGGAATCAAGACGTAACAAAAAAGGTTATACGTAATTTTACTTTGTCTATCAAATGGCTATCTCGGTTTTTTGAAAATTTTGGATTTTGGCCTAATTTTTTTTTCAAAAAACTGACTTTTCTGGGAAAATCATTATAAAATCCAAAATTTTGAGTCTATCGAAAAAACCGGAATATATGTCAGAGAAGTAGTCTATGTGCACCTACATACCAAATTTTAGAAGAATCGGTTCAAAAATGTGGGAGTTATTCAAAATTTTATGACGTCACGACACACAATTTTTTTTTGAAAAAATGACTTTTTTGGAAGTTCTAGACCTCGTACGGAAACAAAAATAGCACCATTCGATTCGCCGTGAAAAACTGCATCAGATAGACACCTTTTTAGGCCTTAACAACCAACTTCAAAATTTGACCTCACTTGACCTGACCTTGACCTGACCTCGACCTGAAATTCATCCAGAGGTGGTCCATATCACTTATTGAGTGTGCCTATTGAATTCTATGAGTAGAATGACCCATAAAACATGTGTCGCACATGCCCTTTTCTATATTTTGTTTTTTGGTGACCTGACCTGACCTGACCTTGACCTTGACCTCTGAATGATATTGTATGCAACGAATATTGTCTTGGTAGCCTAAGAACACGTTTTGGGCGATCAGTCTCAGTCCATGACTCCATTCTTCGGCAACTACGGTGCAAGGCCGATACTGTAGAAACTTGCAATTTGTACCCTTGACCTGACCTTGACCTTGACCTCAAACTTTAAATTAAGTACATGTTTTTAGTAGTTCGTGATGAGAGCTTTCGATTGGCGTTTGAATTTTCCAAATCGGACCATTAGTTCGGGAGATAACAGGGGGGGGGGTAAAATTTACCCCCCCCCCCCAGCCCCGCGCGTTCGGCTGGAGACCCCAGCCCCGCGCGGGTTATGACCTGGGAACACTTGATGTTAAGTTTATCTTATATGATCGTATTATCCTCCGGCAACAGGTCAAAGAAAACAGGCCTTCACCCAGTTTCGGGAGAGCCGTAAAACAACTGAGACCAGCAATGGCTGGCATTTTCAATCATTGTCGGCTGATCTTGTAACAAGCGTATCTATTACATGTGCTATGTCACAGCCACCCTAGTTGACTATATGTATAGGACGGTAAAGAGAAAAAAGCGCAATCATGTTTGCCTTATTTAATACGCTAATTAACAATGTCCGGGTAATTCTGGGACACCCTGTACATTGTGAGTATAGTTGATCATGATCGTACATAGTGAGTATAGTTCATTGAGTTGAGTTCTTAACCCACTCTAGGGCTACCAAAATTTAATGTGAACATGCATTTCCATGTATTAATATGTTTTGCCTGCTCTGAAGTGTCCTGATGAAACAGGGAATTGAAAATATAAAGATTAACATGACATCTATAACTGTATTGAACAATGTGCACCCAATACTGCTACCTTGATTGCCATACTTATTTTTATGCACTG
This sequence comes from Amphibalanus amphitrite, assembly GCF_019059575.1. Lineage (NCBI taxonomy): Eukaryota > Metazoa > Arthropoda > Thecostraca > Balanomorpha > Balanidae > Amphibalanus > Amphibalanus amphitrite. The sequence goes on from NW_024881668.1 coordinate 277,702, forward strand.
GAAAGGAAAGTGTCATGCATTCCTTTTTCACCCTAATGCATTGACATTTGTTGTATAATTTGTTAACAATTTGACTTAAAAACTTTGAATGCAATGATAATTATTATTCGAATATGATACCAGTTGCATTTAGCTATGATACCGACAAAATACCTAAAAGGCTTTGAACTTTGAGGTGTAATTGTATTTTTTGCTTTAAAGAGTAAAAGACATGCTTTAAATCTAGAAGTGCAATGAATTTTCCTCACATGCATCCTGATTCCTGAATAACTTTAATAGCGATGTGAACAGTTAAACTGACAAATATGACATTTGTTTAGTAGAACGAGAGCCGAACGTTCCTTCCTTGGGCGGTCAGGCGGGCCGAGAGGGTCGGGTCTGCGAGTCAATAAGGGTCATTTCACGCTTCTGTGTGGCTGACTATGTTCTTGCATGTAGACGTCTTGTACAGCCCTCAGCAGACTGCGTGGTAGGTATTCTTTTTTCGACAAAACCGGTGATAACTCAAAGGCTATGTTATCAGTCGGTCGGAACTCACTGCAAATAGATGCGCCATGCTCCACTTCTTCGATTAGGTCCATCACTAGACAAAGTATACGCCTTGTGTGGCAACGAAATGCAAAAGTCTGTTTTGGGGGCAAATATAAACTTTTGGATTTTGTTGCCAAACTGGATAGAAAATGAACACGATGATAATGCCAATCTAAGGTGCGAAGTCTCGCGCGTCATACTGTTACGATTTCCGAGTGACCGATGGCATAGTATTCGCGTTATTCTCGGTTTTGTCGAAAAAAGAATACCTACCACGCAGTTTGCAGAGGGCTGTACCTGCAGCTCAGTGCTCACCCATAATGATACTCTGTCAAGTAGTACCTATAGCCGTAAAAACACTGACGCTCATTCCCCTGCCCTCCCAGGTTCGGCGGCTTATTCTCGGAGCTCCTTACCGATGACGGAGGAGGGTCCTTCTCTCCGCCGCTGAGGGAGCTCACTGAACTACCCTCTCGCCCCGCGCCATCTGCGCCGTCCTCACCGCCGGCCGACCCGACCAACGAGAATGACACAGACGCCCTCCGGCACTGCTGGCAGAGGAAACTGAAGGAGAGCGTCGCTGCCAGACTACCCGGTGAGTGCGGGATCGATTCCCGAGCGGGGCGGAACTTTTAGGTGCGATTTTAGATTATGTATTTAGACACCACCGGTCTAGATTACCCATATGTTTGGCCAGGTGATTAGTGGTGGTATAAAAGGCAGTTATATCTGTAGTCCACTGAACTGGCCACACCATTGATGTAGCTTAGAGTAGATTTTGGTTTGTTAATGTGTTGCAATTTTACCATCGTCATTGAAATAAAGAATTGAAGAGACTTTTTTATCGTTTGAATTTTCAATAGTCTGGATGGATAGTTAATAGTTTTTTTTTGTTATTGATGTGTAAATAAAATGTACTGAATCATTTTGAGCTACATGAGATTGGCCAGAATTACTTATAGGAATTATTGCTACGGGCGTCTGCGACCTCCCCCGTCCTGTTTCACGGCCGCTACTAGCGCGCTGCCAGCACACGTGTCAAACTGGGTTTCCATGGAGACATCAACAAACTCGTATCTCCAACACTGTCACAATCTGTGACGTCAGCTCGCGAAATGCGCTATCAGCGTGGTAGCAGCGTCCAGTGAAACACCGCCGGTATTGGGGTGCCTGGCGCCGCCCATGTCGCCTCCCAGCTTGGTCCGCCTGGCGCCGCCCCTGCCGCGTGACCCGGGACGGGGTCAGCGGTTGGCGGTCCAGGGACCGGCGCCGCGGCGGCCCGGCAGAGGCGTGTAGACTGCTGAGGAAAGCGGTCCTCTCCCTTGGACTTTTTGGTCTGTCCTTCAGTATTACTGAATTCGGTATTCGTATTCGTCCTGAATTCAGTATTCATTCCCAGTACATTCAATGCCTGAAGTATTATGTAATTGGCTCCTGCAACATAATTATCTACCTCTTTTTTGCGTAGCATGGTGGTTCCATGCGGTCAGACTTCACCCGACGGGCGTTCCCGTCTTTTTCTCCGACAGAGGCGCCTATCTGCATCAGCCGCCGTCCCGGTACATTTTCCCCGGAGCGGAGGTGCTGGTCGATCCTGACGAGTCGGACAGTGACAGAGACTCGCTGGACTCGGACCGCGGCAGTGACGATGAGGTGAGTTAGTGTGAGGGGGTGGGTTCGATTCCAGCCACGGGAAATTGTATTTTGCGGTTTTCCATACCATTTGTGTATTGTTTCACTTGCACGGATCAGCGTGCTTAATTGCTTTCGTTGATATCAAATTTCGACTTCAAATTGCTGAGCTGCTTCAAAATTGCTTTCTTATGGGACATTGTGTCGCAACTCAGCAATAGCTTCGCATCTTATAATATTACAGGTTTCCTATAAATCTTTATTTTATACTCATCAAGGCTTATCATAGGTAATCAATAATCATCCTAGGGCGTGTCACACACATCATCTGGGAGCACATCAGGGCACTAACACCGCACCCCTTCCCTTTCTCCAGTCTCCGACCGCTGAGGGCGACCATCTGAACAACTCCACGGATACTCCGGAGACGGCAGTCACTCCTACACACAGTGACTCCTGTCCTCCAACGCCTCCTGGACGAACTACAACCTCTGGAGCATCATCAGGAGCACCGGGAACGTCTTCTTCATCACCTGCTGAGGAGCAACCATCGGCTTCACCGACGGTGAACCCTTCTTCGACGTCGGATATCGAGATGGAACCAGAAACGGTGGGTTCGCCGGGCTCAGCCCTGAAAAGGCCGATCAGTGAAACACTAGGTGGAGAGGAGGGGAGCGGTGTGAAGAGACCGGCGTTCGGTGGCGGGGGTGAGCCTGGCGTGTCTCCCGCCACCGCCAAAACCGGAAAATACCACCGGCTTAGCTGAGGCGATCAGGTAATCTACCACTTCGGGATTCGGTATCAGGGGATTCGGTAAAACACACAATGGTGATGTCAGTTCGGTGAAGGTGTTCACTCACACCATTGCTCATAATGTTAGACAATGGACCACAGACGCTATTTTCATACAGAGTCAGCGCGATATGCGCTATCTATTTGTGTCTAGTTGACTGATGTGCTTGGACTGCAGATTGGCCGAGATAGGGAGTGCCGGGTGGGATGTGGCTAGGAAGTGGAATTTGGGAACTCAATTGAAGCGATTCCTTTGATGGTGATCATGCGAGCAATTTTGGAGCTATGAGCCGACGGTGAGCTTATTTAGGACTGACATCTTTGGAGTTAAACGGAGCGGAACGAGCCAGTGGCTAGCTTTGAGTAGTTTTAAGCCATTGGTGAGCTAATTTGGAGCTCGGAGCTCAGGATGAGCTAATTGGAGATTTAGGAGGATGAGCTTATTTGAGCTATATGAACCAGTGGTGAGCTATCCTGCAGCCCTGCGTCAGTGGTGAGCTAAGTAATCCCATCTTCCGGCGTGTAGCCGAACAGCCGCTCCCCAAATAGGTACCCCATTTTATTCGTGACGTCTTTTTTATGAAACACCAGAGGCTTCTTGTATTCAGTGCTTCTCTTCAATATTGACTCGTGTTTATGAGTGAATTAACTATTTCTTTTATTAGGCACTGATGATTAGTTTGATCGCGATGTAGATAGACCGCAAATAGACCACGGCACCGGGCGCCCGTTGCCGACGCCGGTCAGGTACACTTTGTCACGGTCGAAGAACGCGGTGGTGTGGACGAGTGGCCGCGGGTCCGGCCGTTCCGCCACCGGCACAGTCGACGGCGGGCGCTCAGAACGGCCGGCCCCCGTCCGCCGTCCTTGGAGAGAGCATTTGCCTCTCCAGGAGGAAAACCGGCGTCCTGCTCCATTGCAGGCCCTCGTCGTGCGTCGTCCAACCAGGATAACATTCGGGATGGCCCCGGCCAGATCCGCCAGGAGCGCGCTCATCTTCTGCGTGACGCCGTCCGGCGATCCTCGGATCCCACCTGGGCCGGGATCGATGTCGTTTCCCCCGACCCAGACCAACACCGTACCTAGGCGCCGACCCTCTGGTAGTTTTCCTACGACCCAGACCAACACCGGGCCCAGGCGCCGGCCCTCTGCTCGTATGGCCTCCGCCCAAGTCAGTAGTTGCTAACGGAGCTAGTCGAGTACCTCGTCCACACGTCCACTCCAGGCCACCCCGCGCCGCTACGGTAAGGTGGTGTGGCGGACTCGCTTCAAAGCCGGCCCGATGGACCATGGAGTCTCCTACCACCAGGGCAGCCACGCCGGCGTCTGGGGGAGACTCCGGTGCTTCAGCACCCTCTGGGGACGGTAGCAGCGGCGGCGCTGCCGTCACAGCTCCTCGGCCGCCGGCGCCATCAGCCTGGGATGATGTGACGTCCCACCGACCGCGCCAGTCTTAGAAGAGACCCGTAGGGGAGGGACATGGGCGGGGAAGGGCTCTCGGGTGCAAATCGCAACCAACCCAACGGACGTACCTTGTGAGTCCAACAGTCTTCTTTTTTACGCTCAAAGAATCCTTTCTGCGCCACTGAACTGGCGTCTGACGCAGTAGGGTGGAAGCCAGCGCTGTTTCATTCTTGGTGTAAATCCGGAAATAGCTTGCAACAAAAAAGGTGTTACTTTTCTGTGGCAGTCTGTATGCTGGCACCAGGGCCTCTTTTTCCATCATTTGGTACTAGTGCTCCCTCAGTTATTGTCTGCTCTGAGAGGACTTGGCTGAGTCTGTTTCTTGAGGTGGCTCGTACGTTGACTTGTCTTTACCCCGACCGTCCGTCATTGTACTTGCGGTTCGTCGGATATACATATTTAGTGTTGGACGGTGAGCTGAAGTCCTCGTCATGTCATCTGACACACGAGTCTTCAGACGTTGTGGTGATGTTCCAACTAGAACCTTCAGTGTTGGCACTCTTGTAGAGAATATGTGACCCGTTGGAGGGTTGGGTTACCTGGCCGATAAATTTTGATTTTAGTACAGTCCAAGTGAACTGGCGGCCCAGCGAAACAAACCGTACGCTCCTGGGTACCCCAAACCTACGGGGTGAGGCTATCCCGTGCCGCCGCTGGTGGAAAATCCACCTCCAGGTGACAGCCGTCGAGCTGGTCTTTTGCCGGCCACCACCCGCGCACAAGGATACAAGGCACGTGGTCAGTACCGCCGTCTGTAACATCACGAGATGACTTGACGTTGACCGCCGGTCCGACGGTGCTGATTTGTACTTCTATAATAACCCGACCAAATTCACAAATTCACATCTGCACCATTACCTGGTTGTTTGCCCCTCTCTTTGAACTCAAAGTACGTGAAGTTGGCTACGTGTGGATGTGGATGCGACGGTGACTGTTGTTGCAGTTGGCCTTTGGGTGCTTTCCGGAATATCGGAGGCAGCGTGGTTCCACCACCGTCCGGCACCGCCTAGCACTGTGTCCGCACTTTTAGCAGTGCTGGCACAGCAGCGGGCTGGGTATCCACGGTCTGAGCTGGAGATCTTGGAATCCCGCTCGGATGGTCTCCGGGATCGCGTTTCCAATGAAGGAGAGGCGCAACCCTGGGTGTGGCTGCCCATCCTTAGAACGGAGTCGGCGTACCCCAGCCACGCCCTGGGAGCGGAGTTCTAATAACATCTCCTTAGAGACTTTGGCCAGGGACAGAGGTCAGAGGTCAGAGCGTAGGTCAGAGCTTCTTTGATGTTCTGTCGGCTGGCTGGTTCGCAGGTCACCGGTTCTTCTATGAAGCGATCTAGTCGGGGCAGAGTATCTGCTTGTTCGGGGCTGAAGACTGATCAGGAGCGCGCCAGATGACATGGACTTCGCAGCCTGCACCTCCTCAACCAGGGTGCAGAGTTCCCCAGCGATCAGGAAGGGACTGACCCCGGAGAAAGATCCGCCGTCTTGATGCTGAACGAGGATGGGGGTGCACCTCGTCGGTTCAGCTGCTTATCGGTCCAATGGACATCGTCCATGGCTCACGTCGGAGGAGCGATCCTGTGCGACGATGCACGTGTGGAATATTGGACCCACTATTTTTTTTGGGGGGGGGGGATGGCAGACTTGTCCTGCAGCTCAATGTCAGCGTTGGCTTCACTAGGCACATGATTTTCATCTTCTGGCTGAAGAGGACACCGTTTGCTTGAGCAGGGGACATAGTCTACCTCATATGCAGCGGGTCCTAGCAGGTGAAAGACAATGGTGGCCCAGCGTCCACCGGGTAGGCTGCGCGCGCTGCTCGCTGCAGCAGCGGCGGCCAGCCGATCGGCCCGCCGGCCGATACTCGGTATCGAATCGTCACATTCTCTCCGCCAAATGTGGGAATTTACAAGTTAACCCTCGCATGTGTGCGGCGTTTGCCAGCTTCTAATGTGTAGGGGGGGGGGGGTCGGTTGGACCCCCCCTTGCCGTTTGGCCCCTGATCGAGCTAGAGCTTCGCGGAAAAAACGAGCGTGTTGCCCGTGACGAGAGGAAGCCGATGATACCCAATTTTAAGGTCCTAGGTCATTGGTTGACCTTCCAGGTCAGGTCAATGACCCAAAGTCGGGAAAGTCGTAAAGTGTGGCTGCTAAGGGGTTTTTCGGGGTGCTGATCACGAATATCGTGTTAGTTTTGATCACAGATGATGTCTTTAAGCATTTAGACCAGGTCAGGTCAGGTCAGGTCAACCAGTAGGCGTCGTGACGGGTATTCGTAGTACGTGTCAACCGCCTCTGACAGCTTCGTAACATGTTACGAAGGCACCAAAACTACTTCGTAAATGTTTAAATGGTTGCTAAATTCGAATTCAGCTCCAAAAACTAGCCTAGAAACATGTACAGCTCGAAAAAGTGAACCGAGGTCACCCGAGGTCACCAAAGGTCAATGACCTGACCTGACCTTCAGGTGACCTTGACACCCACCCTAATGCATGGAAGCAACATCAAATCACATGTTTGAACGTTTGAAACCACGAAAAGCTTGCAAACGCGCGGCTAATGCGAGCCGATATACGCAGAATCGCGATTCCGGCCGAACATGGTCTCGGAAAAGAGGTCACAGGTCAAAGGTCATTTGGGTCAGGGTCATGAAATTTTCAGGGTAGGTGTAAAATTGATCAATGTGAGGGTACTGAAAGTTTCGTCGCGATCGGCCGCTTTTTATGCGAGTTATTCGCGAAAAACCATGGGGGGTCCATCCGACCCCCCCCCCCCCTACACATGCGAGGGTTAACACGAGCGATGTCACTTGTCCTCACATAGGGACCACTCGCAAACCCCTCACTTCTGGTCGTGGCTTTCGTTATGGGCTGGCGGCTGTCGTCTGCACCCATATGGGAAGCTCCGGGGCGTCGACCCTATCGTGACCCTCGGGAGAGAGGTGAGTCGGGTCCCTCCGGAACCAGGCGGCACACACTGAGTTGAGGTAGCACACATGTTGCTGTTTGTGAGCGGACTGGCGGACCAGCGGAACAAACCGCATGCTCCTGGGTACACCGAAGTCATCCCGTGCCGCCGCTAGTGGAAAGTCCACCTCCAGGTGACAGCCGTCGAGCTGGTATTCTGCCGGCCACCACCCGCGCACAAGGATACAAGGCACGTGGTCAGTACCACCGTCTCTAACATCACCAGATGACTTGACGTTGACCGCCGGTCCGGCGGTGCTGATTTGTCCGTCTATTATAACCCGACAAAATTCCGGCATGAGCCTGCGCATTGAGCGGCGCCAGCACCAAGAGAGCGCGCGCCCGGGCCAGCGCCAGCATTCGAGCCGGTGCCGGAGGCGGCGAGGTCGGCACGGGAATCACGAGCGTCGGGATATGAATCAACAGTCCCGCCGGCAACGGAAGGGGCACTATAGTACTTAAGTACTTTTTATAGTACTATAGTACTATAGTACTGGCGTACTATACTATTTTTTATAGTACCTACTGGCGCTCGTGGCGGCGGTACAGCGCGGGCGCCCGGACCAGGGCCGGCAACGGTGCCTGAACTCGCATCAGCACCGGAGACCAGCGCGCAGGCAGCGCCGGTGGTACCCCCTTGGGCGACGGGGTTTATTGCATCTGACTCCCGGAGGAAGCGGGAGCCGTAGAAGACTCGGCTCTTCCTCCGGACTACACGTTTTTTTGACAGGCAAGCAGGTTAACTCAATGTGACCCTTCTTGCCGCAGGCGTGGCAAGTAATCGCCACGTCCCATGTGGATTGTCCATGCTGGTGATCCATACACACATACACAAATTACATGCATGCATACATACATACATACATACATACATACATACAAGTAGCGTAGCCGTACCAGCATGCAGCCCCCAATCCGACCATTTATCATCAACTCGCTGCTCCTTCTATAAAGACTGTCGTGTGAGAACGGGACTGTATTTGTCAGTAATATGCGCTCTCAAGACCAGACTGTGAGGTGACCAGCCCTTACATAATACACGAAGGTACGAAGGACAAACACCGACAAATACATTCCTACAACGAAATTACATGATCACAAGAGTACGTCGTATCTTAACAAAACCCAAATTATATGTATAGACAATGTGGCTGAAGGGGAGGTGGTGGGGTGCGCGCACAACCGATCGCTACCGTGACCGGTCACCGAAAGGCCGCGCCGCCGCGCCCCACCCATGGATAAAAGAGTCTGGATTGGAAACTCCGCCGGCTCACTGTGGCGCGCAGCGTAACCGGGCGACTGGCGCGCCCCTAGCGGGAAAACCCGGCTTGATAAGGAGGCGGCGGCGGGCGGCGGTATGGCGATAGGACGATAAGGCGGCGTTCTCCCATTGCTGCACGCCGCGTCTTTTAAGCTAGGCATCTGAAATTTGGCACAGCTACTTTTCAATCCTTCCTGCAGGTTGACTGAAAATGTCAAGTATCTATGACCTTCAGTTTCTGAGATTTGGCTTCACTTCCAAGGTCATATCACGGTCGTTCGTAGTGTTCCGTGTGAATTACACACACGCATTGAACCATTTTCGACCGACTTTTCGGTTCGTTCACCATGTCTGTCGTCTCGAGCATCAATAAGAGTGTACTTTGACCATATACATGAAGGTCGAGGTCAAGGTCAAACAAGGTCACCGCCCGTCACTTGCAGATGCTTTGTTACTGATCTTCAGTATTAGCTGGAATGAATAATAGGCAAGATATCAGCCGATTGAAAAGCACCGGCAATTGCTTGATCTATCAACAAATTATAATAGCTCGTTACTAAATAGTTCGAAGTACTTGTTGTCTACTTATTCCCAGAAGCAAGCATCCCATTTCAAATATCGTTCCACAAAGAAATAGTTAGGTGCCTACAATTCTCTCAGACTCTAGAATTTTCATGATTGCTCTCTCGTCACCAGAAAGTAGCCAAACAATAACCACGCTGACTGCATTGTATTGATAATGCACATCTGTAATGATCAATCTACCTAAGGTGTTCAGTCAGCGCCACCACGTCAGCAAAAACGTACGCCTCACTGATTCGAACAAAACATATCTAGGTACACGTTGTCATTCGACGATTCACGACCCGTACGTCTTATAAGCCACGGAGCTTCAGCAGCTCGCGGGACTGCCTCCTTGGGCCGCTCTTCGCTGCAGCAGAGCTCAGCTCCCGGCAAGTGGAGTGCAGCATGAGTCGCATGTATCTCGCGGTGATACCTGTCAGCACACGCGGATGACAGCGCAGCTGGGACGCCAACACCGTAGCCTGCTTGCTAGCCAGCACACAACGGACCAACCGCTCCAGAATCTTGGTCTCGAAGAGCATAGAGCGCGCGTGCACACTGAACGACACATAACACTCCCTGACAAACTCGAACAGTTTTGTCCAGTTTTGAAGGGTTTCCTTTATCCATGCCCCACCCGCGAGGTCTCGTGCGCGAGTGACGTCATGCGCGCGCAGGTCAGCGAGCCGAGCGATAGAAGAGTTTTGGGGTAAACCTGCGGCCTCCCCCAAAACCGCATGCGAAATAGGGGCCGCTGGTTTCCTGCACAGAGGATGGCCGTGACCGTACGCTCCTGGGTACTCCGAACCTACGGGATGTCATCTCGTGCCGCCGCTGCTGGAAAGTCCACCTCCAGGTGACAGCCGTCGAGCTGGTCTTCTGCCGGCCACCACCCGCCCACAATGATACAAGGCACGTGGTCAGTACCGCCGTCTGTAACATCACGAGATGACTTGAGGTTGACCGCCGGTCCCGCGGTGCTGATTTGTCCGTCTATAATAACCCGACAAAATTCCAGCATGAGCTTGCGCATTGTGTGGGCCGGTAGTGCCTCTAGTAAGGTGCAGTGCCTCTAGTGCCTCTAGTGAGAATGGGCACTATTATTTGAGGTGGGTGCCCATTCTGTCTGTTACGGAGGTCCCAACATGGTGACGCTTCGCGTGAACTACAGGCCAGACCGTTGCACCTAGCGCGCTGAAATTATATAATCTATCGGCATGCGAGATCGAGCGAAACGAAAACATACATACCGTACACTCAAACAACACATGTTCACACATCATCACAGACGCAAACACACTCATGCACACAAACACCAACCCAGATACACACCCAGGTGGCCTGGTGGGCCAGGGTAGGCCCACCAGGCCCGACAAACATGGGCCCGGTTCCCGGGCACCTGCGGCAGGGCGCCCAGGACGGGACATCAGTCCTCTACAGTGCTACACTGATCAGTCCTCTACACTCATCACTTTTTCTGTAGGTCCTTGAGCTTGAGGCAGAGGGCAGTGATGTGTCGCCCACTGACCTCGCTCCATTGGAAGTCGTTTTCTTGCATCCAGTGAGTAATAGCCGTTGTCGTTGACGGAACTCCCCTCTCAAGTAGCATTTTAGCATATGCGAGCTCAGAAAGGCTCCACGGGCGGTTGGAGCTGCGCCCCCTGCCCCTGGAGGGCATAGCGGGCGCCGCGGTCAGCCGGGCGTGTATGACTTCAAAATGCTCCCTCGGTGGGGCCACGTCCGTAGCCGGAGGAGCGGGGTTTGGTGGGACCACGTCTGTAGCCGGAGGTGCGAGGCTCGGTGGGGGAGGCGAGGATTCAGCTCCTGGAGAGTCGTCTTCTTGGCGAGAGTCGTCTTCGGGTGAGTCGTGGGGGACTGGTTCTTCCGCCACGATGTCCGCCAAGACAAATGGCTCCACGCTGGAGCGGGGGTCAGGGTGGACGCCTGCCATGGCCACGAACTGCTTCACGCCCTCGATGTCCCGCTCGCGGCGGGACTCCATGTTATAATCCCGCTGAGCGGTCGGGGCCGAGTGGCGGCGGAGGCTGCAGAGGTTTTCAAACTCAGGATACGTGAGCTGCCCTGCCCGCATCTTCTCCACCGACAGGGTGTTGTGCCAGCGGCGGCTCCCCACCCCCATAATGGCCTTGAGCTCATCTGCGCCGATGCCGATGATGGCCAGCAGTTGGCGCGACTGGCCCAGTTGGGCGGGGTACCTTTGGATGGGGAAGACTTGCGGTTTTGGTGCGTCTCGGAGGTGCTTCCTCATATACTTGAGGTAGAACGCCGTCAGATCTGCTTCCGCCTTTAGGAAGAACGCAACCGCGCTTCCGTGTTGGTCCTTCGTCTTCCCGCCCATGTGCTCAACGAAGCGTCCTAGCTCCGTGTCTTCGCCTCGGCGGAACTCGTTCACTGTTACTTCCGCGAACACCTGTGTCCGTTGGCCTTGGAACAAGTTGGATAGTATGAAGAGCACTTGGGCGAAAAGCCGCGCCACTGGCTCCAGATCTTCTTGGCTCGCCGTGAACCAGTTTTCTCTTATCTCTCGGAGCCAGTGTAGACCCCGCTCTCGGACCTTGCCGGGGTCGCTCTGGTAGGATTGCACCTTCCGGTCCCGACGGGCGCGCTTCGCTTCTTTTCTGGAGTCGGCCGCCATCGTCAGCTCATAGTCAATGAGCTTGTTGAAAGCCTCGAGGTACCCCTGCCAGCGCAGCTCCAGGTCATCGGGAACCATGATGATCCGGCCCCCGATCATCTTGGTCACCCACTTGAGCGACATACACATCATATACCCGGTCGGATACTTTTCTCTCAAAAAATCCGACAGGGCGCTGCGCAACGCTTCTTGCGAGGATGTGTCCGCCATCAAGACCCGAAAGTCGAGGCTCTCCAGAGGCTTGTCGTGATCCAGGATGTTCGATGCACGTAGCAGGCGCGTCAGGTGCTGCGTGTACTGCCTTTTCGTGTGCACGTTCTTGAACGGAATGTTCATGACGCTCCATTCGGGTCTGAAGGGCCCCACCCGCTCCACAGACAAGCGATGCAGATCTTCCCGCTGTGTCACGTAGCGTGTTGGAGCTGCTTCAGACGAACCGGCAGTCTCACCGTCTTGAGTTGGGCCAGGGGGCTTCGGAACTTCTGGGCCGTTTAGCAGAGGGAGGCCAGTGGCCTGGGCGCAGGCCCACGTCCTGGCCACCAGTCGGTGCCCAGTGTTGAGTACCTTGATGAGCACTTCTCCTTGATCATCCCCTTCATGAACCTTGTTGCGTTTGAGGTGCCGGCTCAGGCACTTTCTCAGCCCGTACCCTCCGCTTCGAATCACTTCTCCGCAGGAACACGTCCGTTCCGTGTTGGAGGTCGGCGCGGACCACACTTCGATGCCCTTGATAGTCCTCATCTCCCCGGCCAGTGGGCAGTCCTGGCCGCCAGGGCACTGGGCGACATGTTTCCGCCGGTGGTCGCGCTGAACTACACGGGCGACGACAGGGCACCACAGTGCCACTGCCGTGGTCCAGCCCTCTGCAGGCAGGAAGCTGTCCACTGCAGGCGCACGTGAGGCGGCGGCGGCGGGCGCGCGTGAGGTGGCGGCGGCGGGCGCGTGTGAGGTGGCGGCGGCGGGCGCGCGTGAGGTGGCGGCAGCGGGCGCGCGTGAGGTGGCGGCGGCGGGCGCGTGTGAGGTGGCGGCAGCGGGCGCGAGTGAGGCGGCGGCGGCGGCGGCGGGCACGCCTGAGGCGGCGGCGGCTGGCGCGAGTGAGGCGGCAGCGGCGGGCGCGAATGCGGAGGCGGCGGCGGGCGCACCTGGGGCGGCGGCGGCGGTTGGCGCGCCTGAGGTGGAGGCGGCGGGCGCGCGGGAAGCGGCGGCAGTGCCCACTTCCACCCACACGTCCGTGCTACGGCCCGGTAGCCCCTCCTGCATCATACGTCGCGTTGCTACTCGGGCTCCGACCGGAGGTTAACCTTTCATGTCCCAGTTGGAATCCGACCAGTCGTCCACAAAGGACGTTGATTTTACAGCTTCAGGAAGCGACATGCTGTCCGAATCATACGGATTGAACGTTGGATCCTGAACATGATCCGATACCGGGGAGGGTGGGGACGGTGGTTCTGGTGGTTCCGGAGGGGGAGGTGTATCTGGCGGGGTCAGAGGCCGCAAGACCGACTGTGGATGTCTCATCACGGGAATTGATACGAAGTAGCGGTTCAAGCACCGTACCGGTGCAGAAAAACTCACAGCGTGGCTTCAAAGGCGAGACAGGAGCGTCACACCGCACTCTCCGACACACTCGTCGAGTGTCGGAGTGTCGCGACTCGGTGCTCTCACTCACAACTCACTGCTCAGCGGTCCGGGAAGGCCGCCGTCATGGCCAGCCAGATGGGCAGCTGAAGGGCGTCGGCCACCCGGTCTCTCCGCCTCCGACGTCCAGCGGTCCAGGATGGTGTGGAGCTCATCGGCAGTCGAAGCCCGTGTTGCGCCGCCTCTGGCCAGGTTGAGGAACTGGTGCCGGCCGAGTCTGGATCTCAGGCCGGCATCCCGCGCCACCGAGTCTCCTATTAGGAGGTGCAGCGGGGGCGCCGAGCGTCGGAGGTGCCGTGAGAGCCATCGGTGTGCCTCTGGGTCGCTGACCTCGAGCACGTCCATGCTGAGCGGCCGATGAGCTGATGACCAACTGAAGGAATAAACAAACATCCGTAAGTACACATAAATTATGGTCAGACAGCAAACAATATGACGCGGACAAACAGGGCCGCTGCCAAACGGCACACAGATTCAGTCATCAGACTGAATTTTTGCCGCCACAAGTCCCCTCCTACCCAGCTAACCTTAACTTGGCCATGCATATGTCTGATTTACAAGTGCCCATGTCTGTGCCCTGCCATACTGCACACCAGTGCCGCTGTCGGTACAGTTTCACCATAATGTACACGCCGTGGTCCAGTATTTTTCAGCTCGTGGACCTGCATCGGTCTTCACCCACTGGGTTTCACGTCTGTGGCGCCGCACTTTGACCACTGCTGCCTTGTTGTGCAGCTCGTCACCGTCCTCGTTGGTGTACCGCACCCACCACTCCGGACACACCCTCACAGACGCCAAACGAATCACTTCATCCAGGGTTTTATCCTGGAAGTACCCCACGTCTCACAAACGGATGTTCTCCCGAACCCAGCAAACTCGCCTGCTCTTCTTCGGGAACTTCAACAGTTGGCGGACCTGAGCGTACACGTTGTTGGCAACCAGCTGGACGCTCGCTGGCTGCAGAGGCCGTGGACGCCCGTAAAAAGTTACGGGGTCCATGCATGCCTGTGAACACGAAACTGAGCGAGGATCATGATCTCGAACTACTGAAATTACTTTTACCTCGCGCTGTGGAGAGGGTCTTGTAATTACGAGCCCTGGAGGGGAGGGGCGCAGATTCTGCCCCCCCCCCTCCCACCCCCCTCCTCCCATCTCCGCTCCTGGAAGTGCGGAGTTTCGTGGGTGAGTAGATGTGTATACTGTATATGAACTCGTTACTATGCAAATTTGATGACCTAAGGTCAATATTTTCAAGGTCAAATCACGTCATTATTTGAAAGTTCTCGCTCCGCAAACTTTCCACTCCGGACACTCTCATTAGCCCTGTTTACGTAGGGATAGTTGCCAGGTAGTGGAATTTCCGATAACGAGACTTTTATTCCACTAACGAGACATTTTAGGCACATTCTGGTAGTGTTTTTTGTGTTCGGACCTATCGTCTATCGTCCTATCGTCCACGCTCTACATCGCATCACAAAAGAAAAACGCCAATATCGCTTACTAAACACATATGAAGTAATCTCGTAGGTAAAGATCAGAGGAATACTTTACCTCCTTTATCAGGCGTGTCAATGGGCACGTGCCTGAGCTGAGCCGGGGTCGGAGAGAGAGGTAGATGACCGAATGATACTCGTCTTTAAAGCAAGCATTTGGAATACAAATAATCCAAGGCTGTGCAATATTTATATCATTTGAGAGCAGTACCATGGATACACTTAGCATTCATTTACCCACATCCGTGTACTGACAAGAGCTGTTGACTGAGACACTTACGGAAGAGTTCCAGTACCTATCAACTTTGCCAACGGTTTCATGCGTAAGGTTTCCGTACACGAACACGCTGGACGGAGCACATTAGAAGAACTAACTTTGCCGATGTAAAAAAGCACAAGTTCTTAATATTTATCGGGAGCTTGTGTTTCTGGCGCCGTCTTGGTAGGCATTTCCGACCGTGCCGGTCAGTGTCGAGTTGGCCAGGACCTCCCGGGTGAACGCCGCGTGTCGAGTTGGCCAGGTCCTCCCGGGTGACACCGCGTGTCGAGTTGGCCAGGACCTCCCTGGTGACACCGCGTGTCGAGTTGGCCAGGACCTCCCGGGTGAACGCCGCGTGTCGAGTTGGCCAGGACCTCCCGGGTGAACGCCGCGTGTCGAGTTGGCCAGGACCTCCCTGGTGACACCGCGTGTCGAGTTGGCCAGGACCTCCCGGGTGAACGCCGCGTGTCGAGTTGGCCAGGACCTCCCGGGTGAACGCCGCGTGTCGAGTTGGCCAGGTCCTCCCGGGTGAACGCCGCGTGTCGAGTTGGCCAGGTCCTCCCGGGTGACACCGCGTGTCGAGTTGGCCAGGACCTCCCTGGTGACACCGCGTGTCGAGTTGGCCAGGACCTCCCGGGTGAACGCCGCGTGTCGAGTTGGCCAGGACCTCCCGGGTGAACGCCGCGTGTCGAGTTGGCCAGGACCTCCCGGGTGACACCGCGTGTCGAGTTGGCCAGGACCTCCCGGGTGAACGCCGCGTGTCGAGTTGGCCAGGACCTCCCGGGTGACACCGCGTGTCGAGTTGGCCAGGACCTCCCGGGTGAACGCCGCGTGTCGAGTTGGCCAGGTCCTCCCGGGTGAACGCCGCGTGTCGAGTTGGCCAGGTCCTCCTGGGTGAACGCCGCGTGTCGAGTTGGCCAGGACCCCCCGGGTGACACCGCCACCAGGAGGTCCCGCACCGCTTTCGCCGCATCCCCATCTCAGACGATGCCCGAGTATCGTCTGGCTGGGATCTTTGTACATGGCCCAATAGTCACCTGGCAACAAATAAGGACAGCGGCTCATTATTACCATCATGAATGGTTCCAAACTGCCTCACACGAAGAGACATTTTATACTAATAAAGAAATGCCAATCGGATACCAAGGTTTTACCAAACCGATACCAACTTGGCACTTGGCATTCAGGTCGTAACACTTTTGGGATTTCCGCTCAACTCATTGATCGTCTTTTATGTATTAGCTTCTATGAATTTCGTACTTAGCAATTGTAACATGAACCATTGCCGCACTCCGGCAGTGCGGCGCCATCCCACGATTCCCATCATCCTACCCCACAGCTGTCTCTATCTGCTAATGGTGGCAGGGCCTGACCCTACGGGACGGCAGACCGAGATTGGGATAGACGCCCGGTAGAGATGGGGGAGGGGGAGAGAATGCGTGTGCGGTGGGCATGGCTGAAGGGCCGGGAGTGGCAGGCAGCCTTCTGCTGGCGACTCACTTGATTTTGGCGTCGAAGATGGAGATTGTTGCTGTTCTTGATGAGGGTTGCAGCTGGCGACTCACTTGATTTTGGCGTCGAAGATGGAGATTGTTGCTGTTCTTGATGAGGGTTGCACGAGTAGAGTCAGAGAGAGAGGGCACCACTGGTCTGGCCGGCAGAGACTCTCCGGGTATTCTGTGTCTCTCCTCTGCGGCCCGGTTTTATTCCTTTCGTTATCCGGTTCCGGCTGGGGGTCGAGTTCCGTGACTGGGCCAGATCTGCATTTTCCTGTCTTGCTACCGCAATTTCATCCGGCGGCAGCCCTGACCGGGGCTTCGAGAGGAAGCACGTCCGGCGTGGCCGAGGCTTCGGATTTCTCCCCTCCTCCGCTGTTTCCTGGTCGGAAGTGACGTTTTTCACAGTCGATTTCCGCCGGGTGTCTGTTCTTGGCTGCGCCGGACGCGGCGCTTTTCGCACTAGCCAGCACCAGATGTTTCGCCGGATGCTGACTTCCAGCGACGTCGGACGCAGCTGGCCTGGCCAGAGGCCCCGAAAGGATGTGAGGGCGCCAGGGTGTCTGAAGCTGGCTCGGCGTCGGGTGGGGTTTGTTTGCGCTACCGTTTGCGAACGTTTGATCTTGCGGCATTAGCCGGCTTGATGGGGGACAGCCGCTCGGTAGGCGTGTGACCGGTCTCCTCCTTGGCCTCGGCGTCCCGGCAGACAGGGTACTATGTGAGGCAGTTTATATGTATGAAAAAGATAAGTTTTTGATGTTGAAAGAAATGTCACAGCGTTCAGCTCTGTTACACAACCAGTAAAACGCCTTTTGGGCGAAGAACGAGCGAGCGAGATAGTGATCCCTGCACGTGCGGAAGGGCGAGAGGGTGCTTCCAACGGGCTTGCGCAAAGCACCCTTCTAACCGCTTGCTAGCGGTGTGCCAAATTTGAACGCAATCGGCCCAGCCGTTCCTGAGATCTGGAAGCGGCATTCTGCACGTGCGCACGTGCAAACGGGGTCCAAAATGACTTTTGCACGGCAACCTACTAACTGGTCCCCAACCGTGTACCAAATTTGAGCGCAATCGGCCCAGCCGTTCTCGAGATCTGGAAACGCCCCCTGCACGTGCGCACGTGCAGTAGCACCCTAACCGCAACACATGGGAATGCATTGCCTGGTGGGTGCCTACCTGTATGCCAAGTTTCAGCGAAATCGCCCCACTAATTACCGAGTTACTGAAATGGGAACAAATTTGGCACCTCTTATTGTTGTATTTTGCACGTGCACTGCGGGTGACCCACATGCTTCGAGAGTATCCTATTTTGGGTAGAAGGGATGCTGCTACCCTACAAAAATTACCGGAAGTCAATCGCCCGAGCGGCTGCTGAGATATGAGCCTCTCAAAATCACTACTTTTGCAAAACAGCTTGAACACCCTTGACTTTTCACGTGGCACGTGCCACGACGGTCACTGAGATGTATCAAAAGTAGTCAATTACGGGGTAGAAGGGATTGGGCTACCCAACAAAAAAGACCGCAGACCAATCGGTCCAGCGGTTGCTGAGATATAAGCCTCTCAAAAGCGTTACAGGCCGGGCCGGGCCGGGCCGGGCCGGGCCGGGCCGGGCCGGGCCGGGCCGGGCCGCTCATACTGAGATTTTTCCGTTATATTGAAAAGACTCACTTCGCTCGCTGCGCTCGCTCGCTCGTAATAAGATTGATCAACACGTAATAAGCTTCCGCTGCAAACTCTATTTAGCCGCCACCAAAAATTGGATACAGCCTTTCCTACATAACAATAAATGAGATTATTCTTGTCACTTTAAATTATTTGCTTTTATAATAGTTCAAATTGTACAAAATCATTGAACTGTGACAAAAAAAAAATCTTTTCCATTTTTGCATGATTCGGATCAGTATTTGGTTTGGTACAAAATCATTATAAATTATAAATTGAATTGTACAAAACCATTGAACTTTGGTAAAAAATGGCATTCCTTTTCTATTTTTCCATGATTCGGATCAGTATTTGGTTTGGTTACGGTTTCCAAATCATCTACAATAGACATCATTATTGTATACACCTCGTATATACAAAGTTACAATCGATCATGGATGTCCAACGCTTAAGGTGCCCGGCTTGGCGTTGAAGCCGCTGCCAGACTTGGGGTTGAAGCCGGTGCACGGTTTGGCGTTGAAGCCGCTGCCAGACTTGGGGCTGAAGCCGGTGCACGGTTTGGCGTTGAAGCCGCTGCCAGACTTGGGGCTGAAGCCGGTGCACGGTTTGGCGTTGAAGCCGCTGCCAGACTTGGGGCTGAAGCCGGTGCACGGTTTGGCGTTGAAGCCGCTGCCAGACTTGGGGCTGAAGCCGGTGCACGGTTTGGCGTTGAAGCCACTGCCAGTTCAGTTCATTTCAGTATATTTTGTTAACCAAGAACAAAAACATCGGAGAAAATAATCGCGGATGTCATCCCGTGCCGCCGCTGGTGGAAAGTCCACCTCCAGGTGACAGCCGTCGAGCTGGTCTACTGCCGGCCACCACCCGCGCACAAGGATACAAGGCACGTGGTCAGTACCACCGTCATCACGAGATGACTTGACGTTGATAGCCGGTCCCGCGGTATAATAATCAAGAATAAGAACGTTTGCGTCCTTTATGCCAGACTTGGTGTTGTTGAAGCCGGTGCCCGGCTTGGCGTTAAAGCCGGTCTCGAAGGCACTTGACGTCGATGGCATAGATGACGGCATCTCTATGCAGTCGTCTGATGTCGAACTTGGTGTGGCCGCCTTACCAGCAGCAGAACCAGAGACCTGGGATTCTTCCATATCGGACTGAGAACAAAGAAGCCCAAATGGATTTAGTCATGAAAACTTACCTGTCATTTAGATTCGGCCAGATCAAGAGAAGGATTGCCCTCTTTATTAAACGTAGGCACATTAACGGAATTGGCAGTCGAGATATAAAAGCATTGTAAATATTCGAAAAATAACTATCTGAAGTGACAGGATAGCAGCTGCATGGCAGAATAAAAACTGTCTCAGTTGAAAAATGAAAAGTGTTCAGTTTATCTCGCCAGTGGTGAGAGGAGGCGTTTCAAATTATAATGCGGTGCAGTCCAGTGGAACCACAAAACAAGGTCCTGGGGCCGTATTCACGTCGACTTCGTAAGTCGATTTTCTTTCGTAAGTATAATTTGGTATTCACGTCGACACTTCTCAAGTTTTTATCGCCAGAGTTCACGTGAATAAAAAAATTTACTTAAGAAGTAGGTCAAACTTAAGAAAATTCTTACGAAAATGATCGACGTGAATATGGCCCCTGGTCAGCTATTAACACCACCCTCCTTGACAGGTGTCAGAATGACAAGTTAGATCCGAGGTTATGTATTTACCTGATCTACCTGGTACCTGATCACTGATCTACCTGGTATGTAGATCAGTGCTGGTTCTGGAAGGACCGACACGGTACTCCTGGATAACAAGCCTGCTCTTTCTTCCCTGGCAGTCGACTGGAAATGATTTGGTTTATAAACCTCCAAGCATACACTCCTTAACAGAGCAACGTGACTCTTAACTGACATCAGGCAGCTTTTACTGCTTGAGCCTGAAACTTAAAGGGACTATCCCACCTTTAACATGGGGTTTGAGTTGAGATAGCCAAGTTTGCGGCGAGGTTCAGAAACCACTATCTATCTAGGTTGCAGCCCCTGCGGCCTCTTGGTGTTGAAGAAATTCGTTCCCTTCATTTGAAAATGGGCCTTGTACAAGGCCCTATCTTTAACATGGAGCGACCGTTAGTGTGACGTCACCTCGTTTAGTCATTCTGATTTAAATGGGTTTGTTCGTTGAAAAATCGCTTAAAACTTGGTCTGAACTTTGTTGTGGTGCCTACAGAGTAAAAAGAATCAGCTTTATGACAGTGATGTGGCCTGGGGAAGGAGGTAATTTTGGGCTGTGACGTCACACATTTGAAAGTTTGTGTTTGGAATATGAGAAGCCTAAGATGTTTAATGAAAAATAAATGCCAGAAACGTGTTCCTGGTCATCCAATCTATAAAGTCGGGCACAATTTAACTGGTTTTAACAACATTTTAGAAGGTGGGATAGTCCCTTTAACTTAGTTTTGATATCTCAGCTTTGTTTTTCAATAGAATAACAATTCAAGCAAAGAGGATCTTCAGCTTTTCAACATTAAACAATTCGTTTTTTATTGTTAAATCTCTTGAGCCTAGAAACCCTGTACAACAAGGAAAAATGCTAAATTTTTAAAACACCATTTGGAGGCCGCTGACTGGATGTCCACTGCAGCACCTGCAAACTTTAAAGCGTTAGCAAGCTGTCACAGAAAGAGTGATGATGCTAGCTGACTGTTGAAGATGGAAAGACTACTTGAACTGTTATATCACCTATTTATTCATGTTGTTTTTGAATGCTTTAAACAAGCTACCTTTCGTAATTCCAGCATGTCATCTCTGATATTCATAAAAAACGTTGCATAAGAACAACTCTGACTTATGTGCATTGATGAATCTGTTTGGGATTGATCTTGCTCCCGAATGCACTTCAATGTAGCTACAATATCCAAAACCGTGTTTCATGCAGCACTAGCTTCACCATTATCATCTAATATTTTATATAATACAATATACATAAACAGCTTACCATTGTCACGTCTGGGTGGGTTGGCCGACTCCAAAGGAAAGCCCACGAGTTTGCGGAGCAGTTTATCGTTAGCTGATCCAACAGTCGAATTACTTTCCGAAAAGTAGTCAAAGAGTGCACACGCTGAAAACAAAAGGCTGCGCTGTTTATCAACATGAAAATGAGCCAGCCTCTTCTTCACTAGGTACTGCACTCAACGCTCCCGCACCACAAATGTTACGATTCCAAGTTAAAGAAGGCATAACTACACCAGGCGGATGTATTTTTGATTGTCAACAGAATCCAGACAAACAAGATAATCACTTGCCAAAAACCCCGGCTATGAGGGACTCAATATGATCAGCGACCAATCGCAACTGGTGGAGAAATATGCTAGTTAATCTCGAGAGACACTCGAGGAAACCCAAGAAAATGCCGCCCTTGAATAGCCTGACAGCCGTGTGAAATAGCGACCTTGCAAGGCACGCTCAAATGATACGAACAGCTCCTTGAATATGCTCACCGAACAGCCGCTCAGACTGGTAAGGCTAACATATTCACGGCGCTGTGCTATAGGTGGTTGGGTCCCAAAAAGAGTATGTGGAACCTAGCCAGACAGACGTAGCCCCAGATTTAGACCCTCGAATGCATATGCGTCGCCGAGTAAGCCGACAAAATGTCTCTCAGACGAGACTGCCGACGTCCCCAGCAAACTCAACATTCGAGGTCCCAACGCACCAGCCGCAACAACAGACATTCTCAGTCGACACTCAGTCGAGGTCCGGGGGCGAGGACATCCGGGCGGGGCCGGAGTTGAAGTGTACGTGGTCAATGACCATTGGGTATTTCCTGGGCTAGCCAGAGTGCCGCCGTCTTGATGAAGTACGACTTCAAGTGGTCGATGGCCATTGGGCGTTTCCTGGGCCAGCCAGAGTGCCGTCGTATTTATAAAGTACGACTTCAAGTGGTCGATGGCCATTGGGCGTTTCCTGGGCCAGCCAGAGTGCCGTCGTCTTTATAAAGTACGACTTCAAGTGGTCGATGGCCATTGGGCGTTTCTTGGGCCGGCCAGAGTGCCGCCGTCTTGATGAAGTACGACTTCAAGTGGTCGATGGCCACTTGAATTTTCCTTGGCCAGTCAGAGTGCCGCCGTCTTGATAAAGTACGACTTCAAGTGGTCGATGGCCATTGGGCGTTTCCTGGGCCAGCCAGAGTGCCGCAGTCTTGATAAAGTACGACTTCAAGTGGTCAATGGGCATTGGGCGTTTCCTGGGCCAGCCAGAGTGCCGCCGTCTTGATAAAGTACGACTTCAAGTGGTCAATGGCCATTGGGCGTCTCCTGGGCCAGCCAGAGTGCCGCCGTCTTGATGAGGTACGACTTTAAGTGGTCGATGGCCATTGGGCGTTTCCTGGGCCAGCCAGATTGCCGCCTTCTTGATGAAGTACGACTTTAAGTGGTCGATGGCCACTTGAATTTTCCTTGGCCAGTCAGAGTGCCGCCGTCTTGATAAAGTACGACTTCAAGTGGTCGATGGCCATTGGGCGTTTCCTGGGCCAGCCAGAGTGCCGCTGTCTTGATAAAGTACGACTTCAAGTGGTCAATGGCCATTGGGCGTCTCCTGGGCCAGCCAGAGTGCCGCCGTCTTGATGAAGTACGATTTTAAGTGGTCGATGGCCATTGGGCGTTTCCTGGGCCAGCCAGATTGCCGCCTTCTTGATGAAGTACGACTTTAAGTGGTCGATGGCCACTTGAATTTTCCTTGGCTAGTCAGAGTTCCGCCGTCTTGATAAAGTACGACTTCAAGTGGTCGATGGCCATTGGGCGTTTCCTGGGCCAGCCAGAGTGCCGCTGTCTTGATAAAGTACGACTTCAAGTGGTCAATGGCCATTGGGCGTCTCCTGGGCCAGCCAGAGTGCCGCCTTCTTGATGAAGTACGACTTTAAGTGGTCGATGGCCACTTGAATTTTCCTTGGCCAGTCAGAGTGCCGCCGTCTTGATAAAGTACGACTTCAAGTGGTCGATGGCCATTGGGCGTTTCCTGGGCCAGCCAGAGTGCCGCTGTCTTGATAAAGTACGACTTCAAGTGGTCAATGGCCATTGGGCGTTTCCTGGGCCAGCCAGAGTGCCGCTGTCTTGATAAAGTACGACTTCAAGTGGTCGATGGCCACCCCGCTCTCGTTTAGCATCTTTTTCATAGCCTTTAATGCTCCAACCGCAGTTCGCTGCCCGGGCCAGAGCTGACGGACGGCGAGCAGCTCCGTCCGCGACAGTGAGAAGCAGTACTCATTCAGTACCGTCTTACTGCCGCTCCCTTCCCCCGTGGCCCACTTGCTCGCTACATCAGGCTTAGCTACCAAGCTGCCAAGTCCGATTCATGTCGTTATTTCCGCGGCTGATGACGGCAAGCTTGCCAATGAGAGTTTGTCTATCTCGTTGGCTCATAGAAGCTAATCGAGATAAAGTTGATTCAGTCCGTTTGGGCTTTCTGACAAATGGTAATGCCTACGCTATTTGATACTATGTATACAAAATAGAGCTGTTACGGTCTGTGCCAAGCCGGAGGGTGGCATGGGCTCCTGTTTTTCATGATCACGGGGACCTTAAGTGTATCCAAGGTTCCAAAGACGCGTTATGGTTTAGTGACCGAGACCCCAGCTCCGTGGCCAGCTGGACGGAGATGTCACCCTCCGCCTCTCTAACGACGACCGTCAGCCCGTGGTCGGGCCGTGTCGGAGGGACTTCAGCGGCTCTAGCGGCTCACTCGGTCCTGTCGGAGGGAGCTGTCTCAGCTTGCAATTGTATATCAGCTCATGCTATTCAAAGCCGTAAATGCAAACCTGATGACACACAACCAAAAGGCATGAAGTGAAATACTCCATGAGATATACAAAACATCAATGGACACACAATGCAGTCTAAAATAAATATGCCCTTGCAAATGTTGCATTGTATGTATATTACCTGGTAGTTGTTCGGCAGGTTTAAAAGTCGATCTCTCTCTCTCTCTCTCTCTCTCTCTCTCTCTCTCTCTCTCTCTCTCTCTCTCTCTCTCTCTCTCTCTCTCTCTCTCTCTCTCTCTCTCTCCCCCCCCCAGGCATGCCATCCACTTCACCTGAAGCATGCTGCTCTTGCCTTGATGTGGCAGGCTGTTCATCTGCCGGGTTGTGAACTTTGTAGGTGATCTTGGCAGCTTTAGTAGGGAATGACACGGTATGTCCCTGGCGGGGAGCATGCCACGTTTGTGATATTTGGGTGCATGTCATCTCCACCTGCATTTTGCCAGTCCTGGTCAGGGACTCCAGTCCATATAGTGAGGTGGCCACATGTTTACATTTGGCAGTGCTCCCATTCGCAATGAGCTCCATCAACACTTCCATCTCTATCTAACACAACATGGACATGAAAGCGGTTCGACTTCTTCACCTCTGCTCTTACAAGCATTTGGATGAATGTTTTGCTGTCCTCCTTTGCACCAAGGGCACTCACAATCCAGCTCTCCCTGTACATGGCCAGTGCACTTTGATGAATAACTGCTCGCTCGCCGACATAGTACTCCCACATGTGATTAAGCGTCACAGACAGACACTGGGAAGTGGATCTGATTAACCGCAGGGGCAGCGTTGTCCACTGCATCAGCTCCTCGTCGTTCACAGGCTCATCTTCCACGCCCCGGAAGTTGTTGTATTTATCATAAGCAGGCAGTCTGAAAAAGTGTGTCTGCTGTTAGCCACCTACTCAACACAAGCTGAAGTACACCAAAATTGAGTGGATGAAACGATCACTACAATAATACTCAAATGAGCAAATGCAACAGTTTGAAGCTGCTAAAATTAATATTTTTTATTTTCACCAGCCTTCACTCGAATATTGGGTTGCGATGGTCAATAGCCGTCTATTGACCAATATTGCGGACCATGAACTGGAGCACACTGCTCATGGTCACACACCTGCCAGTCACTTGCAGGCGGCCGACCTCCCTCTCGAGTATTTGACAACGGGTGGAACGCCTCATCGACATGTTCCTGTGCCAGAAGTGGAACGGAAATCAGCATCCCGCACCACTTGTGGAAGAGGTCTGACGCCTTGTAGGCTATTGCTAGGCCACGACGCTAGAGCTGCAAAGTACACTTTCGAAAAAAACGTCATTTTTATAAAAACGGTACATAATGCTGACATCGACAATCTATAAAATAATATGTTTCCTTACATCCTGAGGTACGTCATTTGACAGCGGGTGGAACGCCACATCGATGTGTTCCTGTGCCAGAAGTGGAACGGCCATCAGCGTCCCGCACCACTTGCGGAAGCTGTCGAACGTCCTGTAGGCTATTGCTAAGCCACGACGCTGGAGCTGCAATGTACACTTTAAAAAAACGTCATTTTCCTAAAACGGTACACCTTTCTCAAGCTGTTTGGGTTAATCCATTAGCCAATTCACATACATGACCGTTTTTGATTGACGTATTTTACAGAAAGTTGATGAAAATGTCACGATGTACAAATGTTCTACGTACCTCCTATTTAAATATTGAGGCCTTGCAACTTTCTTTTTTCCCTCTTACTTCTACTTCAAGTTAAGTAAGTATCCTATGCTGCTTGCTGAGGCGAACATTTCAATCATCGTAACTGAACATACAATGCCTGTCGGTGTCGATACAGCACCTGACAGAAGTGGAAGTGACAACCAGACATTCGCCCACCGGGCCAGCAGTCCTCGACGGCCCCCATAAGAGCTGCCTCGAAGTCGGTGGCGATGTTCAAACGGGCGCAACGGTAGCTGGAACCCCAGATCACCTCCATCACCTGGCCGATTTTCGGCTCTCCTTTGTTTTTTACATGCTTGTGTGGCGCCACGCTCCATTTCGGTGGATCTTCCAACCACTTTACGAAGGCAAATTGATGGCTCCACCGACGCCAGTGACCTGACCAAGTTCCAATGTAATTTGGCTTGATGGATGGCTTTTCCACTCTCCGGAGTGAAGGGGGTAAGGTATCTCGATTCGGGTTGCACCACCACCGCCACATGTTCTTTTTTGTGGTAGATTTGCCGGTAAATGTCTTGTCTTTTCGGCCATCAAAGTACAGAGCCTGGTTGGGGCCCAGCTGGTCGGTGGTCTGCCAAGCGGGGCTTGACGCGCTGGGCGGGCTGGCCCGGCCTCACGTGGGCGGAATTCTCGAAGAGCGTCGGCTGTCACGATAGTCTCTATGTCAGCCGACTCTGTGATTGATGCTGCGCTGTCTCTGTCTGCCTTTTTGGCTCGCACACATCCGTTAGTCGTGTAGGCGGCCCACAGATACTTGGGTTTCTGGAGCTGCCTAGTCAAGAAGAGAAGGTGCTGGTTTTTCGCTGTCAGGCACTCTGACAAAAAGTTGCGGCTTATTACTGACCGGGTCAGCACCGTATGAGCACCCACCTTTTCAGCACTCAGCTCCTTTCGTTTCTCAAACAGTTTTTGCCGAGCGTTTGTCGTACCGAATTTGGTGATGATTGGCCGCGCCTTCCCTGGCTGTGGGCGGCGGAGGCGGTGGAGCCGGTTCAGGCTATCGGCCGACAGATTGAGACCGGCGGCCCGGCCTACGTCTTTCACCAGGCTGCCCGTTGCCTCGCCGTTGGTCTCCGGTATACCGGTGGATCTCCAGGCTGGTGCGGCGGTTGTATGCGTCGAGCTCCTTGATACGTCGCTCAGTTACCTCAGCCTGTTCTTGGTAGACGATAGTACTGACACGAGACGACGCTATGCGAGCTTCATTTGCTTCGTTGACTCGGTTTACTGCCTGAGCTACGGCTTCCGTAGGTCAGGCAACGTACTGTAATGTTTGGACGAATTTAACTTCACTTAAGATTTTCTTTGCTTCTTCCTAATGTCGATTTCAGTCATGTCAGCCATTTGAGCTCACACCACCCGCCGCCTAGTTCCCATAGTTAGAACTAATAATCCCTCACTGCACAGGTCGCGGCTCGCAGGGTCCAGGCGCGGACGGGCAAGGGACGCACGTCCGCTCCGGCCGGCGGTCAGGGGTCGACTCAATTCCAGCGCCCCGAGTGGCTGTCCTGGTTGGGCGTCATTCCGGGACGCAACTAGGAGCACATGAGTTTACCTTGGATGTTGTCCTAGGTGTGGCCGGACCATTGGCAACGAAAGCAGCGTATGGCATTGGAGGCACGCGCACAAAGTTACACTAAACCTCAGACAGGTCTTCCTCTTGGTCCGAAGCAGGATCATCGGCTGCATTTGGGAAAGGTCAGTGCATCTGAGAAGTCTGTAGTGCCTGCTCGTCTGAGACCGCATAGAGTTCTTCCTCTTGGTCCGAAGCAGGATCATCGGCTGCATTGGCGATTTCCACAAGACACGATGGGCTGGGCGTCGTGGTTTCAGGGCCCTCACTGCTGCACCGGACTTGTAAATGCAAGAATAGTTTTAAAACAAGTAATCAAAGCAATGTTTACGGCACCGATGCATTCACTGCTGTTCCTTCGACAGCGCCATCAGGTGGAAGTTTTGAAGCCGTGCTCTAGCTGGGAAAG
Source organism: Amphibalanus amphitrite (assembly GCF_019059575.1). Lineage (NCBI taxonomy): Eukaryota > Metazoa > Arthropoda > Thecostraca > Balanomorpha > Balanidae > Amphibalanus > Amphibalanus amphitrite. Next base: position 305,602 of record NW_024881668.1, read on the forward strand.
ACTGGTAGCCTTCTGCATTCTTGCGAAGAGCCACATGTAGCCGCCGGCTGCCTCCTTTTTCACTTCCTTTGCTCGCAGGTTCCTTGACAGGCTTTGAAAATACAGTTGCAAACTTTCCCTACCGCATTACCGGCATGCCGGTAATTTTTCACTACCGCAGGCTTATTCGTGATATTTGGCATGTCTTGCCCTGAGGTCGTCAACACCTTGCTGACTGTGTGACCGATTTTCAACGTCAAAGAGGGATCGCCGCGCCGCGTATTGCCAGACGAGAACACAAAGTAACATATGTGGGATATGCGATTAGGAATCAACAAGAGCTGCGAGCGACACGCAGGTGCAGCGGGACACACACATAACGTATCACGTCTTCCGGTCCTGGGGACGGACATGTGAGAAAGCCCGGCGATTTGCGCGTTGCGGGACATGTTGGTTTTTGCCTCCGCCAGGGCCTGCCATCCCGCAGCTGGCGGTGCACGCCGTCGGGGCCTAGGAAGTCATCTGCAAACACAAATAGCCCGAACGTGACTTCAGGGTTGGCGCTGGGGCGGGAGAACTGCCGTCGCAGCACCTGGTTTGACAGTCGCCGCCTGCGCCGGTTCACTGCATCGCGGGCCCGAAGGCGAGAACGCGGCGGAAGCGGCATCCTGACCACTCGGCCAGCACCGGCTTCCAGCATGTCCATAGTTAGCCCTTAATGCAGCACAACCCTCACAAGTTTTGTTAACCCCTCTCGGCACCGCTGGTAGGTGTTCAGTGGTCCGTAGTTCCCCTCCCAGTTCTACTTCTCCTTCCGGTCCCTCTCTCGCCACCAGTCCATCTTCCGCGGCACGGCCTCACTGAGGGCCCGATGCAGCAGCTCGGCCCGGCCCCGCCGCGTGTCCATCTCGGCGGTCAGGCCGGCCGGCCGCTCCGCCGGCAGCCGCCGCAGCTGCTGACCTCACCAGGTGGCCACCGCTGCCGGGTCACCCAGCAGGGGCTCCAGGTCAGACTCGGTGAGGAGCCGTGTGAGCGGCGTCACGTCGAGCGTGACGGCGTCACCGACCGACGGTGAGGAGCCGGGTGAGTGGCGTCACGTCGAGCGTGACGGCGTCACCGAGCGGTGACACTCAAGGCCATGTACAGGTAACACTGCTCTTGGTGTGTCCCCGAGTACATGTGGTGATACCACTGGAGCAGATGGGGGCCGCGCGGGTTAGGCGGGGGATGGCGTAACTCCACCAGCTCTCCCAGCAGGGTGGCGTGGGGCGGAGACGGATACATTCAAACACAGCCAGCCGGAGGAGTACCCGTCCCAGACAGAGCCGCAGGACGGAGCCTCTGAGAGCGGCTCCGTCCCGCCCTCCAGCAGGATGTCCAGGTCCCACAGATCCTCACAGGAGGCCATCAGGAGGGGTGTTAGGTGTTCCCTCACCAGTTGGAGGTAGCCAGTGATGGCCCGCCGCTGGTCCGAGAGCGCAGCGCTGCGCCGGCCAGAAGGCGAAGCTGTCGCCGATGAGTAGCTGCATGAGCGCTGCACCGACTGGGTATATTCCTCTAAATTCCCATGTCGCGCTTGTGTTTTATGATCATATTATAAGTTTTGTATTTGACGTCTCTCTAAGAACGACGCGCGAGGTTTTACTCCTGCCGAATTGCAGTCGTGCATTCCAGCACCGTCGGATATTTCGGTTTCCAGATGTTCGAGGCCATTTGCAGTTGGATCGTCTATTCACCGTATAACACGTGCACTGTTAACCATTGTTCGTAATCAAACACGTGTCACGAGACATGGAACTGGTAGGCATTACAGTCACCTACATCGAACCGCTGAACCTCAGTCAGATGGGCAGATGCTGTGCATCTGCCAGCTTCTCATCCGCTGAGGGTGAGGTGGACTAGATCCCCCCGGAACCATCCCGCGCACTGAGGACGAATGTAGTGACGTCCCTCTGCTTCTTGGTGAGGCAGTTCGGTCATACGTATGCGACGCATGGCCACCTTCTCCGCGGAGATGAGCAGCCCGTTTGCGGCGGGTGCGCCGTGCCTCTCACCGTCGCCCACGTGCTTTTATCTTGTCGACGCTTGGAACCGGACCGGACTCGCTACCTGGGCCGCATCGCTCCGGATATCACCGTCCGCCACTTGCTGGGTGACGAGTCACCCTGGGTTTTATCTGGCAACATCTTTTCCTTTATCCGTTCAATCAAATTCCAAGTAATCTACTCGATCTGATACCAAACCAACTAGTCCATACGTCTATTCTAATCTAGTCCTTACGCCTAGTCAGCTGTCTTTTACGATACGCTTGGAGTATTTTACCCTTCTTTGCTCCTTTTAACCAGCTTTTAGGCTTTTTTAAGCCTTTTATTACGTCGGTTTTCTTGTGACACACTTGCTTTACTTGTATATAGTTATGGGCGCAAAATGACCTTGTAGTCGGCGCGCCCTTAAGCCCCAATAAACAAACAAACAAACAAACAACTTGGTGAGGCAGTGCCACCCAAAGCAGTTACACACCCAAATACACACCCAGGTGGCCCCGAGGCGGGTCCGGTCGCTGGGCCGTATTTTGCGGCCTCTTTGCCAGCGAGACGCATGGCCGAGCGTGACTCGTCCGGGTAGCGAAGCGCGTCCGAAAACTCGTCCACCGTGAGCTCTGAATACACTTGTGTACGTTGCCCATGGAGCACACCGACACTGATAAAAATCACCTGTCGGAAGGTGGTAGCGACGCTCGCGTCTGCTGCGACATGCTCCTGGTTTTCCTGAACCGTTTGAATGGTGTGACGCATCCATTCGTGCGCGCGCAGGCGCGCTGCAAGACGTCGCTTAGTTCCGATGTCGTTTTGGAACTCCCTCTGTCACCCTGCGGCTTTGGTGACCCGGCGGGAGCGCTGTTCAGGGCGAGCTTTTAGTTCCTCGCCCTTAAGTGTCTCTGTCACGATATTTACCAGGCTGGTCCACTCCACGGCCTGGTCGTCACCAAGCAGGAATACCCGGCGCGGGATAATGCAGAGGATATGTTTAATGGCGCTCAGCATCATGTAGCCAGTGGCAGGGTGGCGACTGAAAACTGTTTCAAGAACAAACCGCACTTTTTCGACGTTTTCGGGCGACCCGAGCAGATATCGGAAGTTGAACGACTCCAGCCCTTGGTTTTTGGTCAGCAGGCCCGCTCTTATCAGCAGGGTGCGCAGGTTGTATCGGTAGTTACGGTGCGTGGCCTCCGGCATGTTGTCAGACATGATGTCGACAGTCATGTGCTTGCTGTGCGGTCCGATCCGCGAGAGAGATTTTGCCAGGACCCGCCCGGCATGACTTACAAACTTTCGGCGTTTGGCGCTGGAGGTCGGGGCGCCAGCTTTCCCGTCAGAGGAGCGCTTTTTCTGGCCTCCCCTCCCTGTTGTGGAGAAGGAAATCATGGCCTCCCACTCCCGGATGGATAACAGAAACGCAAGGTCTGTGAAAGAAAGAAAAAACGGATAGAAGTGTGCCAAAACATTGCCCCAAACAAGCATACGTCATACAACAAATCAGTCATTCATGTATGATTTCAGTTTTTCTATTCGCCCCAGGCCGGGTCGAACGTCAGAAGGCCTTGCGGTCGATCGTGTTCACTGTTGGAATATTTGTGTTATGAGAGTGGCAGATGTTCTCGGAGCGGACGACCTCGATGGTATGTCCCAGTGTTCCAGTGAGCGTTCTCCCCTCGATTCCCCTGATATAAACCCATTCCCCATTTTCTTCCCCGGTGCCCAGACCTCTTATTAAAGAATTGTCTCCCGTCACCTGATGTATTTTACTAAACTACAGGAGCAGAGCAAAAGCAATAGCAAAGTAGATGGGGTGAATCCATGCCGTCAGCAAACACTTCTACATATATACCTATGTAGGAATACCGAAGACTGATCCGCGAGTAGCACAGCGAGTGGAAATAATAAAGTCTAATGGTGCGACTTCTGCTGCCCGAATTACGCCTCCGACCAAACAGACGACTGATCTGAGTACAGTTACAGCGAGAAGAGCCGATGCCATGATAACGGCGAGACTGTGTGTGCACGGAGATATGTCAGGTGGATCTTGAGTGTGGCTGTGAAAGCGGAGTGTGCGTGAGAGTATGCAGTCTAAGAACACTCACATGGTGACGAGTTGAAGGTGGTGTGTCGGTAACCCGAGCAGCCGTCGCTTGACCGAGCAGCCGCCAGCCGTCGTCGCCAGCCCGAGAGCGGGTGAAAAAAGCCCCCGAGTTTTCTCCTCGCTCCCGTTTTATGCCCGCCCTTTCTTCGGTCGGCCCTGAGCCTCGGTCGGCTGTGAGTCTATAGCAGGACCCGGGAGGTGCTGCCCTCTGAGGTGTTGATAAGTGCGTCCGGTAGGTGTCGTCCTCGTCAGTGCAGAGTAAACCCGCTGATCATTCCCGTGTGTTGTTCCTTGTAAGTGAGGTTTATAAAGCTATCCCGTTCGCTTCGTATCATGGCACCGGCGTAATAAGTCTCGCTTTAATGCTACGCTATACATGCGCATACATGCACGGTTATATTCCGTCGGCAGCTCTCCTACTTTTGACAATACGAACAATAATCGGTACTTGAGCCTATTTCGGCACCCATCTGAACGTGCTGCTTTTTAAGCGATATGCTTGAAGACGGAAGTGGCAATCGCGCACATTTCAACAATTTGCGCGATCAAAACGATTGCATGACCTACCTATGTAATATTGCCTCTAACTTTTCTGTACCTTATATGAAGTATATGAGTCATTTTATTGACAATCACTCCGTCTCTAAATCACTGAATCTATTTCGACCAGCAGCCCCACTATCACTCGATTGTCCGATTGTCCTTCTGCCCGTCAGCGGTGTCGTCAACGGGTGCCGCCAGCGGTTGTCGTCCACGAATGCCGCCGGCGATGGAGGTGTAGTCACCAGGCCGTGACGGGCGGGCGTCGGTGGTCTCTCTCTGCCGGCTGGTGTCGTTCCACCGGCGGCCGCGCCGTTTCTGAGGACAGATGTGTCGCAAGCCTTTCGGCGACAGCGACGGCGGCTGCGCACCTTTCGTCCCGGAGGGCACAAAGGCGGCCTGGGCTCGAACGCTTGTTTCTGAGGACAGATGTGTCGCAAGCCTTTCGGCGTCAGCGACGGCGGCTGCGCACCTTTCGTCCCGGAGGGCACAAAGGCGGCCTGGGCTCGAACGCTCCCTGTCACTCTGAGGGCAGAAGGTTATTATCAGCGAAGCGACGCGTGGGGTATTGTAATGGGTTGACCCTGACCGGTTTGCTGTTTGGCTCTGGACATGAGTTGCTCCTTGAATGGATGTGTCCTGAATTGATGATGGTGATAAACGGAAATTCCATGGCCTCCCGGTGCGTGGGGAAACCGCACGGGTGACGAAAACGGGAACTGAAATTCCATGGCCTCCCGGTGTGTGGGGAAACCGCACGGGTGACGAAACGGGTTAGTTTACGGAACGGGTAATGTAAGGGCGAAGTGGTCTGTTGGTGTGGCGCCATTTGGTGTGGCGCCATTCTTGGCGCTCCCGTACCTGTACGGCGGAGCCAGTGGTCTGAAGAATATGAATATTCAATATTCATACATGCATCATGTATACAAGACAGTTACAAGGACACGCATATAACAATGGGCCACAGAAGAAGAGCGAAAGAGACTGCTCTCTGTACGACGGCTCTGTCGTTTTGTTTGCCCAGGCGTGCCACGGACCCTAGTCAGAAACTGTCGTGGTAAGAAACATTCGGGTCCGTCTATAGCTTACGGAATGAGTATCCGTGTTTAAACAAATCTCATAAATCATACATCCACATCCACACACACGTAGTTTTTTTTAATGTTGTGCTATCGCTGTGTCACCAATATACATTTTTTCTTGCATTTTCTAACAGTCATACATAGAAGTATGCACTTGTAGAGGCGGAAGACCAAGGAAGACGGTGTGACAGAAATGACAGAAAAGACGTTTTTGACACAGCAGATGGCAAAATATTTGATTGTTGTTAAAACGGGCAATACCTCCGGTCATTCGATCGAGAGATCGTTAATGATAAAAGTTTAACGAGGAAAAAATAGCGGCTAATGAGCCAATGACTTGCAAAATGACCGGTTCCGAATAATACTGCCAAGTGACTTACTTTAAAGAATTAATTGAAGAGGCCAATAGGTTAGTGTGTTAAGTATTATTGGAAAATCTAACTATTGTGTTAGATCAGAGGCCTGTTTCACTAACAAATAAAGTGTGTAATTACAAAGAAAAAACTTGAGTTTAAAAGAAATATTTACCAACATTTGAAATTTGGATTTCACGAAACCTCCGAGCATGAATTTTGAGTTTAAAATTTACCAACTTTTTTACAAGAAAAAAGTTTGTAAGAAACATCGAAATCGCAAACTTTCTGTTTCACGAAAACCAAAAACTTGAAAGAAAACGTTGTACTTACAAACCCGAAATTCCAGTGGCTCTTACGTTCGGAATTTTATTACTTTTTGTGCAATGATGCAATGCAATCAATTATTTAAAACAAATATGATATGCTGAGTCATTATATGCTCTTTTTTACTTGGCACAATCCCTACGAACCAGCTACGAGCAATAAATAAATATCGTCATGTTTTGTCATTTGCGCGCCATAATTGCATTCAACAGTCTTCTGCTGTCAAATGCTTTGCGTGTTATTTTCTTTCAATAATAAGATATTGTGAACTATCATATATACCATTTAGAAACAGCATCATTATTTATAATTTATTCATGCATTTTTTGACATGAATGCTAGACATAATTTGATAAAAAGAAGCAATATCTCTAACATGTTGTAGTTCTTGATTAAAAACATTTTTACTGTTTACAAGGTTTTTTGCAAACTTTTTTATCGGAGGTGCCGCTGGTGATGAAGTTTAGTGAAATCCGATTTTACATAGTTTGCAAAAATACTTATGAATTGTAAAGTTCAAACACTTGTAATCGCAAGTTTTTAGTGAAACAGGCCTCTGATAAGTTGTTGGGAAAAATATAATCATTAGATTTTGAAGTCCTTTTGCAGAGTGGCGTCTTGCGAACGAGTGCACCTATTGGCGTCATACCCATGGAATTGTGTGCTTGGGAGGGCATACAAGCAAAATAAGAACTGATTTTACGACAATGACAACCTTTTGATACTGCAGTTAATCAACTTAACTGTTTTAAATAAATAGATTTAATAAGAACTAGGGTTAATATTGTAGAATAACCTTCTGGTCGGTTGAGTTGGCCAAACGTATAAACTTAACCCTCGCCCGTAAACGGTGTTTTGCCACCTTCGCCCGTGCAGGGGGGGGGGGGGGGTTGGTGCGACCCCCCCTGGCGTTTGAAAACGGAGCGTCGTAGAGCTTAGTGGAAAAGACCAACGGATTGCTCTCAACGAGATCTCGCGATTGGTGGTATATTTTTTGGTCCTAGGTCAACATTTGACCTACTTATGACCGGTCAAAGGTCAAATTTTCGGAAAAATCTAACTTTTTCAGATTTCCGCGCCGATTGCGGCAAAACGGTAATAGATATCGACTTGAAACCTTCACTATCGTGATCCTTGATCAATTCTCTATCGTTTGGTGTATATTTCGATGTCATAACTCTAAAAATGATGCGTTGGGAGCATCGGAAGTCTGCAAGGTCATTTGTGCATTGGGTCACGTCAGGCGTGTGACGTCACTGACCTGACCCTGACCCAAAATGAACTACAAGAAACAGCCGACGATGCCTGAAATGGATAGCAAATTCGAATTCAGGGCATCAAAATACCCCGAAAAGGCATACAAGTGCAAGAAGTCATTACAGGTCAACCGAGGTCACTGACCTTACCTTGACCTTTAGTAACCTTCAAAATGTCAACGGACATTGTGCCAATGTCAAATCAGCCAGCTGTGATTCTAAAACAATCCATCAGTGTGTCAGGTCAGTCGGCATTTATACCAATGTGAAGCAATCTCCAATTTAGCGTAAATCTGGCCGGAGGTTGTTCCCTTTATGACGTCATAACTCCGTGACCTGACATGACCTTGACAAAATTTTTTACCAAAAGTTGCGCAAAGGATGCCCCAAAGGGTTCTGAAAATTTGAGCAGGCTATCTGAAACGGTTCGGCGTGTAGCTAAGAAAAACCTCAGGGGGGGGGTTGCACCAACCCCCCCCTACATGGGCGAGGGTTAACCGATGGTTAGTATGATAGGTAACGAGATGCATGCTGTCTTCGGGTATTTTTTGACGCTGCACTCGTTCCGCCACTAGAAGTGAGATCCTGAAAAAGAAACAGGGCTAAGGTGTCAGTATCAAGACGTTTTTGGCATTGCAACATATGCAAAGAATTAGCAACAACATATTCTTTGGTAATCATCATACAAAGATTCATTCATCTGACATACTATGTACAGTGGATGCTTATATAATTATATATACAATGCAGATGTAGCGCTACTAGATATGAAAAGGCAATTGCTCGTGTATTCCAGTACACCTTCAGCGTTTCGCTGGTTTATAGGCGCGAAGGATATATGATCTACCTCTTTAGCGCAACAACTTATCATGGGATCTCAGTCTCCATGTAGCCTTCAGCATTTCGCTGGTATAGAGGCGCGAGGGATATACAATCAACCTTCTAAGCGCAGCAACTTTCATGGGATCTCAGTCACCATGTAGCCATCAGTTGGCTTATCGATTGCCATAGCGGTCTAGAGGGCGTATATTTGTGCGAGGCCTGAGGTTATACCGCAGGTGATCAGCCTGGGGAACCTCTCGGTGGTCTGCTTGATAAATACGCCAGTCCTCCTCCAGCCGGGCAATGTCACACTGGTCGAACACGTTCTCTTCAGAAGGAGCCTCCAACGTCCCTGGCTTTTCCGGCAGTGTAACGGGTGAACGTGCACCGTTGTGGCTGCTCTGTGAGGCATTGCGCACGGAACGAATGGTAGAGTCATTGCTGAGAGACTGTGTGTCATTGCCCGGCTACCAGTCTCTTCGGAGGCGTGGGTTCGTATCCCACCGCTGCCACCAATTGTGGGCCGGCCATTTCGGCCGCCCTCGTCGGAGCCGGGGTCCGCGGATGGTGTTGGCGTCACAGTCGGTAGAGGAAAAGTGAGCGAGTTTATTCAGAGAACATAGGTTTTTATGGGGTGTCGGGACGCCGTCACGTGACCGGGTGGCCGACGACCAAGAGCCGACGGTCCCGTGTTGCTGGGCGCCCCAGACACCCCGACAGAAGACCAGACGGGTAAAAAGAGAGTTTAGAAGAGATATGGTATTGGGGCCTCCATCCGGGAGTGAGAGGCCATGATTTCCTTATCCACACTGTCCCGTCCCCGTGGGAGGGGACGATGCCGTCCCCACCCACAGGGACGGCATCGTCGGCTGCGTTGCCGAGATCGTCACCACTTGCATCGGGAGAACGGGACGCCGCCGAGCGCTTGGAACATTTCAATCATCGTAACTGGACATACAGTGCCTGTCTGTGTCGATACAGCGCCTGACAGAAGTGGAACTGACAACCAGACATTCGCCCACCGGACCAGCAGTCCTCGACGGCCCCCATAAGAGCTGCCTCGAAGTCGGTGGTGATGTTCAAACGGGCGCAACGGTAGCTGGAACCCCAGTTCACCTCCATCACCTGGCCGATTTTCGGCTCTCCTTTGTTTTTCACATGCTTGAGTGGCGCCACGCTCCATTTCGGTGGATCTTCCCACCACTTCACGAAGGCAAATTGATGGCTCCACCAACGCCAGTGACCTGACCAAGTTCCAATGTAATTTGGCTTGATGGATGGCTTTTCCACTCTCCGGAGTGAAGGGGGTAAGGTATCTCGAGTCGAGTTGCACCACCACCGCCTCATGTTGTTTTTTGTGGTAGATTTGCCGGTAAATGTCTTGTCTTTTCGGCCATCAAACTACAGAGCCTGGTTGGGGCCCTGCTGAACGGTGGTCTGCCAGGCGGGGCTTGACCCACGGCGCGCTGGGCAGGCTGGCCCGGCCTCACGTGGGCGGAATTCTTGAAGAGCGCCGGCTGCCACGATAACCTCTATGTCAGCCGACTCTGTGATTGATGCTGCGCTGTCTCCGTCTGCCTTTTTGACTGCCACACATCCGTTAGTCGTGTAGGCGGCCCACAGATACTTGGATTTCTGGAGCTGCCTAGTCAAGAAGAGAAGGTGCTGGTTTTTCGCTGTCAGGCACTCTGACAAAAAGTTGAGGCTTATTACTGACCGGGTCAGCACCGGATGAGCACCCACCTTTTCAGCACTCAGCTCTTTTCGTTTCTCAAACAGTTTTTGCCGAGCGTTTGTCGTACCGAATTTGGTGAAGATTGGCCGCGCCTTCCCTGGCCGTGGGCGGCGGAGGCGGTGGGGCCGGTTCAGGCTATCGGCCGACAGATTGAGACCGGCGGCCCGGCCTACGTCTTTCCCCAGGCTGCCCGTTGCCTCGCCGTTGGTCTCCGGTATACCGGTGGATCTCCAGGCTGGTGCGGCGGTTGTATGCGTCGAGCTCCTTGATACGTCGCTCAGTTACCTCAAGCCTGTTCGTGGTAGACGATAGTACTGACACGAGCGACGCTATACGAGCTTCATTTGCTTCGTTGACTCGGTTTACTGCCTGAGCTACGGTTTCCGTAGCTCAGGCAAGGTCCTGTAATGTTTGGACGAATTCAACTTCACTTAAGATTTTCTTTGCTTCTTCCTTATGTCGATTTCAGTCATGTCAGCCATTTGAGTTCACACCACCCGCCGCCTAGTTCCCATAGTTAGAACTAATCCCTCACTGCACAGGTCGCTGCTCATAGGGTCCGGGCGCGGAGGGGCAAGGGATGCACGTCCGCTCCGGCCGGCGGTCAGGGGTCGACTCAATGCCAGCGCCCCGAGTGGCTGGTCTGGGTGCACGTTATTCCGGTACGCACACTAGGAGCACATGAGCTTACCTTGGATGTTGTCCTAGGTGTGACCGAACCATTGGTAACGAAAGCAGCGTATGGCATTGGAGGCACGCACAAAGTTACACTAAACCTCAGGCAGGTCTTCCTCTTGGCCCGAAACAGGATCATCGGTTACATTTGGAAAAGGACAGTGCATCTGAGAGATCTGGTCAAGTGATGCCCGATCATCTGAGACGCAGACAATGCTTCCTCTTCGTCCGAAGCAGGATCCTCGGCTGCATTTGGGGAAGGACAGTGCATCTGAGTGGTCTGTGGCGCCTGCTCGTCTGATACCGCATACAGTGCTTCCTCTTTGTCCGAAGCAGGATCCTCGGCTGCATTTAGGAAAGGGCGGCGCATCTGAGAGGTTCGTGGTGCCTGATCGTCTGATACCGCAGGTCCGAAGCAGGATCGTCCGCTTCATTGGCTATTTCCACAAGACACGATGGGCTGGGTGTTGCGCTCTGACTGACATTGGTCTAGGTCGTCTAGGACGATAGGGAGTCTCTGCCCGGGCCCTGGGGTGCGACTGGCTTGATGGATGGCTTTTCCACTCTCCGGAATGAAGGGGGTTAGGTATCTCGAGTCGGGCTCCACCACCACCGCCACATGTTCTTTTTTTGTGGTAGATTTGCCGGTAAATGTCTTGTCTTTTCGGCCATCAAACTACAGAGCCTGGTTGGGGCCCTGCTGGTCGGTGGTCTGCCAGGCGGGGCTTGACCCGCGGCGCGCTGGGCGGGCTGGCCCGGCCTCACGTGGGCGGAATTCTCGAAGAGCGTCGGCTGTCACGATAGCCTCTAAGTCAGCCGACTCTGTGAATGATGCTGCGCTGTCTCCGTCTTCCTTTTTGACTGCCACACATCTGTTAGTCGTGTAGGCGGCCCACAGATACTTGGGTTTCTGGAGCTGCCTAGTCAAGAAGAGAAGGTGCTGGTTTTTCGCTGTCAGGCACTCTGACAAAAAGTTGCGGCTTATTACTGACCGGGTCAGCACCGTATGAGCACCCACCTTTTCAGCACTCAGCTCCTTTCGTTTCTCAAACAGTTTTTGCCGAGCGTTTGTCGTACCGAATTTGGTGATGATTGGCCGCGCCTTCCCTGGCCTTGGGCGGCGGAGGCGGTGGGGCCGGCTCAGGCTATCGGCCGATAGATTGAGACCGGCGGCCCGGCCTACGTCTTTCTCCAGGCTGCCCGTTGCCTCGCCGTTGGTCTCCGGTATACCGGTGGATCACCAGGCTGGTGCGGCGGTTGTATGCGTCGAGCTCCTTGATACGTCGCTCAGTTACCTCAGCCTGTTCTTGGTAGACGATAGTACTGACACGAGCGACGCTATACGAGCTTCCTTTGCTTCGTTGACTCGGTTTACTGCCTGAGCTACGGTTTCCGTAGTTCAGGCAAGGTCCTGTAATGTTTGGACGAATTCAACTTCACTTAAGATTTTCTTTGCTTCTTCCTTATGTCGATTTCAGTCATGTCAGCCATTTGAGTTCACACCACCCGCCGCCTAGTTCCCATAGTTAGAACTAATCCCTCACTGCACAGGTCGCGGCTCATAGGGTCCGGGCGCGGAGGGGCAAGGGATGCACGTCCGCTCCGGCCGGCGGTCAGGGGTCGACTCAATGCCAGCGCCCCGAGTGGCTGGTCTGGTTGCACGTTATTCCGGTACGCACACTAGGAGCACATGAGCTTACCTTGGATGTTGTCCTAGGTTTGGCCGGACCTTTGGCAACGAAAGAAGCGTATGGCATCGGAGACACGCACACGGTTACACTAAACCTCGGACAGGTCTTCCTCTTGGTCCGAAGCAGGATCATCGGCTGCATTTGGGAAAGGACAGTGCATCTGAGAGATCTGTTGGGCCTGCTCGTCTGATACCGCATACAGTTCTTCCTCTTGGTCCGAAGCAGGATCATCGGCTGCATTTGGGAAAGGACAGTGTATCTGAGAGGTCTGTGGTGCCTGCTCGTCTGATACCGCATACAGTGCTTCCTCTTTGTCCGAAGCAGGATCCTCGGCTGCATTTAGGAAAGGACGGCGCATCTGAGAGGTTCGTGGTGCCTGATCGTCTGATACCGCAGGCAGTTCTTCCTCTTGGTCCGAAGCAGGATCGTCCGCTTCATTGGCTATTTCCACAAGACACGATGGGCTGGGTGTTGCGCGCTGACTGACATTGGTCTAGGTCGTCTAGGACGATAGGGAGTCTCTGCCTGGGCCCTGGGGTGCGACTTGTGGTTTCAGGGCCCTCACTACTGCACCGGACTGGTAAATGCAAGAATAGTGTTAAAACAAGTAATCAAAGCAAGGTTTACGGCACCGATGCATTCACTGCTGTTACTTCGACAGCTCCATCAGACGGAAGTGTTCTTTCTTGATGGCCGCCGTCTTGATAAAGTACGACTTCAAGTGGTCGATGGCCATTGAGCGTCTCCTGGGCCAGCCAGAGCGCCGCCGTCTTGATGAAGTACGACTTTGAGTCTTCGATGGCCATCGGCCGTCTCCTGGGCCATCCAGAGCGCCGCCGTCTTGATGAAGTACGACTTCAAGTGGTCGATGGCCATTGAGCGTCTCCTGGGCCAGCCAGAGCGCCGCCGTCTTGATGAAGTACGACTTTAAGTGGTCGATGGCCACCCCGCTCTCCTTCAGCATTTTTTTAATAGCCTTTAAGTCTCCTGCCGCAGCTCGCTGCCCGGACTAGAGTTGACGGACGGCGAGCAGCTCCGCCCGCGACAGTGAGATGCAGTACTCATTCAGTAGGGTAGGGTGGGGTAATTTGAACATGTGGGGCAATTTGAACATAGTGTGAATAACAGAAAATTACGGAAAATCCATAAGTGGCATGACAATAAGACCAATGGGAGAAATTATCGTAACTAAAAGGGCTATCATATGAACGGGGTTTAAAGTTTCAGGGAATGAAGATGTTGACGCACAGTGTAAAAAATCAATTTCGCAAGGAAAAACGCCTAACAACACGTCATTGTAACTTCATTGCAGCGCAAAATCTTGCATTGCTAGCGCCTAATACGCAACGGCTTTTGTTGCATAATGACCTAATCAGTGCCTTCAATCCAAGAAATTTGCTTTTGAACCCTGTTTTTTATAATGGCAAAATAACTTTTAGCGTGGGGTAATTTGAACATAGTGTGAGAATTTGAATGAAGACAGGGATAGCTCCGAAAAAAACAACGCCCCCCGTTTTTTTTTTTTTTTGCAAATATTTTCGACCCAAGGCAGTAGCAGATAAGTGATGCCAGTTTTAGAAAAGTTACGTCTAATATCCGTCTACTGTCGGGCATTTTTGTTGATTTTCCGTCCAAAAATGTTAAAGTCAAATATTTGTCCAAATATGTCCGAAAATTTTGCAGCTATCAACACTCAAAACCGTCATTTATATTGCTTATCATGTAATTTTACCAGCCGAAAAGTGTTCATTATATTGAGAGCTAAACAAGCTTTCCATTCGCCAATCAATGCTGTGCACGATTACTTTATAAAAAGCGCTGAAGTGTAGCAAGCCATCGTCCAATGTTGTCCAGTCTGCTACCTTTGTCCAACCAATTCCGAATTGGACATTGGACAAAATTAGCACTCCAAATGTCCAGGTTTCGATTGGCACCACTTTAACAGATGTAGTACGGTTGGGAGAGTTTTTATCGAACAAAAATGATAGACGTTCTGTTAATTGAAGAGGGGCGAATTCTGTCAACTGACCGGTGTGCAGCGTGCAGATATTGCTACTCTGCAACTGTTATTTTTGCTGTTGTGTTGATTTTTCAAGTGAAGGTATGTTTAGAATTGTTCTGCCTATTTGTTTATGGGTCAAACAACATCGGTGCTGGCGAGACTATCGTTTTTATGACAGGTAAAGGCATTATGTTCAAATTACCCCACGGTGGGGCAATTTGAACACACCGTGACTTGGTGGAGAAGTGAAGCTATGCTATTCAAGGTATGCTCGGCTTGTCCAAAAATGAGGCTTGCATGGTGAAAGCAAGTGACACTTGCGCTACTGAAGCAGTTTTTCTTCATCCAGGGTTGAACTGGAATTTGGTACAACGGAGAAGACGTAAAAATATGTTCAAATTACCCCACACTACCCTACCGTCTTACTGCCGCTCCCCTCCCCCGTGGCCCACTCGCTCGCTGCATCAGGCTTAGCTGCCAAGTCCGATTCATGTCGTTATTTGCGTGGCTGATGACGGCAAGCTTGCCAATGAGAGTTTGTCTATCTGGTTGGCTCATTGAAGCTAATCGAGATAAAGTTGATTCAGTCCGTTTGGGACTTCCTGACAAATGTTAATGCTTACGCTATTTGATACTATGCATACAAAATAGAGCTGTTGCGTTCTGTGCCGAGCCGGAGGGTAGCATGGGTTCCTCTTTTTCATGATTACGAGGGCCTTAAGTGTATCCAAGGTTCCAAAAACGCGTTATGGTTTTGCGACCTGACCCCAGCTCCTTGGCCAGCTGGACGGAGATGTCGCCCCCCGCCTCTCTAACGACGACCGTCAGCCCGTTGTCGGGCCGTGTCGGAGGGACGTCAGCGGCTCCAGCGGCTCTCTCGGTCCTGTCGGAGGGAGCCGTGTCAGCTTACTGCAGTCGGACGGAGCTGCTGCCGGGCTCCTCCTGCTCCCTTGTTCCCTTCTTGCGAGGGGCACAGTGAGCTAGTGCGCTGAGAGGAGCCGTGCGTGTGTACCAGGAGGGCTTCTGAGCGTGAGGATTTCTCTTCGCCCATAATTCTTACTGTCCTGGATTCACCAGCGATGGTTTCTGCTTTTTGCCTCTCGGGGCTGGGCGACTAAGGATAGCATCTTCTTTCACACGCGTGGCAGTGTCCTTTAGCAGTCGTCGGACAAGTCCACCACATGAAGACTGTGGCGTCCTTAGAGGAGTTGGCGTTTTACGATGCGCATGTGCGACTCCACTGTTGCGTTGAAGGCGACGGTACCGGGCATTAGACAGCTCCTGAGAGGGATCGGCGGTATGACGCTGGTAACGACGATCTGCACAACTTTATCTACTGACTTAGACTCTACAAAGGTCAGGCGTCGGAACCTGGCCTTCAGAATACCAAAGGTGTGCTCGACCTTCACCCTGGTACCTGACAGCACTCTGTTGGAAAGCCTTTTCTTCCTTTCATTGTCCGCTGGGTTGGGCCCTTGATAGTGTTGGTTTTCGCGAAAGGGGGTCATCAGCCATGGCTGCAGCTGGAAGGCAGCATCGCCAATAATGTACTTTCCTGGCTGAATAAAGTTTTCATCCGCAAGTTTCCTACCCAAACTACTGTTCCTGAACACCCTAGAGTCGTGCACAGAGCCAGGCCACCCCACACATACATCCAAGAACCTGGCATCTGCATCACACACCGCAAGCAAGTTGATAGAGTAGAGCCCCTTTCTGTTGATATAGGCTTCCGGATCAGCCGGAGAGGGATCAGCTGCATGACGCTGGTCAGCATGTGCTGCACCAGACTTGGGCCGTAGAAGGCGCTAGTAACCGCTGGAGTATCTGCCACTTTGACTTGGGCGTCTTTTGCCGCCTCCTCGATTTGACGACCGAACGGCGTTTGCGTACCGGCTGCGGGGAGGTTATCGTCTGCTGTCATATGGAACTCGTGAGATGATGACTCTGATGCCACCGAGTGCAGATGCATCCACTGCCGTTCCTTCGACAGCGCCAGCAGACAGAAATTTTCGAAGCTGTGATCTAGCTGGGAGAGACTGGTGGCCTTCTGCATTCTGGCGAAGAGCCCCATGTAGCCGCCAGCTGCCTCCTTTCTCACGCTCTGTCGCTGCTCGGAGGTTCCGTGACAGGCCGTGAGATAGACCTGACACTAGGAGAGGTGCTTGTACCCTATTTAAACTTTGTATGTAATTTCCCGTAGGAGAACCGTTTCACGTGCGGCTGATGGCAATACGGCGACCTGCGCCCAGCCACACTCCTTGACACTGGATCTGGCCAGGTGCAGTGGGTACGCACCATCCCACAGGTACGGCACACATGCCTCTGATCGCGCCGCGAGGTCTGGCTGTGAGTATCGGAGTTTGGTCAGGAATTTGGCCGGAACGTCGGCCCCGTGATACTGGCCGTCAGTACATATGGCCGAGAGCTTTCTTGTTTCTTTCACTCCGACTGATGCCACCGTTTTTAGCCACTCTTCCGCCAGTCCATGACCATCGTACTTCTGCACAACCGGCGAACCCACCACAGAAGGCTGGATGAGACTGCTTCACGTTGACATCAGTTCTTTACCCATAGCAACTGGGACCAGAAGTGCCTTTGAACTTCCTTCTGTTGCCAATCAGTTATCAACCCACAGTAACTGGGCGGCTGGCATTGAACTCGCCTCTGATATTACCCTCACTTTGCTGCTTTACTGCAGGGCCTTGAGCACATTTCCTAGGCGAGGGGGCTCTTTCGTCATACGTGATTAAATAGGAGAACTTCCAGCGCTGCATATGAACGGGAGGGACAGACGTGATCTGGGAAAGACGTTTGGTCTTGATCTGGGAAGGACGGACAGTTACAGTAGTACAGTAGTTATGAAGTTATGAGATATTTCTGTAGAGGATTTGGCGATGAAAGCTTCTTTAACTGTCCATAATTTTACCAACACATCGATCACACAGGTCAGCTTACGTCATCACTGTCACACCCTTTACGTCATCTCTTTCTCACACCATCTGTTGCGCACACTGCTTTTATTCTGTCACGCATTTTCGGGGATCCCTCGGTCCCGAACCGTCGCCGCGCACAGCGCGCGTCCGCACACGCTGGCGTCCAAGGGCGGGAGTCGGAAGTGCAGGATTGGGCTTCGTGTCCCGGCTTGGAGCAGCTCGAGCACACAGGATTTGGGGATCGGCAGTGCTGCTGGCGATGCCCGTACTTCTGGCACCGTCGACAGCGCATGGGCTTGGGAAGGACAGGACGAACATGGAAGGACAGGACGAACATGGAAGGACAGGACGAACATGGAAGGACAGGACGAACATGGAAGGACAGGACGAACATGGAAGGACAGGACGAACATGGAAGGACAGGACGAACATGGAAGGACAGGACGAACATGGTGTCAGCTTGCAACCATATACCAGCTCATGCTATTCAAAGCCGTAAATGCAAACCTGATGACACACAACCAAAATGCATGGAATGAAATACGCCATGAGATATACACAACATCAATGGACACACAATGCAGTCTAAAATAAATATGCCCTTGCGAATGTTGCATTGTATATTACCTGGTAGTTGTTCGGCAGGTTCAAAAGTCGATCTCTCTCTCCCCAGGCATGCCATCCACTTCACATCAACCATGCTGCTCTTGCCTTGATGTGGCAGGCTGTTCATCTGCCGGTTTGTGAACTTTGTAGGTGATCTTGGCAGCTTTAGTAGGGAATGACACGGTATGTCCCTGGCGGGGAGCATGCCACGTTTGTGATGTTTGGGTGCATGTCATCTCCACCTGCATTTTGCCAGTCCTGGTCAGGGACTCCAGTCCATATAGTGAGGTGGCCACATGTTTACATTTGGCAGTGCTCCCATTCGCAATGAGCTCCATCAACGCTTTCATCTCTATCTAACACAACATGGACATGATAGCGGTTAGACTTCTTCACCTCTGCTCTTACAAGCATTTGGATGAATGTTTTGCTGTCCTCCTTTGCACCAAGGGTACTCACAATCTAGCCCTCCCTGTACATGGCCAGTGCACTTTGATGAATAACTGCTCGCTCGCCGACATAGTACTCCCACATGTGATCAAGCGTCACAGACGGACACTGGGAAGTGGATCTGATGAACCGCAGGGGCAGCGTTGTCCACTGCATCGGCTCCTTGTCGTTCACAGGCTCATCTTCCACGCCTCGGAAGTGGTTGCATTTATCATAAGCAGTAAGCCTGGAAAAATGTGTCTGCTGTTAGCCACGTCCTACTCAACACAAGCTGAAGTACACCAATAACTTGAGTGGATGAAACGATCACTACAATATTGATACTCAATTGAGGATATGCAACAGTTTGAAACTGCTAAATTTCATGTGTTTATTGTCACCAGCCTTCACTGGAATATTGGGGTGCGATGGTCAATAGCCGTCTATTGACCAATATTGCGGGCCATGAACTGGAGCACACTGCTCATCGTCACACACCTGCCAGTGACTTGCAGGCGGCCGACCTCCCTCTCGAGTATTTGGCAGCGGGTGGAACGCCTCATCGACGTGTTCCTGTGCCAGAAGTGGAACTGACATCAGCATCCCGCACCACTTGCGGAAGCTGTCGGACGTCCTGTAGGCTGACGCCAGGCCACGTCGTTGGAGCTGCAAAGTACACTTTCGAAAAAACGTCATTTTTATAAAAACGGTACACCTTTCTCAAGCTGTTTGGATTAATCCATTAGCCAATTCACATACATGACCGTTTTTGATTGACGCATTTTACAGAAAGTTGATGAAAATGTCACAATGTACAAATGTTCTACGTACCTCCTATTTAAATATTGAGGCCTTGCAACTTTCTTTTTTCCCTCTTACTTCTACTCCAAGTTAAGTAAGTATCCCATGCTGCTTGCTGAGGCGAACATTTCAATCACTGTAGCTGAACATACAATGCCAGTCGATACAGCGCCTGACAGAAGTGGAAGTGACAACCAGATATTCGCCCACCGGGCCAGCGGTCCTCGACGGCCCCCATAAGAGCTGCCTCGAAGTCGGTGGTGATGTTCAAACGGGCGCAACGGTAGCTGGAACCCCAGTTCACCTCCATCACCTGGCCGATTTTCGGCTCTCCTTTGTTTTTTACATGCTTGAATGGCGCCACGCTCCATTTCGGTGGATCTTCCAACCACTTCACGAAGGCAAATTGATGGCTCCACCAACGCCAGTGACCTGACCAAGTTCCAATGTAATTTGGCTTGATGGATGGCTTTTCCACTCTCCGGAGTGAAGGGGGTAGGGTATCTCGAGTCGGGTTGCACCACCACCGCCACATGTTCTTTTTTGTGGTAGATTTGCCGGTAAGTGTCTTGTCTTTTCGGCCATCAAACTACAGAGCCTGGTTGGGAACCTGCTGGTCGGTGGTCTGCCAGGCGGGGCTTGACCCACGGCGCGCTGGGCGGGCTGGCCCGGCCTCACGTGGGCGGAATTCTCGAAGAGCGTCGGCTGTCACGATAGCCTCTAAGTCAGCCGACTCTGTGATTGATGCTGCGCTGTCTCTGATACCGCAGGCAGTTCTTCCTCTTTGTCCGAAGCAGGATCATCGGCTGCATTGGCGATTTCTTCAAGATTCAACTTCCGACCGATTTTCAACGTCAAAGAGGGATCGCCGTGCCGCGTATTTTTTTTTTTTTACACGCAGGTGCAGCGGGACACACACAAAACGTATCACGTATGCCGGTCCTGGGGACGGGTTTGTGAGAAAGCCCGGCGATTTGCGCGTTGCGGGACATGTTGGTTGTCGCCTCCGCCAGGGCCTGCCATCCCGCAGCTGGCGGTGCACGCCGTCGGGGCCAAGGAAGTCATCAGCAAACACAAATAGCCCGAACGTGACTTCAGGGTTGGCGCTGGGGCGGGAGAACTGCCGGCGCAGAACCTGGTTCGACAGTGGCCGCCTGCGCCGGTACACTGCAACCAATACATCACGGGCCCGAAGGCGAGAACGCGGCGGAAGCGGCATCCTGACCACTCGGCCAGCATCGGCTGCTAGCATGCCCGTGGTCAGCCCTTAATGCAGCACGACCTCCGTAGCACAACCCTCACAAGTTTTGTTAACCCCTCCCGGCACCGCTGGTAGGTGTTCAGTGGTCCGAAGTTCCCCTCCCAGTTCTGCTTCTCCTTCCGGTCCCTCTCTCGCCACCAGTCCATCTTCCGCGGCACGGCCTCATTGAGGGCCCGCAGCAGCAGCTCGGGCCGCAGCAGTAGCTCGGCCCGGCCCCGTGGCTCCGCCGGCGGCCGCAGCTGCTGACCCCACCAGGCGGCCACCGCAGCCGGGTCACCCAGCAGGGGCTTCAGGTCAGAATTGGTGAGGAGCCGTGTGAGCGGCGTCACGTCGAGCGTGACGGCGTCACCGACCGTCGGTGAGGCGCCGGGTGAGCGGCGTCACGTCGAGCGTGACGGCGTCACCGACAGGTGACACTCAAGGCCATGTACAAGTAACACTGCTGTTGTTGTGTCCCCGAGTACATGTGGTGGTACTACTAGAGCGGGCGGGGGTCCGCGCGGACCATGCGGGGGATGGCGTAGGGGAGAGTGGGGTAATTTGGCCGGTGGTGTAAATTGGCCGCCCCCACCTGTACGAAAGCTGATAAAAGTGAATGAAATATCTTTAGTCTCTATTCATTTGTCGTCGGCAGAACTAACTCGAGAACAAATGTCATAACTTTCCCCCTCTTACTGTTAACGCCAGACCTCTTAAGACCCTAATTTTTCGCGATTATTTTTAAATGCATGGAAGAATTTCAACCAAGCTCAGGACATGGCCGTTTCAAGACCTGCCGAAACTTTTACAATTTAGATATTTTGTCGCCATTTCAATGTTTCACGCACTTCTCATTGACTCGTAATGTTAAATTTCGAGCAAGATTTTCACCCGGCGTGTAGAGGCTATCACCAGTCAGTCTGCGATACGTTATGACGTCACAGCTAAGCCCCGCCTCTGTGGTCTTGGCCTGCGGCGGTTTCGGGCCGGCGCGCGGTCACTCGCGCTGTGGCGGGGAGCGGGGACGGTCGAGCGGTGCCGAAAGCCGGCGGAGTTGTGCGTAACGTCTTGTCTGACAGTGCCCAAAGAGCGACATGATGACTGAGGACCCATAAATGCTCAATTCGCATTGCTTCTACAATGCTGATATGTTCGCTGATATTTGTTTTATTTTTATAAGCTGCAACTGACGGACAGATGGCATATAACTGACATAAGGTTAGGAAATATTCACCTGCCTATGGCGCTGCAGATAATGCGATAATGGGATGTCGGATGTCATCAAGTAGCTCCTGATTTGTACATCGCTATGCACCCATCGACCAGCGCAATAATTAGCTAATTGCCTTCGCTATACATCATAAGGCTCGCTCGTATTTCACCAAACAGATATCCTACATCGAAAATCGTATGTTAGGAATCGTTAACGTTTTTTCGAAGGATGTGTGAGTAGTAGATAGAACAGAACAGAACAGAACAGAACAGATTTATTTGAATAAGATCAACGATTACATGGCTTTTCACTTACTCGCGTCTGAATGGTAATACAATGGGAAGTTGGAACAAACAGACACACGGAAATGACTACAAACATTCGCATACCATGCATACACTCGCACCAGAACCGATATCGTGAATCAGAGAGATTAAGGAGTAATGGTCCTCTTGGTCCCATATACCTACAAGAGTCAACAAGAGCCTTACATTTACCTACTTGACGGTCTGCTGCAATTGATTCATAGCACGTGAAACGTCAGCGAAATTCATAGTCCTTTACAGATGGCAGGTGTGTCGTTTGTACAGAGGTCGCTGATGGGCACGGGTCAATGCCGCAGTCGTGGGCGGAGCCTAATGTCATATGACGTATGAAAGCCTCTATCCAGGATGGAAAAACAGTTAACATTACGAGTCAATGACAAGTGCCACAAATATTTAAGTGACAACAAAATGTATTTGAAGAAAAAGTTTCGGCTGGTCTTGAAACAGCTATTTCCTAAATATGGTTGAAATCATTCCACGCATTTTAAAATAATCGCAAAAAATTAGGGTCTCAAGGCGTCTGGCGTTAACAGTAGTTTTATTCAAAATTAATAAAACGTGAATTTCGTTAGAAAATGGTAACTTTTACTTCCGTTTAAAAATTTGTGTAACATGTAGTATTTGGGCTGTAAACGAATTCCAACATTATAGCGCCATTCTTGAGGGTGTTCAGCGGTTCCAAGAGCAATTTCATCTAGTTCTGTACAGCCATGACGACTTTATAGACAAAAATTTTCAGAATGGCAATGTGGGGTTATTTGGCCGGGACTAGCGGGGCAACTTGGCCGGTGCGCTTAGAGTCACTATGCTGGGACGGCCGAGTTGTCACGGTCAATTATACCATAAAGGACATAATTCATGACCAACTTTGACTACCTCGATGCCATATTTCCTATTGGACAGCTGTAAGGGCATGTGACGTCATCAACGGTTACCTAACGGTTTTTGCTAATAAATACTTACAGAAAAAAAGATACAGCCGCGCAAATGGTCTCATTGTGTTCAGCTCGTAAAGGCGCATCGAATGGTATACATGATGACCTTGAACTCACGTAACCTTGAGGTCAAGCGACCTGAGGTAACGTGACCTGAAGCCAACCTTTGACCTTGACCTCTCGAGGTCAACACATACATGTTTCGATGCGGAATGACGAGAGAATTACGATGGTGTTTTTAGTTTTGGCCTAGCTTGATTACTTTAAAAGCTATTCGTAAAAAACTGTCATCGCATCTAGAGCCGCTATTTTGACTATTTTCGACCCCTGTGACGGCTGAGTCAACCTCCAAAATGCTTCAAATGCGTCGTAAGACACGCGTCATTGCTGAATGTGAAGCTGATTCGCCGATAACAAAAATCATGGCCTCAAACTAACACCGGCCAAACTGCCCCACACCCCCGGCCAAATAACCCTGCTAGTGGGGCAATTTGGCCGCTTTGCAGACCTTTGTAATACGTCACAATTTCACTATAAGCAGTTACCCTATCATTTCAAGTTTACTGTCCAGGAAAGTAAAATGTATGCCACACCTGTCAGCGTTGAGAAAATGTAGAAATGTGTTGTCGATTTTTAGTTACATCGTTTTCTAGAAAAAGCGGCCAAATTACCCCACTCTCCCCTAACTCCACCAGCTCTCCCAGCAGGGAGCCTCGGGGCGGAGACGGATACCTTCAAACACAGCCAGCCGGAGGAGCAGCCGTCCCAGACAGAGCCGCAGGACGGAGCCTCTGAGAGCGGTTCCGTCCCGCCTTCCAGCAGGATGTCCAGGTCCCACAGATCCCGACAGCAGGCCATCAGAAGGGGTGTTACGTGCTCCCTCACCAGTTGGAGGGAGCCGGTGATGGTCCGCCGTTGTTTTGGCGCCTGAGCTTCACTTTGCTGTCTGGCCTTGAAGTACGGCACAAGTTCAGGGTCCATATCCGTCCTGTGAAAAAGCAAAATCAATGAACAGAAAAATCAATAGAAAATCAACAGAAAATAAATAGATAATTGCAAATAAATACCTGCTCAGGCTGTTGAGACGGCGTCGGTGAACCGTTATCGGCGCTGAAGTCCTCGCTGAAGGGGCTGGCCACGGGCTGTTCAGCGCCGGCAGGCTCTGTGGCAGCGGGGGCAGTAGCGGCCTCGAGGGACGCTGAATCGAGTCAGCGGTAACGGAGTCATAAGAACAAGAAGGCCCGGCAGCTGCCAGTTCTGACCTGGCAGCAGCCGGGCTGGAGGCAACCGCAGAGTCGCCGACACCATCTCCCGGAGCCCGCCCACCAGGACTCTGCCGCCTCTTCGTCACTGTCACTTTCGGAATAGTCAACGATCGGGGACGTTTTTTTTCGGTACCATGTCAGTACAAGAGTCAGAATCCGTGGAGTCTTCGCTCGAGAAGTACGCTTCGTGTTGTATCGAATTCAGGGAGCCGCTGTAGGGGCTGTTCTCATCCCCGGTGGTGTGCAACTCCACTTCTGGATCGCCCTCCCCGGGGGATCACCATAGGCAGAAGCGAGTGTAGGGGGTCGGGGCATGTTGGTATGCTACCCGAATCTTACTGGAAGAAACGCGAAACGACTTACGATTAAAAATAAATATCGTTTCGTAATCTTGAGTTTCTTGAGTTAAATGAGTATGAATTGCACGTCGGAGCGCTCTCCACACTGGTAATTCCCGCCCTGTATTAGTGGGACACTAAACCGTACTCCAGTATGCGTCACCAATTGTTTGGGTCGTTCAATGTTGGACGGGAAGTCAATTAGCCTTATGTGGTGAAGTCGGGGGATGCCTCCAGGTACTATAGGTTTATCACGGGTCTCCTTGTTTGACGACCCGCAATGATATGATCGCGGCTCTCGGGATTCCATCCCGTCCACTAATGAGAGCTAATACACGAGCCAGTGCCCCGTAAACTAGGACGATTTCTCCAACTTGAGGGTGCGTAATGAACGTCCGCGGGGGCTTGTGCTCCAAGGATACATCTTCTTTTGAGCATATCTCACTGCTTTTTGGGACGCTCCTTTGAAAAACGCCCGCGATCGCGCGCACACTTCCCCAAGTGACGCCGTAGCACTTCCCCGGCGAGCAGGGCCGAGCTGCCACTGTTCGTGGTCCGGCCCAGCTGCAGTCTGGCCACGACTGCTCCGATAAGCTGGTCAGCACTGCACAGATCAGGGCCGTTCCAACGAATGGCCGGCTCCATGGCTGCATTGGCGTGGGTTAACTGCCGGTGCATGCCGAACACTTCTTTGACTGCGCTGACCATGCTTCCACTTTCGGGCGGAATGATGAGCCAGATACGGATGACCAGGTCCAGGTACGGCTTTGTGACAGCAGCTTGGCGCAGCAAAAGATGCTTCAGGGGCTCCTGATTCGTTTTCATGCCTTTGCATGCATCGGAATTCGGAGCGCAGTTCATTAAAAGATGGTTGGCGCTCTCCATAGTATAAAACTCCCAAGTGCCTCACATCTTTAGCACTAACACGGGAAACTGAGTACAAAAGAAAAACATTATTCAAATTCCCAAGTACCTCACCTCCTTGATCTGCAGCGTTGTCTCTAAGTTGATAATTTGGCGCCGCAACTCTTCAATCTGCACGTCCCGGGGATCCGGGAGCGGCGGCTCTGGCGTATAGCGGGGTAATGACCCCGCTGTCGCCGAGGACATCTCACTCGGCGGCGACCACGGCTCCGGCGACGGGGATGCCGGCGTGAGGGGCGGGCTGCTCAGCGTGAGGTGAGCGTGAGGGGCTCGTGAGGGACGGCCCCCCAGCAGGGAGCCGTGGGGCGGAGACGGATACCCTCAAACACAGCTAGCCGGAGGAGCGTCCGTCCCAGACAGAGCCGCAGGACGGAGCCTCTGAGAGCGGTTTCGTCCCGCCTTCCAGCAGGATGTCCAGGTCCCAAAGCTCCTGACAGCAGGCCATCAGAAGGGGTGTTACGTGCTTCCTCACCAGTCGGAGGGAGACGTTGATGGCCCGCCGTTGGTCCGAGAGTGCAGCGCTGCGCCGCCAAGAAGGCAAAGCTGTCAAAGCCAAGTTTTTGGTACTGAGTGCAGATGCATCTACTGCTATTCCTTTGACAGCGCCATCAGACGGACGTTTTTGAAGCCGTGATCTAGCTGGGAGAGACTGGTGGCCTTCTGCATTCTGGTGAAGAGCCACATGTAGCCGCCGGCTGCTTCCTTTCTCACGCTCTTCGCTCGCAGGTCCCGTGATATGCTGTGAGGGACTTGGCACTGGGAGAGGTTTTTGTGCCCTATTTAAACTTTGCTTGTTAACCTAACGTGAATGACCCGTGCCGGGTCACCGAACTCCTCCTCTAGCTCACGCAGAGCCTAACCGTACAGGGAAGAGTCACATAACATGCCGCGAACTCAGGGCCAAAGAGGCGTGTTGCCCAGCCACCGCGACTGGCTCCGCACGGTGGGGGGCTCAACCTCCAGGATCCCGTTGTCCTGGGGTACGGGTCGGCTCGCCTAGCCTAGTAAAACCGGCTGGTACCCGAGGGGACGCCACTCCCCTTACACTAGCCCAACTCGGCTGTGTTCCTGCGGGTGCAAAAACAACGAAAAAGGTAGGAAAAGAATCAGAAAGCTGTGATCGAAAGAAACGCGGACATCCGGTGAAAAGCAAAGCAAAAGCAAACAGAGACCGCTCAAGAGAAACAAAACCACGAAAACCAAGAAAAGTCGGGCCGTACCATCTGTCCAACCAGCGATCAAAGCAAGTCGCAAACAAGCATGGGTCAAGCTGGGGCCGAGGGGGCGCTACTCCCCTTGCTGGCCGAGGCCAAGGCCGCCGCGGGGCAAAGGCCCAAGGAACCCAGTCCGACCCCGCAGGGGGCTGACCGTGGTCAGAGCTGCTGCTTAGCCGGAGTCATCTGGCTCCGGCTGTGCGGCGGCTGTGACTTCGGCCAGTAAGGGGAGTAGCGCCCCCTCGGCCCCAGCTTGACGCGCGTTTGACCTGGACTTGCCTTGCTTACCGGATGGATTGTCTGCAGGATTGGCCCCGCAGGGGGTTGGCAGTGGCCTGGGTCGCTGTTGGACTGGGCTCCTTGGGCCCTCGCCCCGCGGCGGCCCTGGCCTCGGCCAGCAAGGGGAGTAGCGCCCCCTCGGCCCCAGCTTGACCCATGCTTTCTTACGATTTGCTTTTGATCACTGGATGGACAGATGGTACGGCCCGACTTTTCTTGGTTTCCGTGGTTTTGTTTCTCTTGAGCGGTCTTTGTTTGCTTTTGCTTTGCTTCTCACCGGATGTCTGCGTTTCGCTCGATCACAGCTTTCTGATTCCTTTCCCCCTTTTTTCGTTGTTTTTTTGCACCCGCAGGAACACAGCCGAGTTGGGCTAGTGTAAGGGGAGTGGCGTCCCCTCGGGTACCAGCCGGTTTTACTAGGCTAGGCGAGCCGACCCGTACCCCAGGACAACGGGATCCTGGAGGTTGAGCCCCCCACCGTGCGGAGCCAGTCGCGGTGGCTGGGCAACACGCCTCTTTGGCCCTGAGTTCTGTAAGGGCGGGACACTCAGTGGGGCGCCGCACTTGAGGAGCCATTCCCAGTCGTGATGCCGCCGGGGGTGGTGTTGGAGAGGTGTCGCCGGCGGGGTTCGGGCACTTGTGCTCGTCCTCCGTCGGTGGGACTGATCTGTCGCTGCCCCTGGCGGTGACTCGGCGAGGCGTCAAGGGAGGAGGCGGTATCCGACCGTGGGGGGTGGTGAGTCTCTCTCTCCCCCTCGGAAGGTGCCGCCAAGTTCCGTACAGTCAGCTCGGCCGTCCCAGGCCTTGTAGCGGCGCCGTTGCGGAGCGTCGGCGGCCGAGCTGGCGGAGACCAAGCACACTTACATGGATGACCGGACCAACCCCCCTTCCCCTCAATCCAACCCCTCGGCTTCGGCCGATTCTCGCCCGTTGGCCTCGGCCGGCGGGCGAACGTCACACGAGAAGGTTCCTCGAAACCCAAAGATCCTTATCCTAAGGAGCAGTGACAAACAGCTGGGTGCGCTGTCCCCCTTCCAACGGAAGGACGGCTGCGACCGCCTCGGCAAGATCCTCCGCTGCGATCGGATGCGCGATGGGGCTTTGGAAGTCGAATTCGAGAAAAGTGAGGAGGCTGCAAAAGCCTTAAGTGCCACCCGATTTGTGTATACCGAGGGACGGGCCTCCGGCAGGAAGCTGGTCTCTGTCTCTCTCTCAGTTGAGCCGCACAGGTCAAAGAACTCGAGCCGAGGGGTCATCAACTGCTTTGACCTCAGAGACGTGAGCAATGACGACATCGCAGACGGCCTCGCCGACTTTGGCGTCACAGCAGCACACCGCATCTTGGCGAGGAGAGGCACGGTCCCCACGAATAACATTATCTTAACCTTTGACTCCACCGACATGCCGAGCGAGGTTCGCGTGGGGTACGTGAGGGTTCGTGTGCGACCTTACGTCCCGGCACCCATGCGTTGTTTCCGCTGTCAACGTTTTGGTCATACGAAGGACAACTGCCGAGGCAAACCCGTGTGCTCCAAGTGTGCTTCCCAGGACCACACTGACGACACGTGCAGCTCGGAAACCCCTCGATGCGTCAACTGCGGAGAGGGGCAGACACCGCACTCCGCGTATGACAGGTCCTGCCCTACATACGTCAAAGAGAAGGAGATAAACACCATCAAGGCTACCAGAAATCTGTCGTTTAAAGAGGCCCGGGAGGTGTATAACCAAACTCACCCGAAGACCTCGTATGCCCAAAAGGTGAGAGTGACAAACTCAACCGATGCCTCCCAGATGAGTGTTGCACAGCTTGTGCAGCTCCTCAAGCGATTCGGCCTCACTGTCGTAGCCACTGATGGCTCAGCGGACCCCCCGGCGCCTCGTGCGCCGCCGAGCGACACGGAGCAGGCTGCTCAGGAGTCAGTGTGGGGTCCACCCAGTCCGGCTCCAGCCGCGAGTGGAGACAAGTGGACCGTCGTCCAGCGCCGACAGGGTGGTCGGCGCCCCCCGGCGCAGGGTAAGGCGCCACCCACCCCGCCCCGCCCCCGACCGTCTACGGCGGTGCAGGAGGCTCTGCGGCGGGGGGAGGAGGAGAGGAGGGCACGTGAGGCGAGGAGGGCTCGCCTCGTCCAGAAGGCCCTCGAGGCTAAAGAAGCCTCGTCTGCCGACTCCGCCTCCGGGAGTGCCAACGCGGCCGCCGCCGCTGACACCCCGGAGACACCTGAGGCGGGGACTCGGCCCATCATGGGTCCCCCGCCGCCTCCTCCACCTCCGCAGCGGCGGCCACCACCGCCGCTGCCAGAGACGCCTGTGTCGAGGACACAGGCCGCCGCCTCGACATCTCCGTCGGGGCGGCAACAGTCCTCCGCGGCTCCAGGGCGCCTCGCCAAGCGGCAGACGCCCCCGAGCTGGTCGCCCTCGGAGGGTGACGCCCCTCGGGCGAAAAAGCCCCAGCAGGGCTCGAGCCACGCCCGATCTGCCTCCGCTGAAGGGAGGCTTCACCGAGAGGGCTCGGGGCACCCCCGCATCCGTTACGGGGGGAGCGCCTCCTCGGAGTTAGAGGACCTAGTCTAGTCTTTCAGTCTAGTCATTTCCTCTTTTATCCTTTTATCTTTTTCGCGCTATTGCGCTTTTTTACCAGGTGCATTTCTCTCGGTGTTTTTTACCTTTTTTGTGGTCAGTCAGGTATCTGCGTGCGCCTTTGCCTCATGTTATACGCGCCCTTTTTGCGCCTTTTTAACCACGCCTTTTATTCTACAGTGGAACTGTAGAGGCCTCCGGGCCAACTACCAGGACCTACAGTCTCTTATCCGTTGGCGCACACCCCTTGTTTTAGGTCTCCAGGAGACCAAGCTTGCGCCAAATGTCACCCTTGCCATCAAGGGCTACTCTGTTTTTAGGAGAGACCTGGACACCCCTACCATTGCCCATGGAGGTGTGCTTCTGGCGGTTCACCACAGCGTACCTGCGCGGCAGGTGCCGCTGCAGACTCCCCTGCAGGCGGTGGCCGCCAGAGTTGATTTCAACCACCGGGAACTGACTGTGTGCTCCTTATACCTTCCACCAGGTATAGCGCTCCCGGTGGTTGAGCTTCATCGACTTGTCGATGAGCTTCCACCTCCGGTCCTGGTAGTCGGCGATTTTAACGCCCATAGCCTGGCGTGGGGATGCGACACGACTGGCACTCGTGGTCGACTTTTAGAATCTTTTATCCGCGATGAGGCGCTGTGTATTTTAAATACAGGACAGCGCACCCATTTTACAACACCCTCCGGTCAAACATCGGCTCTGGACCTGAGCTTAGTCAGTCCGCGGCTAGCTCAGCTTTTTACCTGGTCCGTCCATGACGACCCACTCGGGAGCGACCACTTCCCAGTGTGGCTGGAGCACCAGGAGTCCCCAGTGTCGGGCAACCGTCCACCTAGGTGGAATGTTCGGAAAGCCGACTGGGGCGAATTCCAGGCCGCTGTAGAGGCCTCTGTTTTAGCCAGAGTCGACGCCTCTGTGATGTCTACAGAGGATTTTACATGTTTACTCAATGACTCCGCAAACGGGTGCATACCCAAGACGTCGAGTCAGCCTCGTCGTCCTCCGGTCCCGTGGTGGACCAAGGAATGCGGAGATGCGATTCGTGCCAGGAAACGCGCTTTTAGAAAGTTTGACCGGAGTAGTACTACTGAGAACCTCATCGCTTTTAAGAGAGCGCGGGCTTTTGCCCGACGCGTTTTAAAGGAGGCAAAGGCTGTTTCATGGCGCA
The DNA here is from genome assembly GCF_019059575.1 of Amphibalanus amphitrite. Classification (NCBI taxonomy): domain Eukaryota; kingdom Metazoa; phylum Arthropoda; class Thecostraca; order Balanomorpha; family Balanidae; genus Amphibalanus; species Amphibalanus amphitrite. The sequence goes on from NW_024881668.1 coordinate 336,461, forward strand.
CTTATGTAAGTTCCTTAAACCGTTTTACTCCTACGACCCAAATATGGGCACGCATGAAGCGCATTGAAGGCCGGTTCAGCTCTGTTCCGCTTCCGGTTTTAAGAGTGAACAACACGGACATATCTCACCCTTCAGACGTCGCAGAGACGATAGGTCGTGCACTCTATCAGCGCTGCCGAGGAGAGCCGTCCTCACGACCTGCACCAGCCGCCGTGGACTTCAGCACAGCTGAAAATTTGGTGTACAACGAGCCTTTCTCTATGGCTGAGCTCACGTCTGCCATCAGCTCGTTGCGCAGCGTCTCAGAAGGTCCGGATGCTGTCCACAACGACATGCTCCGTCATCTCCCAGCAGTTGCCCTCGAGGCGCTGCTAGCAACCTTCAATTCGCTTTGGGAGACTGGCACTTTCCCTGAGACCTGGCGGGAAGCCACTATCATTCCTATCTTGAAGGCTGGCAAGTCGGGACATGACCCTCTCCATTATCGGCCCATCTCTCTCACATCATCGCTATCAAAGCTGATGGAGAAGATGGTCAATGTGCGTTTTAGCTGGTTTCTGGAACATCATGGTGTTTTTACAAACGCCCAGTGCGGTTTTAGAAAGCACCGCAGCCCTGTTGACCACATTTTAGCCCTTGACACCGAGATACGCACCTGTTTTACTGAAAGGAAGCACCTTGGAGCACTGTTCTTTGATATTGAGGCGGCCTATGACACAGTCTTACGACACAGCATACTTTTCAAAGTATATAAGTACGGCATACGCGGCCGGATGGGCCTCTTTATCGAGAACTTTTTATCGGGTCGTCGGTTTAAAGTCCGAGTCGGTAACCAGTTGTCTAGCAGTTTTATCCAAGAGAATGGAGTCCCTCAGGGAGGGGTGCTTAGTGTGGCGTTATTCGCAGTGGCGATTAACGATATCGCCGATGATCTCCCGGTCTCTATCGGCAGATCGCTTTTTGTTGACGATTTTGCCATCTGGTTCGCCGCTTCCAGCGCTCGGCACATGGCCAGACAACTGCAGCTTGCAGTCAAACGGCTTGAGAAATGGAGCCGTGACAATGGTCTCCGTTTTTCAACGAGGAAGACTGTTGCCATGCATTTCTGTCGCCGCCGCTGCGCCGACCCTACATTGGGTATCCGTCTGTACGGACAGACGATCCCCACGCAGCCGGTGGCGAAGTTTCTTGGTATGACGTTTGACGGACGTTTGACGTATAAAGAACATTTTAGAACGCTTCGGGAACGATGTTTTAAATCCCTGAACGTTTTAAAGTGTGTTGCCCGCACATCATACGGTGCGGATCGCAAAACTCTGCTCCTCTTATACCGGTCGATCATCCGATCGAAGCTGGACTACGCGTGCTTTGTTTATGATTCTGCAAGTGAGTCCAGCAAGAAGTCCCTGGACGCAGTACATCACGCTGCGCTCCGCGTTGCCACCGGGGCTTTCCGCACTTCTCCAAAGAGTAGCCTTCTGGCTGAAACGAATGAGCCACCTCTAGCTATTCGTCGCCAGATGCTGGGGATGCGTTACACTTTGAAACTTCGCCAATACCCAACGCATCCGACGTACCCGTACGTCTTTTCACGTCACGCTACTCGATCTGACGGGAGGGTACGACCGTCGTTTGGAGAACGCACGGGAGGTCTTTTTTCAGCTGCTAACATATCCTTGCGCGGCGTTCGGCGTACCTGGGACACGCCCCCTCCACCCTGGAAAAACGCCAATCCGCAAGTGGACCTCTCACTATCGACTGTTAAGAAGGACAACTTGTTGCCTGCTGAGGCGCGAGCCAGAGCCTTAGAGCACATTGCCGTTTATGATGGTTTTATCACGGTTTATACAGACGGCTCGAAGACAACCGAGGGAGCGGGCTGCTCTTTTGTCGCTGGTCGTGACACCCGCTCGTTTTCTCTGCCACCTTCCGCCTCGGTGTTTTCTTCAGAGCTAGTCGCTATAGAGAAGGCTTTGTGTTTCATCGAGTTTTCTGGCAGTCCCTTTTACTTGATTTTATCTGATTCTCTTAGCAGCTTATTGGCCTTACGTACTTTTAACTCAGTTGACCCCATCGTGCGGGACATTTTAACTCGGCTTACGTCGGTGGAGCAATCTGGAAAATCAGTCCGTTTCTGCTGGATTCCCAGTCACGTCGGCATTGAAGGCAATGAGCTTGCTGATGCTGCTGCCAGACGCGCCGCCGCAGCACCCTGCACTCGGCGCTTGCCTCTGCCTGCCCGGGATTTTTATCCGCTGGTGCGACCCTTCATACTTTCAAAGTGGCAGGCAGAGTGGGATTTGTGTGTAAGAAACAAGCTGAGAGAGTTGAAACCAACTCTAGAGCCTTGGCAGTCTTGCCTGCAAGGCAATCGTTTCCAGGAAGTGGTCCTCTGCAGACTCCGTATTGGTCACACATACGCGACGCACAGCTATCTCCTTTCAGGAGGTGAGCAGCCTTTGTGCAACAGGTGTTCCGTGCCTCTAACCGTCGCTCACGTTCTTTTATCTTGCCCACTCTTTGAACGGAACCGGACACGCTACCTGGGCTGTATTGCTCCTGGTACCACTATCCGCCACCTACTGGGTGACGAGTCACCCTGGGTTTTATCCGGCAATATTTTTTCCTTTATCCGTTCGGTCAACTTCCAGGTGATTTACTCAACCTGACCCAATTCCTCTCTAGTCTACTTGTCTAGTCAGTTGACTGTTACGACGCTCTTGCGTTGGTCTATCTTACCTTGCCGTTTTTATCAAGTCTTTTACTTTCTTAGCCTTGGTATATAGAAGGTCTCTTGTTTTGAAACACTTGTTTTATTAGAGTGACGTTATGGGCGCAAAATGACCTTCGCAGTCGGCGCGCCCTAAAGCCCCAATAAACAAACAAACGAACCCAGTCCGACAGCGACCCCGGCCACTGCCAACCCCCTGCGGGGCCAGTCCTGCAGACAATCCATCCAGTAAGCAAGGCAAGTCCAAGTCAAAACGCGCGTCAAGCTGGGGCCGAGGGGGCGCTACTCCCCTTACTGGCCGAAGTCACAGCCGCCGCACAGCCGGAGCCAGATGACCCCGGCTAAGCAGCAGCTCTGACCACGGTCAGCCCCCTGCGGGGTGGCTATAATAAACAAGGGGTGTGCGCCAACGGATAAGAGACTGTAGGTCCTGGTAGTTGGCCCGAAGGCCTCTACAGTTCCACTGTAGAATAAAAGGCGTGGTTAAAAAGGCGCAAAAAGGGCGCGTATAACATGAGGCAAAGGCGCACGCAGATACCTGACTGGCCACAAAAAAGGTAAAAAACACCGAGAGAAACGCACCTGGTAAAAAAGCGCAATAGCGCGAAAAAGATAAAAGGATAAAAGAGGAAATGACTAGAGTAAATGACTAGACTAAGTCCTCTTTTTCCGAAGAGGCGCTCCCCCCGTAGCGGATACGGGGGTGCCCCGAGCCCTCTCGGTGGAGTCTGCCTTCTGCGGAGGCAGATCGGGCGTGACTCAAGCCCTGCTGGGGCTTTTTCGCCCGAGGAGCGTCACCCTCCGAGGGCGACCAGCTCGGGGGCGTCTGCCGTTTGGCAAGGCGCCCCGGAGCCGCAGGGGGCTGAGGCTGCCCCGACGGGGATGTCGGGGCGGCGGCCTGTGTCCTTGACACAGGTGTGTCTGGCAGCGACGGCGGAGGCCGCCGCTGCTGCGAGAGCGAGGGAGGGGGCGGGGGGCCCATGATGGGCCGAGTCCCCGCCTGAGGGGTCTCCGGGGTGTCAGCGGCGACAGCCGCATTGGCACTCCCGGAGGCGGAGGCGGCAACAGAGGCCTCCTTAGCCTCGATGGCCTTTTGAACGAGGCGAGCCCTCCTCGCCTCTCGTGCCCTCCTCTCCTCCTCTCCCCGCCGCAGAGCCTCCTGCACCGCCGTGGGCGGTCGGGGGCGGGGCGGGGTGGATGGCGCCTTACCCTGCGCCGGGGGGCGCCGACCACCCTGTCGGCGCTGGACGACGGTCCAATCGTCTCCTTCACCGCTCGCAGCTGGAGCGGGACTGGGTGGACCCCACACTGACTCTTGAGCAGTCTGCTCTGTGTCACTCGGCGGCGCACCAGGCGCCGAAGAGACCGCGGAGTCACCAGTGGCTACGACAGTGAGGCCAAATCTTTTGAGAAGCTGCACGAGCTGTGCCACGCTCATCTGGGAGGCATCGGTAGCGTTTGTCACTTTCACCTTCTGGGCATACGAGGTCTTCGGGTGATTTTGGTTATATGCCTCCCGGGCCTCTTTGAATGACAGATTCCTGGTAGCCTTGATGGTGTTAATCTCCTTCTCCTTGACGTATGTAGGGCAGGACCTGTCATACGCGGAGTGCGGTTTCTGCCCCTCTCCGCAGTTGACGCATCGAGGGGTCTCCGAGTCGCACGTATCGTCAGTGTGGTCCTGAGAAGCGCACTTGGAGCATGCGGGTCTACCCCGGCAGTTGTCCTTCGTGTGGCCGAACCTCTGGCACCGATAGCAACGCATGGGTGCCGGGACGTATGGGCGCACGCGGACCTTGATGTACCCCACACGGACCTCGTTCGGCATGTCGGTGGTGTCAAATGTCAGAATGATATTATTTGTCGGGACCGTGCCTCTCTTCGTCATGATGCGGCGAGCCGCTGTCACGCCGAAATCGGCGAGCCCGTCCGCAATGTCCTCGTCGCTCACTCCCCTCAGGTCAAAACAGTTAATGACCCCTCGTGAGGAGTTCTTAGAGCGGTGGGGCTCCACTGTAAACGGGATGGAGACGAGCCTCCGGCCGGATGCCCGTCCCTCGGAGAATACGAAGCGAGTAGCGTCCAACGCTTTCGCCGCCTCCTCGCTTTTCCTGAATTCCACCTCCAGCGCGCCATCACGCATCCGGTCACAACGAACGATCGAACCAAACCGGTCGCAGCCATCCTTCCGCTGGAAGGGCGTCAAGGAGCTCAGCTCCCTGTCGGCGCTCCGGAAGATGAGGATTTTTGGATTTTTCGGTCTTGGATCGTGCACCGTTCGCCCGTCGGCCGAGGTCGGCGGGCGAGAATCGGCCGAAGCCGAGGGATTGGTGAGAGAGGGGGAGGAGGGGTTGGTCTGGTTATCCATGTGAGTCTCTTGGTCTCCGCCAGCTCGGCCGCCGACGCTCCGCAACGGCGCCGCTACAAGGCCTAGGACGGCCGAGCTGACTGTACGGGACTTGGCGGCACCTTCCGCGGGGGAGAGAGAGACTCACCACCCCCCACGGTCGGATACCGCCTCCTCCCTTGACGCCTCGCCGAGTCACCGCCAGGGGCAGCGACAGATCAGTCCCACCGACGGAGGACGAGCACAAGTGCCCGAACCCCGCCGGCGACACCTCTCCGACACCACCCCCGGCGGCATCACGACTGGGAATGGCTCCTCAAGTGCGGCGCCCCACTGAGTGTCCCGCCCTTACAGAACTCAGGGCCAAAGAGGCGTGTTGCCCAGCCACCGCGACTGGCTCCGCACGGTGGGGGGCTCAACCTCCAGGATCCCGTTGTCCTGGGGTACGGGTCGGCTCGCCTAGCCTAGTAAAACCGGCTGGTACCCGAGGGGACGCCACTCCCCTTACACTAGCCCAACTCGGCTGTGTTCCTGCGGGTGCAAAAACAACGAAAAAGGTAGGAAAAGAATCCGAAAGCTGTGATCGAACGAAACGCGGACATCCGGTGAGAAGCAAAGCAAAAGCAAACAAAGACCGCTCAAGAGAAACAAAACCACGAAAAACCAAGAAAAGTCGGACCGTACCATCTGTCCATCCAGCGATCAAAGCAAGTCATAAGCAAGCATGGGTCAAGCTGGGGCCGAGGGGGCGCTACTCCCCTTGCTGGCCGAGGCCAGGGCCGCCGCGGGGCATGTGCAGTATGGCAGGGCACAGACTAGGACACTTGTAAATCAGACATATGCATGGCCAAGTTAAGGTTAGCTGGGTAGGAGGTGACTTGTGGCGGCAAAAAATCAGTCTGATGACTGAATCTGTGTGGCGTTTGGCAGCGGCCCTGTTTGCCCGCGTCATATTGTTTGCTGTCTGACCATAATTCATGTGTACTTACGGATGTTTGTTTCTTCCTTCAGTTGGTCATCAGCTCATCGGCCGTTCAGCATGGACGTGCTCGAGGTCAGCGACCCAGAGGCACACCGATGGCTCTCGCGGCACCTCCGACGCTCGGCGCCCCCGCTGCACCTCCTAATAGGAGACTCGGTGGCGCGGGATGCCGGCCTGAGATCCAGACTCGGCCGGCACCAGTTCCTCAACCTGGCCAGAGGCGGCGCAACACGGGCTTCGACTGCCGATGAGCTCCACACCATCCTGGACCTAAGGCGCCACCCACCCCGCCCCGCCCCCGACCGCCCACGGCGGTGCAGGAGGCGCTGCGGCGGGGGGAGGAGGAGAGGAGGGCACGAGAGGCGAGGAGGGCTCGCCTCGTCCAGAAGGCCCTCGAGGCTAAGGAAGCCTCGTCTGCCGACTCCGCCTCCGGGAGTGCCAAAGCGGCTGTTGCCGCTGACACCCCGGAGACACCTGAGGCGGGGACTCGGCCCATCATGGGCCCCCCGCCGCCTCCTCCACCTCCGCAGCGGCGGCCACCACCGCCGCTGCCAGAGACGCCTGTGTCGAGGACACAGGCCGCCGCCTCGACATCCCCGTCGGGGCGGCAACAGCCCTCCGCGGCTCCAGGGCGCCTCGCCAAGCGGCAGACGCCCCCGAGCTGGTCACCTTCGGAGGGCGACGCCCCCCGGTCGAAAAGGCCCCAGCCGGGCCCGAGCCATGCCCGATCTGCCTCTGCTGAAGGGAGGCTTCACCGAGAGGGCTCAGGGCACCCCCGTATCCGTTACGGGGGGAGCGCCTCCTCGGAGTTAGAGGACCTAGTCTAGTCTTTCAGTCTAGTCATTTCCTCTTTTATCCTTTTATCTTTTTCGCGCTATTGCGCTTTTTTACCAGGTGCATTTCTCTCGGGGCTTTTACCTTTTTTACCTTTTTTGTGGTCAGTCAGGTATCTGTGTGCGCCTTTGCCTCATGTTATACGCGCCCTTTTTGCGCCTTTTTAACCACGCCTTTTATTCTACAGTGGAACTGTAGAGGCCTCCGGGCCAACTACCAGGACCTACAGTCTCTTATCCGTTGGCGCACACCCCTTGTTTTAGGTCTCCAGGAGACCAAGCTAGCGCCAAACGTTACCTTTGCCATCAAGGGTTACTCTGTTTTTAGAAGAGACTTAGACACCCCGACCATTGCCCATGGAGGTGTACTTTTGGCAGTGCACCACAGTGTGCCCGCACGTCTGGTTCGGCTGCAGACTCCTCTGCAGGCGGTAGCCGTTAGAGTTGATTTCAACCACCGGGAGCTGACAGTTTGTTCTTTATACCTTCCACCAGGTATAGCGCTCCCGGTGGTTGAGCTGCATCGACTTGTCGATGAGCTTCCACCTCCGGTCCTGGTAGTCGGCGATTTTAATGCCCATAGCCTGGCGTGGGGATGCGACACGACTGGCACTCGTGGTCGACTTTTAGAATCTTTTATCCGCGATGAGGCGCTGTGTATTTTAAATACAGGACAGCGCACCCATTTTACAACACCCTCCGGTCAAACATCGGCTCTGGACCTGAGCTTAGTCAGTCCGCGGCTAGCTCAGCTTTTTACCTGGTCCGTCCATGACGACCCACTCGGGAGCGACCACTTCCCAGTGTGGCTGGAGCACCAGGAGTCCCCAGTGTCAGGCAACCGTCCACCCAGGTGGAATGTTCGGAAGGCCGACTGGGGCGAATTCCAGGCCGCCGTAGAGGCCACGGTTTTATCCAGAGCCGACGCCTCTGTGATGTCTACAGAGGATTTTACATGTTTACTCATTGACTCCGCAAACGGGTGCATACCCAAGACGTCGAGTCAGCCTCGTCGTCCTCCGGTCCCGTGGTGGACCAAGGAATGCGGAGATGCGATTCGTGCCAGGAAGCGCGCTTTTAGAAAGTTTGACCGGAGCAGTACTACTGAGAACCTCATCGCTTTTAAGAAAGCGCGGGCTTTTGCCCGTCGCGTTTTAAAAGAGGCAAAGGCTGTTTCATGGCGCACGTACGTGAGTTCCTTAAACCGTTTTACTCCTACGACCCAGATATGGGCACGCATGAAGCGCATTGAAGGCCGGTTCAGCTCTGTTCCGCTTCCGGTTTTAAGAGTGAACAACACGGACATATCCCACCCTTTAGACGTCGCAGAGACGATAGGCCGTGCACTCTATCAGCGCTGCCGAGGAGAGCCGTCCTCACGACCTGCACCAGCCGCCGTGGACTTCAGCACAGCTGAAAATTTGGTGTACAACGAGCCTTTCTCTATGGCTGAGCTCACGTCTGCCATCAGCTCGTTGCGCAGCGTCTCAGAAGGTCCGGATGCTGTCCACAACGACATGCTCCGTCATCTCCCGGCGGTTGCCCTCGAGGCGCTGCTAGCAACTTTCAATTCGCTTTGGGAGACTGGCACTTTCCCTGAGACCTGGCGGGAAGCCACTATCATTCCTATCTTGAAGGCTGGCAAGTCGGGACATGACCCTCTCCACTATCGGCCCATCTCTCTCACATCATCGCTTTCAAAGCTGATGGAGAAGATGGTCAATGTGCGTCTTAGCTGGTTTCTGGAACATCACGGTGTTTTTACAAACGCCCAGTGCGGTTTTAGAAAGCACCGCAGCCCTGTTGACCACATTTTAGCCCTCGACACCGAGATACGCACCTGTTTTACTGCAAAGAAGCACCTTGGAGCATTGTTCTTTGATATTGAGGCGGCCTATGATACAGTGTTACGACACAGAATACTTTCCAAAGTACACAAGTACGGCATACGCGGCCGGATGGGCCTCTTTATCAAGAACTTTTTATCGGGTCGTCGGTTCAAAGTCCGTGTTGGCAGTTGTCTTTCGAGCAGTTTTACGCAAGAGAACGGAGTTCCCCAAGGCGGAGTTCTCAGTGTGGCGCTGTTCGCTGTGGCGATCAATGATATTGGCGACAAACTTGCACCATCCATCGGCAGATCGCTATTTGTCGATGATTTCGCGATCTGGCTTTCTGCCACGACCGCCCGTCACGTTGCCAGACAGTTGCAGCTCGCTGTAACCCGTCTAGAGAGGTGGAGCGACGACAACGGCCTTCGTTTTTCAACAACAAAGACCGTCGCTATGCACTTTTGCCGCCGCCGCTGCGACGACTTAGCCTTGGGAATCAAGCTCCGTGGACAGGTGATTCCTACTCGGCCGGTGGCGAAGTTTCTTGGGATATTTTTTGACAGTCGTTTGACGTATAGAGAACATTTTAGAACGCTTCGGGAACGATGTTTTAAATCCCTGAACGTTTTAAAATGTGTCGCCCGCACATCTTATGGCGCGGACCGCAGGACGCTCCTTCTTTTATATCGGTCGATCGTCCGATCGAAACTGGATTACGCATGCTTTGTTTACGACTCTGCCAGCGAATCCAGTAAAAAGGCTCTTGACTCCGTGCACCACGCGGCGCTACGTGTTGCCACAGGTGCATTCCGCACGTCGCCCAAGAGCAGCCTCCTCGCCGAGGCACACGAACCGCCACTATCTCTCCGCCGTCAGATGCTGGGGATGAGGTACGCACTGAAACTCCGCCAGTTCCCAGGACATCCGACGTATCCGTACGTCTTTTCTCCTGATTTTAATCGTCTTGACAGAGTTCGACAATCGGTCTCCTTCGGATTGCGCATAAAAGAGCTCTTTTCTACAGTCAACATAGAGTTCCGTGAAGTGCGACGTACGTGGGGTACGCCCTCTCCGCCATGGAAATACGCTCCAGCGCAAGTAGACCTCACGCTCTCTGAGGTCAAGAAGGACGACCTGCCGCCATGTGTGCAACGAGCACGGACATTGGAACACATTGCGTCATACGACGGTTTTATCTCGGTGTTTACAGACGGCTCGAAAACGGAGGACGGCGTCGGCTGCGCTTTCGTGGCTGGTCGCGACACGCGCACTTTTTCATTGCCTTCCTCTGCCTCCGTTTTCTCATCCGAGCTCGTTGCAATCGAGAAGGCGTTGTGTTTTATCGAGGTGTCTGACAACTTGTCTTACCTCATTTTATCGGATTCTCTCAGCAGCCTGCTGGCTATACGGAGGTTTAACCCAGACAATCCGATAGTCCAAGACATTTTATCTCGGCTCACGTCGGTGGAGCAGTCAGGCAAAACTATTAAGTTTTGCTGGATTCCAAGCCATGTGGGTGTAACTGGCAATGAGCTCGCCGACGCGGCCGCGAGACGCGCGGCCGCGGCTCCATGCCTTCGGCGTTTGCCCCTGCCGGCTCGTGATTTTTACCCAGCCATCCAAACCTTCACGATGTCAAGCTGGCAGGCAGAGTGGCATCTCCAAGGATCTGGGAAGCTGCGGAGCGTAAAGCCTACCTTGGAGCCCTGGCAGTCTTGCTTCCAAAGCAACAGGCACCAGGAAGTGGCCCTCTGCAGATTACGTATTGGTCATACGTACGCGACTCATGGCTATCTCCTCCGTGGAGAGGAACAACCCACATGCAGTCGGTGTGCCGTGCCTCTCACTGTCTCTCACGTGCTTTTATCTTGTCCTCTCGCTGAACCGAACCGGACACGCTATCTCGGGCGCATCGCTCCGGATACCACTATCCGCCACCTTCTGGGTGACGACTCACCCTGGGTTTTATCCGGCAACATTTTCTCCTTAATCCGTTCGATCAACTTCCAAGTGATTTACTCGACCTGACATTAAATCCAACTAGTCCTCTCTAGTCCTTACATCTAGTCAGTTGTCTAGGACGACACTCTTGCGCTGCTTTATCTTACCTTGCTCTTTTATATCGAGTCTTTTACTTTTTAGTCTTCGTATCTAGAGGTTCTCTCTTTTGACACACTTGTTTTATTAAAACGACGTTATGGGCGCAAAATGACCTAAGTAGTCGGCGCGCCCTAAAGCCCCAATTAACAAACAAACAAACGCTCCATTCGGGTCTGAAGGGCCCCACCCGCTCCACAGACAAGCGATGCAGATCTTCCCGCTGTGTCACGTAGCGTGTTGGAGCTGCTTCAGACGAACCGGCAGTCTCACCGTCTTGAGTTGGGCCAGGGGGCTTCGGAACTTCTGGGCCGTTTAGCAGAGGGAGGCCAGTGGCCTGGGCGCAGGCCCACGTCCTGGCCACCAGTCGGTGCCCAGTGTTGAGTACCTTGATGAGCACTTCTCCCTGATCATCCCCTTCATGAACCTTGTTGCGTTTGAGGTGCCGGCTCAGGCACTTTCTCAGCCCGTACCCTCCGCTTCGAATCACTTCTCTGCAGGAACACGTCCGTTCCGTCCCCGCAGGGGGCTGACCGTGGTCGGAGCTGCTGCTTAGCCGGGGTCATCTGGCTCCGGCTGTGCGGCGGCTGTGACTTCGGCCAGTAAGGGGAGTAGCGCCCCCTCGGCCCCAGCTTGACGCGCGTTTGACCTGGACTTGCCTTGCTTACTGGATGGATTGTCTGCAGGATTGGCCCCGCAGGGGGTTGGCAGTGGCCCGGGTCGCTGTTGGTCTGGGTTCCTTGGGCCCTCGCCCCGCGGCGGCCCTGGCCTCGGCCAGCAAGGGGAGTAGCGCCCCCTCGGCCCCAGCTTGACCTGTGCTTGCTTACGACTTGCTTTGATCGCTGGATGGACAGATGGTACGGCCCGACTTTTCTTGGTTTTCGTGGTTTTGTTTTTCTTGAGCGGTCTTTGTTTGCTTTTGCTTTGCTTCTCACCGGATGTCCGCGTTTCGTTCGATCACAGCCTTCTGATTCCTTTCCTACCCCTTTTTCGTTGTTTTTGCACCCGCAGGAACACAGCCGAGTTGGGCTAGTGTAAGGGGAGTGGCGTCCCCTCGGGTACCAGCCGGTTTTACTAGGCTAGGCGAGCCGACCCGTACCCCAGGACAACGGGATCCTGGAGGTTGAGCCCCCCACCGTGCGGAGCCAGTCGCGGTGGCTGGGCAACACGCCTCTTTGGCCCTGAGTTCTGTAAGGGCGGGACACTCAGTGGGGCGCCGCACTTGAGGAGCCATTCCCAGTCGTGATGCCGCCGGGGGTGGTGTCGGAGAGGTGTCGCCGGCGGGGTTCGGGCACTTGTGCTCGTCCTCCGTCGGTGGGGCTGATCTGTCGCTGCCCCTGGCGGTGACTCGGCTAGGCGTCAAGGGAGGAGGCGGTATCCGACCGTGGGGGGTGGTGAGCCTCTCTCTCCCCCTCGGAAGGTGCCGCCAAGTCCCGTACAGTCAGCTCGGCCGTCCCAGGCCTTGTAGCGGCGCCGTTGCGGAGCGTCGGCGGCCGAGCTGGCGGAGACCAACTCTTTCACATGGATAACTTGACCGATCCCCCTTCCCCCCAGTCCAATCCCTCGGCCTCGGCCGATCCTCGCCCGTTGGCCTCGGCCGACAGGCGAACGGTGCTCGACAAAGGTCCACGATCTCCTAAGATCCTTATCTTCCGGAGCGCAGACAGGGAGCTGAGCTCTCTGTCGCCCTTCCAGCGGAAGGATGGCTGTGACCGGTTTGGTTCGATCGTTCGTTGTGACCGGATGCGTGATGGCGCGCTGGAGGTCGAGTTCAGGAAAAGCGAGGAGGCGGCGAAAGCGTTGGACGCTACTCGCTTCGTGTTCTCCGAGGGACGGGCATCCGGCCGGAAGCTCGTCTCCATCCCGCTTACAGTGGAACCTCACCGATCTAAGAACTCCTCACGAGGGGTCATTAACTGTTTCGATCTGAGGGGAGTGAGCGACGAGGACATTGCGGACGGGCTCGCTGATTTCGGCGTGACAGCGGCTCGCCGCATCATGACGAAGAGAGGCACGGTCTCGACCAACAACATAATTCTGACGTTTGACTCCATCGACTTGCCGAGTGAGATTCGCGTGGGCTACGTGAAGGTTCGCGTGCGGCCTTTCGTCCCAGCGCCCATGCGCTGCTTCCGCTGCCAACGTTTCGGCCACACAAAGGACAACTGCCGAGGAAGACCCACGTGCTCCAAGTGTGCTTCGCAGGACCACACTGACGAAACCTGTGACTCGGAGACCCCCCGATGCGTCAACTGCGGAGAGGGGCAGACGCCGCACTCCGCGTATGATAGGTCTTGCCCTGCATACGTCAAGGAGAAAGAGATCATGACCATCAAGGCTACCAGAAATTTGTCTTTCAAAGAGGCCCGGGAGGTGTACAACCAGAGTCACCCGAAGACCTCGTATGCCCAGAAGGTGAGAGTCACAAACTCTACCGATGCCTCCCAGATGAGTGTGGCACAGCTCGTGCAGCTTCTCAAACGATTCGGCCTCACCGTCGTAGCCACTGGTGACTCAGCGGACACCACGGCGCCTCATGCGCCGCCGAGCAACACAGAGCAGGCTGCTCAGGAGTCAGTGTGGGGTCCACCCAGTCCCGCTCCAGCCGCGAACGGTGATGGAGACGGCTGGGCCGTCGTCCAGCGCCGACAGGGTGGTCGGCGTCCCCCGGCGCAGGGTAAGGCGCCACCCACCCCGCCCCGCCCCCGACCGCCCACGGCGGTGCAGGAGGCGCTGCGGCGGGGGGAGGAGGAGAGGAGGGCACGAGAGGCGAGGAGGGCTCGCCTCGTCCAGAAGGCCCTCGAGGCTAAGGAAGCCTCGTCTGCCGACTCCGCCTCCGGGAGTGCCAAAGCGGCTGTTGCCGCTGACACCCCGGAGACACCTGAGGCGGGGACTCGGCCCATCATGGGTCCCCCGCCGCCTCCTCCACCTCCGCAGCGGCGGCCACCACCGCCGCTGCCAGAGACGCCTGTGTCGAGGACACAGGCCGCCGCCTCGACATCCCCGTCGGGGCGGCAACAGACCTCCGCGGCTCCAGGGCGCCTCGCCAAGCGGCAGACGCCCCCGAGCTGGTCACCCTCGGAGGGTGACGCCCCCCGGGCGAAAAAGCCCCAGCAGGGCTCGAGCCACGCCCGATCTGCCTCTGCTGAAGGGAGGCTACACCGAGAGGGCTCGGGGCATCCCCGTATCCGTTACGGGGGGAGCGCCTCCTCGGAGTTAGAGGACCTAGTCTAGTCTTTCAGTCTAGTCATTTCCTCTTTTATCCTTTTATCTTTTTCGCGCTATTGCGCTTTTTTACCAGGTGCATTTCTCTCGGTGCTTTTTACCTTCTTTGTGGTCAGTCAGGTATCTGTGTGCGCCTTTGCCTCATGTTATACGCGCCCTTTTTGCGCCTTTTTAACCACGCCTTTTATTCTACAGTGGAACTGTAGAGGCCTCCGGGCCAACTACCAGGACCTACAGTCTCTTATCCGTTGGCGCACACCCCTTGTTTTAGGTCTCCAGGAGACCAAGCTAGCGCCAAACGTTACCTTTGCCATCAAGGGCTACTCTGTTTTTAGAAGAGACCTGGACACCCCTACCATTGCCCATGGAGGTGTGCTTCTGGCGGTTCACCACAGCGCACCTGCTCGCCAGGTGCCGCTGCAGACTCCCCTGCAGGCGGTGGCCGCCAGAGTTGATTTCAACCACCGGGAACTGACAGTGTGCTCTTTATACCTACCACCAGGTATAGCGCTCCCGGTGGTTGAGCTGCATCGACTTGTCGATGAGCTCCCACCTCCGGTCCTGGTAGTCGGCGATTTTAATGCCCATAGCCTGGCGTGGGGATGCGACACGACTGGCACTCGTGGTCGACTTTTAGAATCTTTTATCCGCGATGAGGCGCTGTGTATTTTAAATACAGGACAGCGCACCCATTTTACAACACCCTCCGGTCAGACATCGGCTCTGGACCTGAGCTTAGTCAGTCCGCGGCTAGCTCAGCTTTTTACCTGGTCCGTCCATGACGACCCACTCGGGAGCGACCACTTCCCAGTGTGGCTGGAGCACCAGGAGTCCCCAGTGTCAGGCAACCGTCCACCCAGGTGGAATGTTCGGAAGGCCGACTGGGGCGAATTCCAGGCCGCCGTAGAGGCCACGGTTTTATCCAGAGCCGACGCCTCTGTGATGTCTACAGAGGATTTTACATGTTTACTCATTGACTCCGCAAACGGGTGCATACCCAAGACGTCGAGTCAGCCTCGTCGTCCTCCGGTCCCGTGGTGGACCAAGGAATGCGGAGATGCGATTCGTGCCAGGAAGCGCGCTTTTAGAAAGTTTGACCGGAGCAGTACTACTGAGAACCTCATCGCTTTTAAGAAAGCGCGGGCTCTTGCCCGTCGCGTTTTAAAAGAGGCAAAGGCTGTTTCATGGCGCACGTACGTGAGTTCCTTAAACCGTTTTACCCCTACGACCCAGATATGGGCACGCATGAAGCGCATTGAAGGCCGGTTCAGCTCTGTTCCGCTTCCGGTTTTAAGAGTGAACAACACGGACATATCCCACCCTTTAGACGTCGCAGAGACGATAGGCCGTGCACTCTATCAGCGCTGCCGAGGAGAGCCGTCCTCACGACCTGCACCAGCCGCCGTGGACTTCAGCACAGCTGAAAATTTGGTGTACAACGAGCCTTTTTCTATGGCTGAGCTCACGTCTGCCATCAGCTCGTTGCGCAGCGTCTCAGAAGGTCCGGATGCTGTCCACAACGACATGCTCCGTCATCTCCCGGCGGTTGCCCTCGAGGCGCTGCTAGCAACT
The DNA here is from genome assembly GCF_019059575.1 of Amphibalanus amphitrite. Taxonomy (NCBI): domain Eukaryota; kingdom Metazoa; phylum Arthropoda; class Thecostraca; order Balanomorpha; family Balanidae; genus Amphibalanus; species Amphibalanus amphitrite. Next base: position 352,077 of record NW_024881668.1, read on the forward strand.
TTCAATTCGCTTTGGGAGACTGGCACTTTCCCTGAGACCTGGCGGGAAGCCACTATCATTCCTATCTTGAAGGCTGGCAAGTCGGGACATGACCCTCTCCACTATCGGCCCATCTCTCTCACATCATCGCTTTCAAAGCTGATGGAGAAGATGGTCAATGTGCGTTTTAGCTGGTTTCTGGAACATCACGGTGTTTTTACAAACGCCCAGTGCGGTTTTAGAAAGCACCGCAGCCCTGTTGACCACATTTTAGCCCTCGACACCGAGATACGCACCTGTTTTACTGAAAAGAAGCACCTTGGAGCACTGTTCTTTGATATTGAGGCGGCCTATGATACAGTGTTACGACACAGAATACTTTCCAAAGTACACAAGTACGGCATACGCGGCCGGATGGGCCTCTTTATCAAGAACTTTTTATCGGGTCGTCGGTTCAAAGTCCGAGTTGGCAGTAGTCTTTCGAGCAGTTTTTCTCAAGAGAACGGAGTTCCCCAAGGCGGAGTTCTCAGTGTGGCGCTGTTCGCTGTGGCGATCAATGATATTGGCGACAAACTTGCACCATCCATCGGCAGATCGCTATTTGTCGATGATTTCGCGATCTGGTTTTCTGCCACGACCGCCCGTCACGTTGCCAGACAGTTGCAGCTCGCTGTAACCCGTCTAGAGAGGTGGAGCGACGACAACGGCCTACGTTTTTCAACAACGAAGACCGTCGCTATGCACTTTTGCCGCCGCCGCTGCGACGACTTAGCCTTGGGAATCAAGCTCCGTGGACAGGTGATTCCTACTCGGCCGGTGGCAAAGTTTCTTGGAATATTTTTTGACAGTCGTTTGACGTATAGAGAACATTTTAGAACGCTTCGGGAACGATGTTTTAAATCCCTGAACGTTTTAAAATGTGTCGCCCGCACATCTTATGGTGCGGACCGCAGGACGCTCCTTCTTTTATATCGGTCGATCGTCCGATCGAAACTGGATTACGCATGCTTTGTTTACGACTCTGCCAGCGAATCCAGTAAAAAGGCTCTTGACTCCGTGCACCACGCGGCGCTACGTGTCGCCACAGGTGCATTCCGCACGTCGCCCAAGAGCAGCCTCCTCGCCGAGGCACACGAACCGCCACTATCTCTCCGCCGTCAGATGCTGGGGATGAGGTACGCACTGAAACTCCGCCAGTTCCCAGGACATCCGACGTATCCGTACGTCTTTTCTCCTGATTTTAATCGTCTTGACAGAGTGCGACAATCGGTCTCCTTCGGATTGCGCATAAAAGAGCTCTTTTCTACAGTCAACATAGAGTTCCGTGAAGTGCGACGTACGTGGGGTACGCCCTCTCCGCCATGGAAATATGCTCCAGCGCAAGTAGACCTCACGCTCTCTGAGGTCAACAAGGACGACCTGCCGCCATGTGTGCAACGAGCACGGACATTGGAACACATTGCGTCATACGACGGTTTTATCTCGGTGTTTACAGACGGCTCGAAAACGGAGGACGGCGTCGGCTGCGCTTTCGTGGCTGGTCGCGACACGCGCACTTTTTCATTGCCTTCCTCTGCCTCCGTTTTCTCTCCGAGCTCGTTGCAATCGAGAAGGCGTTGTGTTTTATCGAGGTGTCTGACAACTTGTCTTACCTCATTTTATCGGATTCTCTCAGCAGCCTGCTGGCTATACGGAGGTTTAACCCAGACAATCCGATAGTCCAAGACATTTTATCTCGGCTCACGTCGGTGGAGCAGTCAGGCAAAACTATTAAGTTTTGCTGGATTCCAAGCCATGTGGGTATAACTGGCAATGAGCTCGCCGACGCGGCCGCGAGACGCGCGGCCGCGGCTCCATGCCTTCGGCGTTTACCCCTGCCGGCTCGTGATTTTTACCCAGCCATCCAAACCTTCACGATGTCAAGCTGGCAGGCAGAGTGGCATCTCCAAGGATCTGGGAAGCTGCGGAGCGTAAAGCCTACCTTGGAGCCCTGGCAGTCTTGCTTCCAAAGCAACAGGCACCAGGAAGTGGCCCTCTGCAGATTACGTATTGGTCATACGTACGCGACTCATGGCTATCTCCTCCGTGGAGAGGAACAACCCACATGCAGTCGGTGTGCCGTGCCTCTCACTGTCTCTCACGTGCTTTTATCTTGTCCTCTCGCTGAACCGAACCGGACACGCTATCTCGGGCGCATCGCTCCGGATACCACTATCCGCCACCTTCTGGGTGACGACTCACCCTGGGTTTTATCCGGCAACATTTTCTCCTTTATCCGTTCGATCAACTTCCAAGTGATTTACTCGACCTGACATTAAATCTAACTAGTCCTCTCTAGTCCTTACATCTAGTCAGTTGTCTAGGACGACACTCTTCCGCTGCTTTATCTTACCTTGCTCTTTTATATCGAGTCATTTACTTTTAAGTCTTCGTATCTAGAAGGTTCTCTCTTTTGACACACTTGTTTTATTAAAACGACGTTATGGGCGCAAAATGACCTAAGTAGTCGGCGCGCCCTAAAGCCCCAATTAACAAACAAACAAACGTCCGTTCCGTGTTGGAGGTCGGCGCGGACCACACTTCGATGTCCTTGATAGTCCTCATCTCCCCGGCCAGTGGGCAGTCCTGGCCGCCAGGGCACTGGGCGACATGTTTCCGCCGGTGGTCGCGCTGAACTACACGGGCGACGACAGGGCACCACAGTGCCACTGCCGTGGTCCAGCCCTCTGCAGGCAGGAAGCTGTCCACTGCAGGCGCACGTGAGGCGGCGGCGGCGGGCGCGCGTGAGGTGGCGGCGGCGGGCGCGTGTGAGGTGGCGGCAGCGGGCGCGCGTGAGGTGGCGGCAGCGGGCGCGCGTGAGGTGGCGGCAGCGGGCGCGAGTGAGGCGGCGTCGGCGGCGGCGGGCACGCCTGAGGCGGCGGCGGCTGGCGCGAGTGAGGCGGCAGCGGCGGGCGCGAATGCGGAGGCGGCGGCGGGCGCACCTGAGGCGGCGGCGGCGGTTGGCGCGCCTGAGGTGGAGGCGGCGGGCGCGCGGGAAGCGGCGGCAGTGCCCACTTCCACCCACACGTCCGTGCTACGGCCCGGTAGCCCCTCCTGCATCATACGTCGCGTTGCTACTCGGGCTCCGACCGGAGGTTAACCTTCCATGTCCCAGTCGGAATCCGACCAGTCGTCCACAAAGGACGTTGATTTTACAGCTTCAGGAAGCGACATGCTGTCCGAATCATACGGATCGAACGTTGGATCCTGAACATGTTCCGATACCGGGGAGGGTGGGGACGGTGGTTCTGGTGGTTCCGGAGGGGGAGGTGTATCTGGCGGGGTCAGAGGCCGCAAGACCGACTGTGGATGTCTCATCACGGGAATTGATACGAAGTAGCGGTTAAAGCACCGTACCGGTGCAGAAAAACTCACAGCGTGGCTTCAAAGGCGAGACAGGAGCGTCACACCGCACTCTCCGACACACTCGTCGAGTGTCGGAGTGTCGCGACTCGGCGCGCTCACTCACAACTCACTGCTCAGCGGTCCGGGAAGGCCGCCGTCATGGCCAGTCAGATGGGCAGCTGAAGGGCGTCGGCCACCCGGTCTCTCCGCCTCCGACGTCCAGCGGTCCAGGATGGTGTGGAGCTCATCGGCAGTCGAAGCCCGTGTTGCGCCGCCTCTGCCCAGGTTGAGGAACTGGTGCCGGCCGAGTCTGGGTCTGAGACCGGCATCCCGCGCCACCGAGTCTCCTATTAGGAGGTGCAGCGGGGGCGCCGAGCGTCGGAGGTGCCGCGAGAGCCATCGGTGTGCCTCTGGGTCGCTGACCTCGAGCACGTCCATGCTGAACGGCCGATGAGCTGATGACCAACTGAAGGAAGAAACAAACATCCGTAAGTACACATGAATTATGGTCAGACAGCAAACAATATGACGCGGGCAAACAGGGCCGCTGCCAAACGCCACACAGATTTAGTCATCAGACTGAATTTTTGCCGCCACAAGTCCCCTCCTACCCAGCTAACCTTAACTTGGCCATGCATATGTCTGATTTACAAGTGCCCTAATCTGTGCCCTGCCATACTGCACATCAGTGTCGCTGTCGGTACAGTTTCACCAGAAAGTACACGCCACGGTCCAGTATTTCTCAGCTCGTGGACCTGCATCGGTCTTCACCCACTGGGTTTCACGTCGGTAGCGCCGCACTTTGACCACTGCCGCCTTGTCGTGCAGTTCGTCACAGTCCTCGTTGGTGGTGTACCGCACCCACCACTCCGGACACACCCTCACCGACGCCAAACGAATCACTTCATCCAGGGGTTTATCCTGGAAGTACCCCACGTCTGACAAACGGATGTTCTCCCGAACCCAGCGAACTCGCCTGCCCTTCTTCGGGAACTTCAACAGTTGGCGGACCTGAGCGTACAAGTTGTTGGCAACCAGCTGGACGTTCGCATCCTGCAGAGGCCGTGGACGCCCGTAAAAAGTTACGGGGTCCTTGTATACCTGTGAACACAAAATTGAGCGAGGATCATGATCTCGAACTACTGAAATTACTTTTAGCTCGCGCCCTGGAGAGGGTTGGGTAATTACGAGTCCTGCAGGGGAGGGGCGCAGATTCTGCCCCCCTCCCCTCCTATCTCCGCTCCTGGAAGTGCGGAGTTTCGTAGGTGGGTAGGCTATATACTGTATATGAACTCGTTACTATGCAAATTTGATAACCTAAGGTCAATATTTTCAAGGTCAAATCACGTCATTATTTGAAAGTTCTCGCTCCGTAAACTTTCCACTCCGGACACACTCTCATTAGCCCTGTTTACATAGGGATAGTTGCCAGATAGTGGTATTTCCGATAACGAGACTTATTCTACCAACGAGACATTTTAGGCACATTCTGATAGTGTTTTTTTTTTTAGTTCGGACCTATCGTCCTATCGTCCACGCTCTACATCGCATCACGAAAGAAAACGCCAATATCGCTTACATAACACATATGAAGTAATCTCGTAGGTAAAGATCAGAGGAATACTTCAACTCCTTCATCAGGCGCGTCAATAGGCAATTGCCTGCGCTGAGCCGGGATCGGAGAGAGAGGTAGACGACCCAATTATACTCGTCTTAAAAGCAAGCATTTGGAATACAAATAATCCAAGGTTGTGCAATATTTATATCATTTGAGAGCAGTACCTACCATGGATACACTTAGCATTCATTTCCCACATCTGTGTACTGGCAAGAGCTGTTGACTGAGACTAGTACGGAAGAGTTCCAGTACCTATCAACTTGCCAATAGTTTCATGCGCAAGGTTTCCATACACGAACACGCTGGACGGAGCACGATACAAGACCTAACTTTGCCGATGTAAAAAAGACACAAGTTCTGAATATTTATCGGGAGTTTGTGTTCCTGGCGCCCTCTTGGTAGGCATTTCCGACCGTGCCGGTCAGTGTCGAGTTGGCCAGGACCTCCCGGGTGAACGCCGCGTGTCGAGTTGGCCAGGACCTCCCGGGTGAACGCCGCGTGTCGAGTTGGCCAGGACCTCCCGGGTGAACGCTGCGTGTCGAGTTGGCCAGGACCTCCCGGGTGAACAACGCGTGTCGAGTTGGCCAGGACCTCCCGGGTGAACGCCGCGTGTTTGGCCAGGACCTCCCGGGTGAACGCCGCGTGTCGAGTTGGCCATGACCTCCCGGGTGAACGCCGCGTGTCGAGTTGGCCAGGACCTCCCGGGTGACACCGCCACCAGGAGGTCCCGCACCGCTTTCGCCGCATCCCCATCCCAGACGATGCCCGAGTATCGTCTGGCTGGGATCTTTGTACATGGCCCAATGGTCACCTGGCAACAAATAAGGACAGCGGCTCATTATTATTACCATCATGAATGGTTCCAAACTGTCTCACACGAAGAGACATTTTATACTAATAAAGAAATGCCAATCGGATACCAAGGTTTTACCAAACCGATACCAACTTGGCACTTGGCATTCAGGTCGTAATACTTTTGGGATTTCCGCTCAACTCATTGATCGTCTTTTATGTATTAGCTTCTATGAATTTCGTACTAAGCAATTGTAACATGAACCATTGCCGCACTCCGGCAGTGCGGCACCATCCCACGATTCCCATCATCCTACCCCACAGCTGTCTCTATCTGCTAATGGTGGCAGGGCCTGACCCTACGGGACGGCAGACCGAGATTGGGGTAGACGCCCGGTAGAGATGGGGGAGGGGGAGAGAATGCGTGTGCGGTGGGCATGGCTGAAGGGCTGGGAGTGGCAGGCAGCCTTCTGCTGGCGACTCACTTGATTTTGGCGTCGAAGATGGAGATTGTTGCTGTTCTTGATGAGGGTTGCACGAGTAGAGTCAGAGAGAGAGAGAGGTCACCACTGGTCTGGCCGGCAGAGACTCCCCGGGTATTCTGTTTCTCTCCTCCTCTGCGGACCGGTTTTATTCCTTTCGTTATCCGGTTCCGGCTGGGGGTCGAGTTCCGTGACCGGGCCCACCAAATCTGCATTTTCCTGTCTTGCTACCGCAATTTCATCCGTCGGCAGCCCTGACCGGGGCTTCGAAAGGAAGCACGTCCGGCGTGGCCGAGGCTTCGGATTTCTCCCCTCCTCCGCTGTTTCCTGGTCGGAAGTGACGTTTTTTACAGTCGCTTTCCGCCGGGTGTCGGTTCTTGGCTGCGCCGGACGCGGCGCTTTTCGCACTAGCCAGCACCAGATGTTTCGCCGGATGCTGACTTCCAGCGACGTCGGACGCAGCTGGCCTGGCCAGAGGCCCCGAAAGGATGTGAGGGCGCCAGGGTGTCTGAAGCTGGCTCGGCGTCGGGTGGGGTTTGTTTGCGCTACCGTCAGCGAACGTTTGATCTTGCGGCATTAGCCGGCTTGATGGGGGACAGCCGCTCGGTAGGCGTGTGACCGGTCTCCTCCTTGGCTCTGGCGTCCCGGCAGACAGGGTACTATGTGAGGCAGTTTATATGTATGAAAAATATAAGTTTTTGATGTAGAAAAAATGTCACAGCGTTCAGCTGTTACATAATAAGATTGATCAATACGTAATAAGCTTCCGCTGCAAACTCTATTTAGCTGCCACCAAGAATGGGATATAGCCTTTCCTACATAACAATAAATGAGGTTATTCTTGTCACTTTAAATTATTTGCTTTTATAATAATTCAAAATGTACAAAATCATTGAACTGTGACAAAAAAATTCTTTTCTATTTTTCCATGATTCGGATCAGTATTTGGTTTGGTACAAAATCATTATAAATTATAAATTAAATTGTACAAAACCATTGACTTGTGACAAAAAGGGCATTCCTTTTCTATTTTTCCATGATTCGGATCAGTATTTGGTTTGGTTACGGTTTCCAAATCATCTACAATAGACATCATTATTGTATACACCTCGTATATACAAAGTTACAATCGATCATGGATGTCCAACGCTTAAGGTGCCCGGCTTGGCGTTGAATCCGCTGCCAGACTTGGGGTTGAAGCCGGTGCACGGTTTGGCGTTGAAGCCGCTGCCAGACTTGGCGTTGAAGCCGGTGCACGGTTTGGCGTTGAAGCCGCTGCCAGACTTGGCGTTGAAGCCGGTGCACGGTTTGGCGCTGAAGCCGCTGCCAGACTTGGCGTTGAAGCCGGTGCATGGTTTGGCGTTGAAGCCGCTGCCAGACTTGGGGTTGAAGCCGGTGCATGGTTTGGCATTGAAGCCGCTGCCAGACTTGGGGTTGAAGCCCAGAGGTAAAAAAAACTTCCTACTCGCTTACATTGTAGGCGACAGAAGCTGACAGGCACCAGAGACATTTGGTGACAAAGTCACGAAAATGGTGAACGCACTGCATCGCATTTGTTGACGGCGTTTTCGCACACTGCTAGCGAACAGACTAACCAGCCAATCCGCGGCGAGAATAACCCTGAGCGAACCAATCGGATGCTGGTGACACGAGGGGACAACGCTGAGCTGACGCCCCAGCCGCCAGGGAGCCTTCACTATGGATTTTGTAGGCCCCAGGAGCCAACGCATCAAATATTTTGAGCGGGCCTTTTCGGCGGACGTCTATGAGAGGTATACGGTGATCATGAACACGTAGCAAAACAGGAGTGGACTCTCGCGAGTAGCGCTCAGTGCGTCCAATTTTCAAACAAGTTTGAATGCTTTCAAGAAAGGGACTGGCGCCGTGATGAAAGCTGAGTTGTTGTATTGTGGTTATAATTTTTTCTGTTATAAGCAAGGCAGGACATAACACTGGAAGTAAGGAATCTTGGGTTGTCTAATTTTGCTGGTTTAGGTACTTGTAAGTTGGATATAACAACGCTAGCCCGGTGGGCATCAAAAGCAAGGCTGTGTGGATTTGTTGCCTGATTTTGAAACATTTGCCAAAGTTGTCAATGAATAGATGTTAACTTTGTACTGTTAATATTGACACAACTTTCATTTTGATTTTAATTTGTTGAGCCCCAGAGGAGCAGGAATTTCAATTTTCATTAGCTGGTAAAAGTACACCTACCAGTCCAAGGACTCCGAAAAAATGTTGTAGGTTGGTATGTAGGTTGTAAGCTGGGAGGTTGTAGGCTGGTAGGTTTTCTGTTTTGTGTTGGTATGTTGTAGGTAGGTTGTATGTTAGTAGTTATGTGAGTTTGGTTCAGCCCTAATTGTTTTCCTTCATTCCGACTTCTACTCTTTTACTCATGCGTAAAGTGTTTAAGAAGTCTGAGTGAAAGAAAAACATCATTACCTAACCTAATCTTACTTTCTACCCTACCACCTATTACCTACCAGCCTACAGCCTATCTACCTTACTACCTACCTGTACCTACAAGTTACAACTTCCCTACCTTAAACCTGCCAACCGACAAGCTCCGAAGCATACAACCCACCTACCTAGCACCTACACCTATTTCATTTTGACCTATTGTATATTAGTACCAAAAATCTAATGATTAGAATTTTGGTTTAAGAATATTAGTGGCCTTGATGTGGAAAAGGAACCTTTTGCAACATAGTGCATAGGTATAGGTATATTGTATTATATGTACATAGGCACCTATTATTTGTTATGTCATAACAGGTGTAAAATCCCACCATATAGAACAGAAATCTAAATGTATTATGGAAAAATGTAAAATAGAATGTCAGCAATTCTTAAATGCATCTGCACAAGATTAGTTACACATGCAATCAGTGTCCCAAAGTTGAGTTTTGGCTGAGGTGTCAGAGGGGGATATTATCCAACAAAAAGGGGTAGAGGGTGGAAACTGCTGGTTAGATTAGATACAAAAAGAGTGAGAAAAGATCAATACTATTTATTTTTATCCATGAGTATCTATGATCATAAACCAACTCCAAGTATCCACACAACTCAGTCCACCACACCTGTCCACCCATCCAAGTCCACCACACCTGAACTGCCTTTTGAGGTAACAAGGTGTTCTTGGCTTAGAGTGGTTAATTGCTCTTAGAAATTGGTGGTGAGAGTGGCAAATGAATCTCAGTATATCCCACCCAAATCAACAAATTTTGGGACACTAATAATACATTATCCAGGTTTAGGGCCACACTAACATTGGCGACAATAACATTAATATTGGCCTGATGAATCCTAGAATTTTTCCAATTTTACCACCCCACCCTTACCAATTTTACCACCCTAGTGCAACACTTCTCCGGCCTCCGGGGGTAGGGGACACAAAGAGGGTTGAAAAATTTTGTAGGTGACACAAAATAAGTTTTTTTGACCTCTGTTGAAGCCGGTCCCCGGCTTGGCGTTGAAGCCACTGCCAGTTCAGTTCATTTCAGTATATTTTGTTAACCAAGAACAAAAACGTCGGAGAAAATAATCGCGGATATCATCCCGTGCCGCCGCTGGTGGAAAGTCCACCTCCAGATGACAGCCGTCGAGCTGGTATTCTGCCGGCCACCACCCGCGCACAAGGATACAAGGCACGTGGTCAGTACCACCGTCATCACGAGATGACTTGACGTTGACAGCCGGTCCCGCGGTGTAATAATCAAGAATACGAACGTTTGCGTCCTTTATGCCAGACTTGGTGTTGTTGAAGCCGGTGCCCGGTTTGGCGTTAAAGCCGGTCTCGAATGCATCCTGGACGTCGATGGCATAGATGACTGCATCTCTATGCAGTCGTCTGATCTCGAACTTGGTGTGGCCGCCTCACCAGCAGCAGAACCTGAGACCTGGGATTCTTCCATAGCGGACTGAGAACAAAGAAGCCCCAATGGACATAGTCATGAAAACTTACCTGTCATTCAGATTCGGCCAGATCAAGAGAAGGATTGCCCTCTTTATTAAACGTAGGCACATTAACGGAATTGGCAGCCGAAATATAATAGCATTGTAAATATTCGAAAAATAACCATCTGAAGTGACAGGATAGCAGCTGTTAACATGGCAGAATAAAGGCTGTCTCAGTTGAAATATGAAAAGTGTTCGGTTTATGTCGCCAGAGGTGAGATGGAGCGCTTCAAATTATAATGCAGTGCAATCCAGTGTAACCACAAAACAAGGTCCTGATCAGCTATTAACACCACCCTCCTTGACAGGTGTCTGAATGACAAGTTAGATCAGAGGTTATGTTTTTACCTGATGTTCTATGTAGATCTGTGCTGGTTCTGGAAGATCCTGCTGTTTCTTCCCTGGCAGTCGACTGGAAATGATTTGGTTTATAAACTTCCAAGCATACACTCCTTAACAGAGCAACCTGACTGTTAACTGACATCAGGCAGCTTTTACTGCCTGAGCCTGAGACTCTACTGAGTTGTGAGATCTCAGCTTTGTTTTTCAATAGAATAACAATTAAAACAAAGAGGATTTTCAGCTTTTCAACATTAACAACAACACTCTGATCTTCATAAAAAACGTTGCATTAGAACAACTCTGACTTATGTGCATTGATGAATCTGTTTGGGATTGATCTTGCTCCCGAATGCACTTCAATGTAGCTACAATATCCAAAACCTTGTTTCATGCAGCACTAGCTTCACCATTATCATCTAATATTTTATATAATACAATATACATAAACAGCTTACCTTCGTCAAATCCGGCTGGGTTGGCTGACTCGAAAGGAAAGCCCATGAGTTTGCGGAGCATTTAATCGTCAGCTGATCCAACAGTCAGCTGATCCAACAGCTCGAAGAGCAGCGAGCGTACGCCGCGCGCCCTCCTGGCGACGGGACGCGTACCGGAGCGGCGCCCGGCGCCAGCTGATCGCCTCCTCCTGTCTGGGAGACCTGGAGTCATTCGGCGAGATGGCCGAGCGGGCCCGGCGCCGCGCGCTGCGGGTGGTCGAAGGACTGCGCCGGCGGCGGCCTGAATGCCCCCGCATCTACATACGCGGAGGAAGTGATGGCGCCGGAGGCGGTACTGTTCGCCGTGGCGGCGCTCAGCGACGAGCGCAGGCCGCCGGAGGATCTCGACTCGGAGCTGGCGCTGGGCGCGCGCCGCTTCCGCTCGTGGGAGCTGCAGAAGCGCGGAGGAGGGGATGAGTGATTCCGTGATTTCGGTGAGTGATGTGCTCGATGAGTGGGTCTGTAAGCTTGGTGAGTGGGTTTGTGAGCTCGGCTAGTGGGTTTGTGAGCTCGATGAGTGATTTTGTGAGCTCGGTGAATGATTCTCTGAGCCGCACCAGCTTACCGAGATACAAGTTTCGCTCGATGTGCCTTGAATTTGATCCACTCCTCGCAGATTGCACGCACTTGTCTTTCACAGTCACGTGCGAGAGCAACGAGGGATCGTTGGTCGCGAGGGTTATGCCGACGATTGATTTTTGACCTGGAACTTGCTAGTTTCGTTTGCATAGACATTGTCAGATTCCGTGTTTTGTGCCACACGAGGCGCGGTAGGCGTTGTGATGTGATGTTTTCATTTATGTCGCACGTTTGTATTGATATTGTTTTGTACTACCTTGCTTGTATGTCTTCCATAATAACTACGTAATTATAAAATATACTTTGAGCTGCCTGAAAAAAGTCGAATTACTTTCCGAAAAGTAGTCAAAGAGCGCACACGCTGAAAACAAAAGGCTGCGCTGCTTATCAACATGAAAATGAGCCAGCCCCTTCTTCAGTAGGTACTGCACTCAACGCTCCCGCACCACAAAGCAGACAATAATAGAACACGCCACGCTAGCCTAAAAGACGCCGCGCATACCACCCGAAGACAACAGTAGGCGCGGACATCAGTAGGCGCACAGAACATCAGCAGCGCGGGACTCCAACAGGAGCGCCAGCAGACGTGTAGAGAACAGTGGATCTGCAGACGCTATTCACGCTCTTCTCTGGGGACACGAAACAGGCGATATACTTCTCGCTGCTGACGTCTTCATTAAGTACGACTTCATGTGGTTGATGGCCATTGGGCGTCTCCTGGGCCAACCAGAGTGCCGCCGTCTTGACAAAGTACGACTTTAAGTGGTCGATGGCCATTGGGCGTTTCTTGGGCCAGCCAGAGTGCCGCCGTCTTGATGAAGTACGACTTCAAGTGGTCGATGGCCATTGTGCGTTTCCTGGGCCAGCCAGAGTGCCGCCGTCTTGATGAAGTACGACTTCAAGTGGTCGATGGCCACTTGAATTTTCCTTGGCCAGCCAGAGTGCCGCCGTCTTGATAAAGTACGACTTCAAGTGGTCGATGGCCATTGGGCGTTTCCTGGGCCAGCCAGAGTGCCGCTGTCTTGATAAAGTACGACTTCAAGTGGTCAATGGTCATTGGGCGTTTCCTGGGCCAGCCAGAGTGCCGCCGTCTTGATAAAGTACGACTTCAAGTTGTCAATGGCCATTGGGCGTCTCCTGGGCCAGCCAGAGTGCCGCCGTCTTGATGAAGTACGACTTTAAGTGATCGATGGCCATTGGGCGTCTCCTGGGCCAGCCAGAGTGCCGCTGTCTTGATAAAGTACGACTTCAAGTGGTCGATGGCCACTTGAATTTTCCTTGCCCAGCCAGAGTGCCGCCGTCTTGATAAAGTACGACTTCAAGTGGTCGATGGCCATTGGGCGTTTCCTGGGCCAGCCAGAGTGCCGCTGTCTTGATAAAGTACGACTTCAAGTGGTCAATGGTCATTGGGCGTTTTCTGGGCGAGCCAGAGTGCCGCCGTCTTGATAAAGTACGACTTCAAGTGGTCGATGGCCACTTGAATTTTCCTTGGCCAGCCAGAGTGCCGCCGTCTTGATAAAGTACGACTTCAAGTGGTCGATGGCCATTGGGCGTTTCCTGGGCCAGCCAGAGTGCCGCTGTCTTGATAAAGTACGACTTCAAGTGGTCAATGGTCATTGGGCGTTTCCTGGGCGAGCCAGAGTGCCGCCGTCTTGATGAAGTACGACTTCAAGTGGTCAATGGCCATTGGGCGTCTCCTGGGCCAGCCAGAGTGCCGCCGTCTTGATGAAGTACGACTTTAAGTGGTCGATGGCCATTGGGCGTTTCCTGGGCCAGCCAGAGTGCCGCTGTCTTGATAAAGTACGACTTCAAGTGGTCGATGGCCATTGGGCGTCTCCTGGGCCAGCCAGAGTGCCGCCGTTTTGATGAAGTACGACCTTAAGTCTTCGATGGCCATCGGGCGTTTCCTGGGCCATCCAGAGCGCCGCCGTCTTGAGAGTGCCGCTGTCTTGATAAAGTACGACTTCAAGTGGTCAATGGTCATTGGGCGTTTCCTGGGCGAGCCAGAGTGCCGCCGTCTTGATGAAGTACGACTTCAAGTGGTCAATGGCCATTGGGCGTCTCCTGGGCCAGCCAGAGTGCCGCCGTCTTGATGAAGTACGACTTTAAGTGGTCGATGGCCATTGGGCGTTTCCTGGGCCAGCCAGAGTGCCGCTGTCTTGATAAAGTACGACTTCAAGTGGTCGATGGCCATTGGGCGTCTCCTGGGCCAGCCAGAGTGCCGCCGTTTTGATGAAGTACGACCTTAAGTCTTCGATGGCCATCGGGCGTTTCCTGGGCCATCCAGAGCGCCGCCGTCTTGAGAGTGCCGCTGTCTTGATAAAGTACGACTTCAAGTGGTCAATGGTCATTGGGCGTTTCCTGGGCGAGCCAGAGTGCCGCCGTCTTGATGAAGTACGACTTCAAGTGGTCAATGGCCATTGGGCGTCTCCTGGGCCAGCCAGAGTGCCGCCGTCTTGATGAAGTACGACTTTAAGTGGTCGATGGCCATTGGGCGTTTCCTGGGCCAGCCAGAGTGCCGCTGTCTTGATAAAGTACGACTTCAAGTGGTCGATGGCCATTGGGCGTCTCCTGGGACAGCCAGAGTGCCGCCGTTTTGATGAAGTACGACCTTAAGTCTTCGATGGCCATCGGGCGTTTCCTGGGCCATCCAGAGCGCCGCCGTCTTGATGAAGTACGACTTTAAGTCTTCGATGGCCATTGGTCGTTTCCTGGGCCATCCAGACATCCGCCGTCTTGATGAAGTACGACTTTAAGTGGTCGATGGCCACCCCGCTCTCTTTCAACATCTTTTTAATAGCTTTTAAGTCTCCTGCCGCAGCTCGCTGCCCGGACCAGAGCTGACGGACGGCGAGCAGCTCCGCCCCCGAACAGTGAGATGCAGTACTCATTCAGTACCGTCTTCTGCCGCTCCCCTCCCCCGTGGCCCACTTGCTCGCTGCATCAGGCTTAGCTGCCAAGTCCGATTCATGTCGTTATTTGCGCGGCTGATGACGGCAAGCTTGCCAATGAGAGTTTGTCTATCTCGTTGGCTCATAGAAGCTAATCGAGATAAAGTTGATTCAGTCCGTTTGGGACTTTCTGACGAATGGTAATGCTTACGCTATTTTATACTATGTATACAAAATAGAGCTGTTGCGTTCTGTGCCGAGCCGGAGGGTAGCATGGGTTCCTCTTTTTCATGATTACGAGGGCCTTAAGTGTATCCAAGGTTCCAAAAACGCGTTATGGTTTTGCGACCTGACCCCAGCTCCTTGGCCAGCTGGACGGAGATGTCGCCCCCCGCCTCTCTAACGACGACCGTCAGCCCGTTGTCGGGCCGTGTCGGAGGGACGTCAGCGGCTCCAGCGGCTCTCTCGGTCCTGTCGGAGGGAGCCGTGTCAGCTTACTGCAGTCGGACGGAGCTGCTGCCGGGCTCCTCCTGCTCCCTTGTTCCCTTCTTGCGAGGGGCACAGTGAGCTAGTGCGCTGAGAGGAGCCGTGCGTGTGTACCAGGAGGGCTTCTGAGCGTGAGGATTTCTCTTCGCCCATAATTCTTACTGTCCTGGATTCACCAGCGATGGTTTCTGCTTTTTGCCTCTCGGGGCTGGGCGACTAAGGATAGCATCTTCTTTCACACGCGTGGCAGTGTCCTTTAGCAGTCGTTGGACAAGTCCACCACGTGAAGACTGTGGCGTCCTTAGAGGAGTTGGCGTTTTACGATGCGCATGTGCGACTCCACTGTTGCGTTGAAGGCGACGGTACCGGGTATTAGACAGCTCCTGAGAGGGATCAGCGGTATGACGCTGGTAACGACGATCTGCACAACTTTATCTACTGACTTAGACTCTACAAAGGTCAGGCGTCGGAACCTGGCCTTCAGAATACCAAAGGTGTGCTCGACCTTCACCCTGGTGCCTGACAGCACTCTGTTGAAAAGCCTTTTCTTCCTTTCATTGTCCGCTGGGTTGGGCCCTTGATAGTGTTGGTTTTCGCGAAAGGGGGTCATCAGCCATGGCTGCAGCTGGAAGGCAGCATCGCCAATAATGTACTTTCCTGGCTGAATAAAGTTTTCATCCGCAAGTTTCCTACTCAAACTACTGTTCCTGAACACCCTAGAGTCATGCACAGAGCCAGGCCACCCCACACATACATCCAATAACCTGGCATCTGCATCACACACCGCAAGCAAGTTGATAGAGTAGAGCCCCTTTCTGTTGATATAGGCTTCCGGATCAGCCGGAGAGGGATCAGCCGCATGACGCTGGTCAGCATGTGCTGCACCAGACTTGGGCCGTAGAAGGCGCTAGTAACCACTGGAGTATCTGCCACTTTGACTTGGGCGTCTTTTGCCGCCTCCTCGATTTGACGACCGAACGGCGTTTGCGTACCGGCTGCGGGGAGGTTATCGTCTGCTGTCATATGGAACTCGTGAGATGATGACTCTGATGCCACCGAGTGCAGATGCATCCACTGCCGTTCCTTCGACAGCGCCAGCAGACAGAAATTTTCGAAGCCGTGATCTAGCTGGGAGAGACTGGTGGCCTTCTGCATTCTGGCGAAGAGCCCCATGTAGCCGCCAGCTGCCTCCTTTCTCACGCTCTGTCGCTGCTCGGAGGTTCCGTGACAGGCTGTGAGATAGACCTGACACTGGGAGAGGTGCTTGTACCCTATTTAAACTTTGTATGTAATTTCCCGTAGGAGAACCGCTTCACGTGCGGCTGATGGCAATACGGCGACCTGCGCCCAGCCACACTCCTTGACACTGGATTCCGCCAGGTCCAGTGGGTGTGCTCCATCCCACAGGTACGGCACACATGCCTCTGATCGCGCCGCGAGGTCTGGCTGTGAGGATCGGAGTTTGGTCAGGAATTTGGCCGGAACGTCGGCCCCGTGATACTGGCCGTCAGTACATATGGCCGAGAGCTTTCTCGTTTCTTTCACTCCGACTGAAGCCACCGTTTTCAGCCACTCTTCCGCCAGTCCATGACCATCGCACTTCTGCACAACCGGCGAACCCACCGCAGAAGGCTGGATGAGACTGCTTCACGTTGACATCAGTTCTTTACCCATAGCAACTGGGACCAGAAGTGCCTTTGAACTTCCTTCTGTTGCCAATCAGTTATCAACCCACAGTAACTGGGCGGCTGGCATTGAACTCGCCTCTGATATTACCCTCACTTTGCTGCTTTACTGCAGGGCCTCTAGCACATTTCCTAGGCGAGGGGTCTCTTTCGTCATACGTGATTAAATAGGAAAACTTCCAGCGCTGCATATGAAAGGGAGGGACAGACGTGATCTGGGAAAGACGTTTGGTCTTGATCTGGGAAGGACGGACAGTTAGTTATGAGATATTTCTGTAGAGGATTTGGCGATGAAAGCTTCTTTAACTGTCCATAATTTTACCAACACATCGATCACACAGGTCAGCTTACGTCATCACTGTCACACCATTTACGTCATCTCTTTCTCACACCATCTGTTGCGCACACTGCTTTTATTCTGTCACGCATTTTCGGGGATCCCTCGGTCCCGAACCGTCGCCGCGCACAGCGCGCGTCCGCACACGCTGGCGTCCAAGGGCGGGAGTCGGAAGTGCAGGATTGGGCTTCGTGTCCCGGCTTGGAGCAGCTCGAGCACACAGGATTTGGGGATCGGCAGTGCTGCTGGCGATGCCCGTACTTCTGGCACCGTCGACAGCGCATGGGCTTGGGAAGGACAGGACGAACATGGAAGGAAAGGACGAACATGGTGTCAGCTTGCAACCATATACCAGCTCATGCTATTCAAAGCCGTAAATGCAAACCTGATGACACACAACCAAAAGGCATGAAATGAAATACTCCATGAGATATACAAAACATCAATGGACACACATTGCAGTCTAAAATAAATGTGCCCTTGCAAATGTTGCATTGTATATTACCTGGTAGTTGTTCGGCAGGTTCAAAAGTCGATCTCTCTCTCCCCAGGCATGCCATCCACTTCACCTGAAGCATGCTGCTCTTGCCTCGATGTGGCAGGCTGTTGATCTGCCGGGTTGTGAACTTTGTAGGTGATCTGGGCAGCTTTAGTAGGGAATGACACGGTATGTCCCTGGCGGGGAGCATACCACGTTTGTGATGTTTGGGTGGATGTCATCTCCACCTGCATTTTCTCAGTCCTGGTCACTGGTCAGGGAATCCAGTCCATATAGTGAGGTGGCCACATGTTTACACTTGGCAGTGCTGCCACCCCCAGCTGCACATTCACAATGAGCTCCATCAACACTTCCATCTCTATCTAACAGAACATGGACATGGTAGCGATTGGACTTCTTCATCTCTGCTCTTACAAGCATCTGGATGTATGACTTGCTGTCCTCCTTCGCACCAAGGGCACTCACAATCCAGCCCTCCCTGTATATGGCCAGTTCACTTTGATGAATAACTGCCCGCTCGCCGGCATAGTACTCCCACATGTGATCAAGCGTCACAGACGGACACTAGGAAAGTGGATCTGATTAACCGCAGGGGCAGCGTTGTCCACTGCATCGGCTCCTCGTCGTTCACAGGCTCATCTTCCACGTTTCGGAAGTTGTTGGATTTATCATAAGCAGTAAGCCTGGAAAAATGTGTCTGCTGTTAGCCACCTACTCAACACGAGCTAAAGTACACCAATAACTTGAGTGGATGAAACGATCACTACAATATTGATACTCAATTGAGGATATGCAACAGTTTGAAACTGCTAAGTTTCATGTGTTTATTGTCACCAGCCTTCACTGGAATATTGGGGTGCGATGGTCAATAGCCGTCTATTGACCAATATTGCGGGCCATGAACTGGAGCACACTGCTCATCGTCACACACCTGCCAGTGACTTGCAGGCGGCCGACCTCCCTCTCGAGTATTTGACAGCGGGTGGAACGCCTCATCGACGTGTTCCTGTGCCAGAAGTGGAACGGACATCAGCATCCCGCACCACTTGCGGAAGAGGTCTGACGCCCTGTATGTAGGCTATTGCTAGGCCACGACGCTAGAGCTGCAAAGTACACTTTAAAAAACGTCATTTTCCTAAAATGGTACACCTTTCTCAAGCTGTTTGGGTTAATCCATTAGTCAATTAACATACATGACCGTTTTTGATTGACGCATTTTACAGAGAGTTGATGAAAATGTCACGATGTACAAATGTTCTACGTACCTCCTATTTAAATATTGAGGCCTTGCAACTTTCTTTTTTCCCTCTTACTTCTACTCCAAGTTAAGTAAGTATCCCATGCTGCTTGCTGAGGCGAACATTTCAATCACTGTAACTGAACATACAATGCCTGTCGATACAGCGCCTGACAGAAGTGAAAGTGACAACCAGACATTCGCCCACCGGGCCAGCAGTCCTCGACGGCCCCCATAAGAGCTGCCTCGAAGTCGGTGGTGATGTTCAAACGGGCGCAACGGTAGCTGGAACCCCAGTTCACCTCCATCACCTGGTCGATTTTCGGCTCTCCTTTGTTTTTTACATGCTTGAGTGACGCCACGCTCCATTTCGGTGGATCTTCCAACAACTTCACGAAGGCAAATTGATGGCTCCACCAACGCCAGTGACCTGACCAAGTTCCAATGTAATTTGGCTTGATGGGTGACTTTTCCACTCTCCGGAGTGAAGGGGGTAAGGTATCTCGAGTCGGGTTGCACCACCACCGCCACATGTTCTTTTTTGTGGTAGATTTGCCGGTAAATGTCTTGTCTTTTCGGCCATCAAACTACAGAGCCTGGTTGGGAACCTGCTGGTCGGTAAGTCAGCCGACTCTGTGATTGCAGTTCGTCCTCTTGGTCCGAAGCAGGATCATCGGCTGCATTGGCGATTTCTACAAGACTCAACTTCCGACCGATTTTCAACGTCAAAGAGGGATCGGCGTGCCGCGTATTGCCAGACCAGAACACAAAGTAACATATGTGGGATATGCCATTAGGAAACAACAAGAGCTGCGAGCGACACGCAGGTGCAGCGGGACACACACAAAACGTATCACGTATGCCGGTCCTGGGGACGGGTTTGTGAGAAAGCCCGGCGATTTGCACGTTGCGGGACATGTTGGTTGTCGCCTCCGCCAGGGCCTGCCATCCCGCAGCTGGCGGTGCACGCCGTGGGGGCCAAGGAAGTCATCTGCAAACACAAATAGCCCGAACGTGACTTCAGGGTTGGCGCTGGGGCGGGAGAACTGCCGGTGCAGAACCTGGTTCGACAGTCGCCGCCTGCGCCGGTACACTGCAACCAATACATCACGGGCCCGAAGTTGAGAACGCAGCGGGAGCGGCATCCTGACCACTCGGCCAGCATGGGCTGCCAGCATGCCCAATGGTCAGCCCTTAATGCAGCACAACCTTCACAAGTTTTTTTAACCCCTCCCGGCACCGCTGGTAGGTGTTCAGTGGTCCGAAGTTCCCCTTCCAGTTCTGCTTCTCCTTCCGGTCCCTCTCTCGCCACCAGTCCATCTTCCGCGGCACGGCCTCATTGAGGGCCCGCAGCAGCAGCTCGGGCCGCAGCAGTAGCTCGGCCCGGCCCCGTGGCGACGGCGTCACCGACGGACGGTGAGGAGCCGTGTGAGCGGCGTCACGTCGAGCGTGACGGCTTCACCGACCGGTGGCACTCCAGGCCATGTACACTACAGGTAACACTGCTGTTGGTGTGTCCCCGAGTACATGCGGTGGTACCACTGGAGCAGGTAGGGGCCGCGCGGGCCAGGCGGGGGATGGCGTAACTCCACCAGCTCTCCCAGCAGGGAGCCTCGGGGCGGAAACGGATGCCTTCAAACACAGCCAGCCGGAGGATCAGCCTGTATTGCGCCGCCTATGGCTGACTGTCGTCGTGAAAATGTTGCCTTCGTCACGGCTCGCCCTCCTCCCCGGACAGAGTCAGGTGGGAGGTTCGTTTGATGATGTATTGGCGAGCGGCAGCAGACAGAGTAACCAATAGCGGCTAGCGTTGTCCCGGAGTGAGATGTGTGTGCCTCGGAGCCCCGCCGCAGACTGCCTCTCTCGGTCCGGAACAGAGGGTAGTACGCACCCGGGCCGAGCCACTCGTTACCAGTTCAAACCAGTACAGAGTGCCCTCTGCCCGGCTACGCCCACTCTAGTTCTTTTCCATCAGGCAGTCTCGGGTCCGATAGCCACCAGAGCTCTCTGGTCCGCGCAGGGACTGGCACTGCTTAATAGAATAATAGAATAACATTTCGACACCTCCGGCGGCCGCAGGCGCGTGAACTGTATATTTGTCTAGCGACACACCCGAGCGGCAGCGCGCCGGCGGACGGTGGCCGGCGGCGCGGAGACCGCTGCATGCCTGGACCGGCGCGTGAGGAGGAGAGCTAGTGTTTTTCAGCTTGCTGATAAAAAAATGAAAATGCTATTCTACGAAATTGCATAAAAAAAATATAATCCATGTCTGGCTGTTACAAGCCGTCCCAGACAGAGCCGCAGAACGGAGCCTCTGAGAGTGGTTCCGTCCCGCCTTCCAGCAGGATGTCCAGGTCCCACAGATCCTCACAGGAGGCCATCAGGAGGGGTGTTAGGTGCTCCCTTACCAGTCGGAGGGAGACGTTGATGGCCCGCCGTTGGTCCGAGATCGCAGCGCTGCGCCGCCCAGAAGGCGAAGCTGTCGGCGATGAGTAGCTTCATGAGCGCTGCACCGATTGGGTTTATATTTTAAAGGTGGATGTCCTCGGGTGTGGTGGAAGAAAAGAACAGAAGAGACGTATTTCAACTTTCTCCCATTGACTGATAATAATGGGGAGTTTGAAGAATAAAGTTATTTAGGTCACCGGTATCAACCTTCCCAAATAGTCATTTTGATTTTTGTGCATTCTCTTCGCCTGATAATTGGCTGAAAGTTTCAAAGTAATCGAGCACTCGAGTAGCTATGAGTATGACAGACATTGACTCTTTTGCTGAGGTGAATTCACTCAGTGACTTGGTGACCTTGAATGGCCCAGGCCTGAAATGTTTACAACATATATGCGGGAAAGATGCAGGTGTGTGATAACAGCATTCGTTACACGCCGCCGTTTTTTGAGATACCTATCTGCAAAAAATGCATGTGGACCCCGACCCCCCCCCCCCCGCCCAGCCTGCCGCGGGCTAAACCAAACTGCTCTCTAGTTGTTTTCCGTAATCTTTTACTGAGAAGCAAAAACTTATGGTGTACTTCATCCTTACCTTGTGTTCGGCCTATGGTGTTTCCCACCAGACTCTTCTTTATTTCTTGCACGCTGCACTCACTGGATACTAGGTCCAGCTCCTTTGCCTTAAGCAGGACCTTTATCCATGCTCAAGAGCGGTCAGCCTGGCCAGCAGCGCTCTTGAAATTCCCATAGAGGTGCTGTAGAGATGAAACGCGAAGGTATTTTCATCAAATATAAGCAGCACAAATGTCTAGGAAGCAAGTGTACAATTGCACTTTTTGTAAGAAAATAAATGAAAAATGGTCCGAAGGTTGCGACTTTAAATGTAAAAACGCCTGCCCGGCAACAAACGCAAACACCGCAGAAAAGCGCAAAATGAACGCCCGAAACACCGGCGCAAACCTCGCAAAAAGAAACCCTAGCGCCCGACGGCTGAAAACGGCAAACAACGCCGCAAACGCCGCAACAAAATATAAGCCGCCCGCATCGCACGCACGCGCGCCACCAACCGCAAACGCCGCAAAAAAAAAGAATACAGGCGGCACTCGGGGCCAGCCAGAGTGCGGCCGTCTTGATAAAGTACGACTTCAAGTGGTCGATGGCCATTGGGCGTTTCCTGGGCTAGCCAGAGTGCCGCCGTCTTGATAAAGTGCGACTTCAAGTCTTCGATGGCCACCCCGCTCTCCTTCAGCATCTTTTTCATAGCCTTTAAGACTCCAACCGTAGCTCGCTGTCCGGGCTCTAGCTGACGGAAGGCGAGCAGCTCCGCCCGCGACAGTGAGATGCAGTACCCATTACACACTATAAGTGAGCTAAAAGTTCGCTCTGAACTTTCCGTCGTACCATGTCGGGACCTCGACTTCCCAAAATCTGCTTGTCCGCAGTATTTTGGAGCGTCTCAGACGGTGCTTCAGTGCCAGGAAGGAGTGTAACCCTGGCCAGTTTTGTTAACCCCTCCCGGCACCGCTGGTAGGTGTTCAGTGGTCCGAAGTTCCCCTCCCAGTTCTACTTCTCCTTCCGGTCCCTCTCTCGCCACCAGTTCATCTTCCGCGGCACGGCCTCACTGAGGGCCCGCAGTAGCAGCTCGGCCCGGCCCCGCGGCGTGTCCAGTTCGGCGGTCAGGCCGGCCGGCCGCTCCGCCGGCAGCCGCCGCAGCTGCTGACCTCACCAGGTGGCCACCGCTGCCGGGTCACCCAGCAGGGGCTCCAGGTCCGAGTCGATGAGGAGCCGAGTGAGCGGCGTCACGTCGAGCGTGACGGCGTCACCGACCGGTGACACTCAAGGCCATGTACAGGTAACACTGCTCTTGGTGTGTCCCCGAGTACATGTGGTGATACCACTGGAGCAGGTGGGGGCCGCGCGGGTTAGGCGGGGGATGGCGTAACTCCACCAGCTCTCCCAGCAGGGTGGCGTGGGGCGGAGACGGATACCTTCAAACACAGCCAGCCGGAGGAGCGTCCGTCCCAGACAGAGCCGCAGGACGGAGCCTCTGAGAGCGGTTCCGTCCCGCCTTCCAGCAGGATGTTCAGGTCCCACAGATCTTCACAGGAGGCCATCAGGAGGGGTGTTAGGTGTTCCCTCACCAGTTGGAGGTAGCCGGTGATGGCCCGCCGTTGGTCAGAGAGCGCAGCGCTGCGCCGGCCAGAAGGCGAAGCTGTCGCCGATGAGTAGCTGCATGAGCGCTGCACCGACTGGGTATATTTTTCTAAATTCCCATATCGCGCTTGTGTTTTATGATCATATTATGAGTTTTGTATTTGACGTCCCTCCAAGAACGACGCGCGAGGTTCCACTCCTGCCGAATTGGAGCCGTGCATTCCAGCACCGTCGGATATTTCGCTGTCCAGATGCTCGAGGCCATTTGCAGTTGGATCGTCTTTTCACCGTATAACACGTGCACTGTTAACCATTGTTCGTAATCAAACACGTGTCACGAGACATGGAACTGGTAGGCATTACAGTCACCTACATCGAACCGCTGAACCTCAGTCAGATGGGCAGATGCTGTGCATCTGCCAGCTTCTCATATCTGCTGAGGCTGAGGTGGACTAAATCCCCCCGGAACCATCCCGCGCACTCAGGACGAATGCAGTGACGTCCCCCTGCTTGTTGGTGAGGCAGCGCCCCAGGGAACGAACTAGATACTGGTCTCAGTGTGGATCGCCGGTAAGGCAGCGCCCCAGGGAACGAACTGAATACTGGCCTCAGTGTGGATCGCCGGTGAGGCTGCGCCCCAGGGAACGAACTGCATACTGGCCTCAGTGTGGATCGCCGGTGAGGCTGCGCCCCAGGGAACGAACTGCATACTGGCCTCAGTGTGGATCGCCGCCACCGATCACCGACCTCTTAGCGGCACGCTCCAGATGATAAGCGGCTGGTGATTCGGCTTTCTGGTTGATTTGCTGCTCGCACCAGCCTGAACTTAAATAGGCAGCGAGACGATCCTCGTCAGATTTGTGCCAGCCGTGCTTAATCATGTGCCGCATG
Organism: Amphibalanus amphitrite; assembly: GCF_019059575.1. NCBI lineage: Eukaryota > Metazoa > Arthropoda > Thecostraca > Balanomorpha > Balanidae > Amphibalanus > Amphibalanus amphitrite. The sequence continues at coordinate 376,331 of NW_024881668.1, forward strand.
AGGCCACCGCTGCAGGATGACTGGAAGAATACCGCCTGGAACTGAACTTTGAACTGCTCCTGTTTGCAATTCCTACCTTCTTTTTTCATACACCGGCTTGATTGGAAATGGACCGTTTCCGTTCTCACTTAACATTCGCAGATTTACAAGCACTTTCATTCCATGCCATCAGAGTTAGCGCCTGTGCCGCGCCCCCTCGGCCCCAGCTTGACGCGTGTTTGACCTGGACTTGCCTTGCTTACTGGATGGATTGTCTGCAGGATTGGCCCCGCAGGGGGTTGGCAGTGGCCTGGGTCGCTGTTGGACTGGGCTCCTTGGGCCCTCGCCCCGCGGCGGCCCTGGCCTCGGCCAGCAAGGGGAGTAGCGCCCCCTCGGCCCCAGCTTGACCCATGCTTGCTTACGATTTGCTTTTGATCACTGGATGGACAGATTGTACGGCCCGACTTTTCTTGGTTTCCGTGGTTTTTGTTTCTCTTGAGCGGTCTTTGTTTGCTTTTGCTTTGCTTCTCACCGGATGTCCGCGTTTCGTTCGATCACAGCTTTCTGATTCCTTTCCCCTTTTTTCGTTGTTTTTTTGCACCCGCAGGAACACAGCCGAGTTGGGCTAGTGTAAGGGGAGTGGCGTCCCCTCGGGTACCAGCCGGTTTTACTAGGCTAGGCGAGCCGACCCGTACCCCAGGACAACGGGATCCTGGAGGTTGAGCCCCCCACCGTGCGGAGCCAGTCGCGGTGGCTGGGCAACACGCCTCTTTGGCCCTGAGTTCTGTAAGGGCGGGACACTCAGTGGGGCGCCGCACTTGAGGAGCCATTCCCAGTCGTGATGCCGCCGGGGGTGGTGTCGGAGAGGTGTCGCCGGCGGGGTTCGGGCACTTGTGCTCGTCCTCCGTCGGTGGGACTGATCTGTCGCTGCCCCTGGCGGTGACTCGGCGAGGCGTCAAGGGAGGAGGCGGTATCCGACCGTGGGGGGTGGTGAGTCTCTCTCTCCCCCTCGGAAGGTGCCGCCAAGTCCCGTACAGTCAGCTCGGCCGTCCCAGGCCTTGTAGCGGCGCCGTTGCGGAGCGTCGGCGGCCGAGCTGGCGGAGACCAACAGACTCGCATGGATACCTTGACCAACCCCTCCTCCCCCTCTCTCACCAATCCCTCGGCTTCGGCCGATTCTCGCCCGCCGGCCTCGGCCGACGGGCGAACGTCGCACGTTCCAAGACCGAAAAATCCCAGAATCCTCATCTTCCGGAGCGCAGACAGGGAGCTGAGCTCCTTGTCGCCCTTCCAGCGAAAGGACGGTTGTGACCAGTTTGGCAGCATCGTCCGCTGCGACCGCATGCGGGACGGAGCACTTGAGGTGGAGTTCCGGAAGAGTGAAGAGGCGACGAATGCCTTAACTGCCACTCGATTCGTGTACTCGGAAGGACGTGCCTCCGGTCGGAAGCTCGTTTCTTTGCCGCTGACGGTGGAGCCACACCGCTCCAAGAACTCCTCTCGAGGAGTTATAAACTGCTTCGACTTGAGGAACGTGAGTGACGAGGACATAGCGGACGGGCTCTCGGAGTACGGCGTGACAGCCGCCCGCCGCATCCTCACGCGAAGAGGCACGGTCCCGACAAATAACATCATTCTGACATTTAACACCACCGACATGCCGAACGAGGTCCGTGTGGGGTACATCAAGGTCCGCGTGCGCCCATACGTCCCGGCACCCATGCGCTGCTATCGATGCCAGAGGTTCGGCCACACGAAGGACAACTGCCGGGGTAGACCCACATGCTCCAAGTGCGCTTCTCAGGACCACACTGACGATACGTGCGACTCGGAGACCCCTCGATGCGTCAACTGCGGAGAGGGGCAGAAACCGCACTCCGCGTATGACAGGTCCTGCCCTACATACGTCAAGGAGAAGGAGATTAACACCATCAAGGCTACCAGGAATCTGTCATTCAAAGAGGCCCGGGAGGTATATAACCAAAATCACCCGAAGACCTCGTATGCCCAGAAGGTGAAAGTGACAAACGCTACCGATGCCTCCCAGATGAGCGTGGCACAGCTCGTGCAGCTTCTCAAAAGATTTGGCCTCACTGTCGTAGCCACTGGTGACTCCGCGGACTCTTCGGCGCCTGGTGCGCCGCCGAGTGACACAGAGCAGACTGCTAAAGAGTCAGTGTGGGGTCCACCCAGTCCCGCTCCAGCTGCGAGCGGTGAAGGAGACGATTGGACCGTCGTCCAGCGCCGACAGGGTGGTCGGCGCCCCCCGGCGCAGGGTAAGGCGCCATCCACCCCGCCCCGCCCCCGACCGCCCACGGCGGTGCAGGAGGCTCTGCGGCGGGGAGAGGAGGAGAGGAGGGCACGAGAGGCGAGGAGGGCTCGCCTCGTTCAAAAGGCCATCGAGGCTAAGGAGGCCTCTGTTGCCGCCTCCGCCTCCGGGAGTGCCAATGCGGCTGTCGCCGCTGACACCCCGGAGACCCCTCAGGCGGGGACTCGGCCCATCATGGGTCCCCCGCCCCCTCCCTTGCTCTCGCAGCAGCGGCGGCCTCCGCCGTCGCTGCCAGACACACCTGTGTCAAGGACACAGGCCGCCGCCCCGACATCCCCGTCGGGGCAGCCTCAGCCCCCTGCGGCTCCGGGGCGCCTTGCCAAACGGCAGACGCCCCCGAGCTGGTCGCCAGGGTTGGCAGGGGGTGGCAAAAACTGGTTTTTGCCAGTGGTTTTAACCGGTTTAAACCGGCTGGCAGAAACCCTGGTGGCAAAAACTGGCAAAAACTGGCAAAAAATCAGATGGCCAAACCTTTAACTTTTCTAGTTAGGAATGGATTTGAAATGTACAGAAATGCATTTAATGCATTTCTGGTAGTTATATAGATGCACTTAACATTCTGAAGTTGCCTCATTACTTATCCCTGCTTAAAATGTCTATGCAATTATGCATGTCGGTAGACATCCACAACGGAATGTATTTCCATGTAAGGGGAGAGTGGGACAAGGCGGCCTCGGTAAGTAGGGTGTCATGCGGTGCCGTGCGCATATCAATGGCAGATGCCTCTTCGCACTTCTGATTGTGCAGGACTCACCCAGTCACCCTTGCATTGGCTCATTTATTACCCCCAAAAGACATCTTACTAGCTCCTTATGGATAGCCCATGAAAATGTTTCTGAGTTAGGTATGAAACATTTCAATGGTCAATGTCACTTCTGTTTGAAAGCATAAAGCTTTCACCGAATTCTCCTTAAAATGTTTCCTGTTCAAAATCATGTCTAGGCATAGCATTGTGATATTCTGAGTTTTTGCCAGTTTTTGCCACTTTTTGCCGGTTAAAACCGGTTTAAACCGGCAAATGGCATAAACTAGTTTTTGCCGGCAAAAATGCCAACCCTGCTGGTCGCCCTCGGAGGGTGACGCTCCTCGGGCGAAAAAGCCCCAGCAGGGCTTGAGTCACGCCCGATCTGCCTCCGCAGAAGGCAGACTCCACCGAGAGGGCTCGGGGCACCCCCGTATCCGCTACGGGGGGAGCGCCTCTTCGGAAAAAGAGGACTTAGTATAGTCATTTACTCTAGTCATTTCCTCTTTTATCCTTTTATCTTTTTCGCGCTATTGCGCTTTTTTACCAGGTGCGTTTCTCTCGGTGTTTTTTACCTTTTTTGTGGCCAGTCAGGTATGAGTGGCTAACATGCCAGTCTCCTAATCCGAAGGCAGATAGTTCGCGGCCGGTCAGCGACAAAGTTTCCTCCCCGCAGGGGGCTGACCGTGGTCAGAGCTGCTGCTTAGCCGGGGTAACCTGGCCCCGGCTTTGCGGCGGCTGTGACTTCGGCCAGTAAGGGGAGTAGCGCCCCCTCGGCCCCAGCTTGACGCGCGTTTGACCTGGACTTGCCTTGCTTACTGGATGGAGTGTCTGCAGGATTGGCCCCGCAGGGGGTTGGCAGTGGCTCGGGTTGCTGTCGGACTGGGTTCCTTGGGCCCTTGCCCCGCGGCGGCCCTGGCCTCGGCCAGCAAGGGGAGTAGCGCCCCCTCGGCCCCAGCTTGACCCATGCTTGCCTACGACTTGCTTTGATCGCTGGATGGACAGATGGTACGGCCCGACTTTTCTCGGTTTCCGTGGTTTTGTTTCTCTTGAGCGGTCTTTGTTTGCTTTTGCTTTGCTTCTCACCGGATGTCCGCGTTTCGTTCGATCACAGCTTTCTGATTCCTTTTCTCCCCTTTTTCGTTGTTTTTGCACCCGCAGGAACACAGCCGAGTTGGGCTAGTGTAAGGGGAGTGGCGTCCCCTCGGGTACCAGCCGGTTTTACTAGGCTAGGCGAGCCGACCCGTACCCCAGGACAACGGGATCCTGGAGGTTGAGCCCCCCACCGTGCGGAGCCAGTCGCGGTGGCTGGGCAACACGCCTCTTTGGCCCTGAGTTCTGTAAGGGCGGGACACTCAGTGGGGCGCCGCACTTGAGGAGCCATTCCCAGTCGTGATGCCGCCGGGGGTGGTGTCGGAGAGGTGTCGCCGGCGGAGTTCGGGCACTTGTGCTCGTCCTCCGTCGGTGGGGCTGATCTGTCGCTGCCCCTGGCGGTGACTCGGCGAGGCGTCAAGGGAGGAGGCGGTATCCGACCGTGGGGGGTGGTGAGCCTCTCTCTCCCCCTCGGAAGGTGCCGCCAAGTCCCGTACAGTCAGCTCGGCCGTCCCAGGCCTTGTAGCGGCGCCGTTGCGGAGCGTCGGCGGCCGAGCTGGCGGAGACCAACTCTTTCACATGGATAACTTGACCGATCCCCCTTCCCCCCAGTCCAATCCCTCGGCCTCGGCCGATCCTCGCCCGTTGGCCTCGGCCGACAGGCGAACGGTGCTCGACAAAGGTCCGCGATCTCCTAAGATCCTTATCTTCCGGAGCGCAGACAGGGAGCTGAGCTCTCTGTCGCCCTTTCAGCGGAAGGATGGCTGTGACCGGTTTGGTTCGATCGTTCGTTGTGACCGGATGCGTGATGGCGCGCTGGAGGTCGAGTTCAGGAAAAGCGAGGAGGCGGCGAAAGCGTTGGACGCTACTCGCTTCGTGTTCTCCGAGGGACGGGCATCCGGCCGGAGGCTCGTCTCCATCCCGCTTACAGTGGAACCTCACCGATCTAAGAACTCCTCACGAGGAGTCATTAACTGTTTCGATCTGAGGGGAGTGAGCGACGAGGACATTGCGGACGGGCTCGCTGATTTCGGCGTGACAGCGGCTCGCCGCATCATGACGAAGAGAGGCACGGTCTCGACCAACAACATTATTCTGACGTTTGACTCCACTGACTTGCCGAGTGAGATTCGCGTGGGCTACGTGAAGGTTCGCGTGCGGCCTTTCGTCCCAGCGCCCATGCGCTGCTTCCGCTGCCAACGTTTCGGCCACACAAAGGACAACTGCCGAGGAAGACCCACGTGCTCCAAGTGTGCTTCGCAGGACCACACTGACGAAACCTGTGACTCGGAGACCCCCCGATGCGTCAACTGCGGAGAGGGGCAGACGCCGCACTCCGCGTATGATAGGTCTTGCCCTGCATACGTCAAGGAGAAAGAGATCATGACCATCAAGGCTACCAGAAATTTGTCTTTCAGAGAGGCCCGGGAGGTGTACAACCAGAGTCACCCGAAGACCTCGTATGCCCAGAAGGTGAGAGTCACAAACTCTACCGATGCCTCCCAGATGAGTGTGGCACAGCTCGTGCAGCTTCTCAAACGATTCGGCCTCACCGTCGTAGCCACTGGTGACTCAGCGGACACCACGGCGCCTCATGCGCCGCCGAGCAACACAGAGCAGGCTGCTCAAGAGTCAGTGTGGGGTCCACCCAGTCCCGCTCCAGCCGCGAACGGTGATGGAGACGGCTGGGCCGTCGTCCAGCGCCGACAGGGTGGTCGGCGCCCCCCGGCGCAGGGTAAGGCGCCACCCACCCCGCCCCGCCCCCGACCGCCCACGGCGGTGCAGGAGGCGCTGCGGCGGGGGGAGGAGGAGAGGAGGGCACGAGAGGCGAGGAGGGCTCGCCTCGTCCAGAAGGCCCTCGAGGCTAAGGAAGCCTCGTCTGCCGACTCCGCCTCCGGGAGTGCCAAAGCGGCTGTTGCCGCTGACACCCCGGAGACACCTGAGGCGGGGACTCGGCCCATCATGGGTCCCCCGCCGCCTCCTCCACCTCCGCAGCGGCGGCCACCACCGCCGCTGCCAGAGACGCCTGTGTCGAGGACACAGGCCGCCGCCTCGACATCCCCGTCGGGGCGGCAACAGACCTCCGCGGCTCCAGGGCGCCTCGCCAAGCGGCAGACGCCCCCGAGCTGGTCACCCTCGGAGGGTGACGCCCCCCGGGCGAAAAAGCCCCAGCAGGGCTCGAGCCACGCCCGATCTGCCTCTGCTGAAGGGAGGCTACACCGAGAGGGCTCGGGGCATCCCCGTATCCGTTACGGGGGGAGCGCCTCCTCGGAGTTAGAGGACCTAGTCTAGTCTTTCAGTCTAGTCATTTCCTTTTTTATCCTTTTATCTTTTTCGCGCTATTGCGCTTTTTTACCAGGTGCATTTCTCTCGGTGCTTTTTACCTTTTTTGTGGTCAGTCAGGTATCTGTGTGCGCCTTTGCCTCATGTTATACGCGCCCTTTTTGCGCCTTTTTAACCACGCCTTTTATTCTACAGTGGAACTGTAGAGGCCTACGGGCCAACTACCAGGACCTACAGTCTCTTATCCGTTGGCGCACACCCCTTGTTTTAGGTCTCCAGGAGACCAAGCTAGCGCCAAACGTTACCTTTGCCATCAAGGGCTACTCTGTTTTTAGAAGAGACCTGGACACCCCTACCATTGCCCATGGAGGTGTGCTTCTGGCGGTTCACCACAGCGTACCTGCTCGCCAGGTGCCGCTGCAGACTCCCCTGCAGGCGGTGGCCGCCAGAGTTGATTTCAACCACCGGGAACTGACAGTGTGCTCTTTATACCTACCACCAGGTATAGCGCTCCCGGTGGTTGAGCTGCATCGACTTGTCGATGAGCTTCCACCTCCGGTCCTGGTAGTCGGCGATTTTAATGCCCATAGCCTGGCGTGGGGATGCGACACGACTGGCACTCGTGGTCGACTTTTAGAATCTTTTATCCGCGATGAGGCGCTGTGTATTTTAAATACAGGACAGCGCACCCATTTTACAACACCCTCCGGTCAAACATCGGCTCTGGACCTGAGCTTAGTCAGTCCGCGGCTAGCTCAGCTTTTTACCTGGTCCGTCCATGACGACCCACTCGGGAGCGACCACTTCCCAGTGTGGCTGGAGCACCAGGAGTCCCCAGTGTCAGGCAACCGTCCACCTAGGTGGAATGTTCGGAAGGCCGACTGGGGCGAATTCCAGGCCGCCGTAGAGGCCACGGTTTTATCCAGAGCCGACGCCTCTGTGATGTCTACAGATGATTTTACACGTTTACTCATTGACTCCGCAAACGGGTGCATACCCAAGACGTCGAGTCAGCCTCGTCGTCCTCCGGTCCCGTGGTGGACCAAGGAATGCGGAGATGCGATTCGTGCCAGGAAGCGCGCTTTTAGAAAGTTTGACCGGAGTAGTACTACTGAGAACCTCATCGCTTTTAAGAAAGCGCGGGCTTTTGCCCGTCGCGTTTTAAAAGAGGCAAAGGCTGTTTCATGGCGCACGTACGTGAGTTCCTTAAACCGTTTTACTCCTACGACCCAGATATGGGCACGCATGAAGCGCATTGAAGGCCGGTTCAGCTCTGTTCCGCTTCCGGTTTTAAGAGTGAACAACACGGACATATCCCACCCTTTAGACGTCGCAGAGACGATAGGCCGTGCACTCTATCAGCGCTGCCGAGGAGAGCCGTCCTCACGACCTGCACCAGCCGCCGTGGACTTCAGCACAGCTGAAAATTTGATGTACAATGAGCCTTTCTCTATGGCTGAGCTCACGTCTGCCATCAGCTCGTTGCGCAGCGTCTCAGAAGGTCCGGATGCTGTCCACAACGACATGCTCCGTCATCTCCCAGCAGTTGCCCTCGAGGCGCTGCTAGCAACTTTCAATTCGCTTTGGGAGACTGGCACTTTCCCTGAGACCTGGCGGGAAGCCACTATCATTCCTATCTTGAAGGCTGGCAAGTCGGGACATGACCCTCTCCACTATCGGCCCATCTCTCTCACATCATCGCTTTCAAAGCTGATGGAGAAGATGGTCAATGTGCGTCTTAGCTGGTTTTTGGAACATCACGGTGTTTTTACAAACGCCCAGTGCGGTTTTAGAAAGCACCGCAGCCCTGTTGACCACATTTTAGCCCTCGACACCGAGATACGCACCTGTTTTACTGAAAAGAAGCACCTTGGAGCACTGTTCTTTGATATTGAGGCGGCCTATGATACAGTGTTACGACACAGAATACTTTCCAAAGTACACAAGTACGGCATACGCGGCCGGATGGGCCTCTTTATTAAGAACTTTTTATCGGGTCGTCGGTTCAAAGTCCGAGTTGGCAGTAGTCTTTCGAGCAGTTTTACTCAAGAGAACGGAGTTCCCCAGGGCGGGGTGCTTAGTGTGGCTCTCTTTGCAGTGGCGATTAATGACATCGCTGATGATCTGCCGGTCTCGATCGGTAGATCGCTCTTCGTGGATGATTTTGCCATTTGGTTTGCCGCTTCAAGCGCTCGGCATATGGCCAGACAGCTGCAGCTTGCAGTGACGCGGTTGGAGAGATGGAGTCGTGACAACGGTCTTCGTTTTTCAACAACGAAGACCGTCGCTATGCACTTTTGCCGCCGCCGCTGCGGCGACCTTCCCTTGGGAATCCAGCTCTATGGACAGGTGATTCCTACTCGTCCGGTGGCGAAGTTTCTTGGGATCTTTTTTGACAGTCGTTTAACGTATAAAGAACATTTTAGAACGCTTCGGGAACGATGTTTTAAATCCCTGAACGTTTTAAAATGTGTCGCCCGCACATCTTATGGTGCGGACCGCAGGACCCTTCTTCTTCTATATCGATCTATTGTACGATCGAAGCTAGATTACGCTTCTTTTGTCTACGATTCAGCGAGTGAATCTAGCAAGAGGGTCCTGGATACAGTCCATCATGCAGCACTCCGAGTAGCCACCGGAGCATTCCGCACCTCGCCCAGGAGCAGCATTCTTGCTGAGGCGCATGAACCGCCACTTTCACTCCGCCGTCAGATGTTGGGTATGCGGTACGCGCTGAAACTGCGCCAATTTCCTATGCACCCGACGTACCCATACGTTTTTTCACGGCATGCCACCCGATGTAACGGAAGGTTACGGCCCTCGTTCGGAGTGCGCATGAAAGAACTGTTTTCAAATGCTGACATAGCATTGCGTAACGTTCGTCGTACCTGGGCTGCGCCCCCTCCACCGTGGAAAAGTGTCAGTCCACAGGTGGATCTTTCGCTTTCTGCAGTTCCAAAGGGCAAGTTGCTGCCTGCAGAGGCACGAGTCCGAGCCTTGGAACACCTTGCCTCTTACGATGGTTTTATTCCTGTATTCACAGACGGCTCTAAAACACCTGAGGGAGCGGGCTGTTCTTTCGTCGCTGGCGACGATACCCGTTCATTTTCGTTGCCATCTTTCGCCTCGGTGTTTTCATCGGAACTTGTTGCCATCGAGAAGGCTTTGTGTTTTATTGAGGTATCGGACGGACCTTTTTACTTGATTTTATCGGACTCCCTAAGCAGCCTGTTGGCCCTACGGAGTTTTAATCCAGCCGACCCGATCGTTCAAGACATTTTAGCTCGGCTTCAGTCAGTAGAACAATCGGGTAAATCTGTTCAGTTCTGCTGGATTCCCAGTCACGTTGGCGTTCATGGCAATGAGCTGGCAGACGCGGCTGCAAGGCGTGCTGCTGCAGCACCCTGCACTCGTCGGTTGCCATTGCCGGCGCGTGATTTTTACCCTGCCGTACGATCTTTTATTCTAACGGAGTGGCAGGCAGAGTGGCGCCTGCGTGGAGGCAGGAAGCTCCGAGAGGTGAAGCCGACTCTGGAGCATTGGAGGTCTTGCTCGCAAGACAACAGGTCAAACGAAGTGATTTTATGCAGGCTCCGCATCGGTCATACGTATGCGACGCATGGCCACCTTCTCCGCGGAGATGAGCAGCCCGTTTGCGGCGGGTGCGCCGTGCCTCTCACCGTCGCCCACGTGCTTTTATCTTGTCGACGCTTGGAACCGGACCGGACTCGCTACCTGGGCCGCATCGCTCCGGATATCACCGTCCGCCACTTGCTGGGTGACGAGTCACCCTGGGTTTTATCTGGCAACATCTTTTCCTTTATCCGTTCAATCAAATTCCAAGTAATCTATTCGATCTGATACCAAACCAACTAGTCCATACGTCTATTCTAATCTAGTCCTTACGCCTAGTCAGCTGTCTTTTACGATACGCTTGGAGTATTTTACCCTTCTTTGCTCCTTTTAACCAGCTTTTAGGCTTTTTTAAGCCTTTTATTACGTCGGTTTTCTTGTGACACACTTGCTTTACTTGTATATAGTTATGGGCGCAAAATGACCTTGTAGTCGGCGCGCCCTTAAGCCCCAATAAACAAACAAAGGCTGTGCGGCGGCTGTGACTTCGGCCAGTAAGGGGAGTAGCGCCCCCTCGGCCCCAGCTTGACGCGCGTTTGACCTGGACTTGCCTTGCTTACTGGATGGATTGTCTGCAGGATTGGCCCCGCAGGGGGTTGGCAGTGGCCCGGGTCGCTGTTGGTCTGGGTTCCTTGGGCCCTCGCCCCGCGGCGGCTCTGGCCTCGGCCAGCAAGGGGAGTAGCGCCCCCTCGGCCCCAGCTTGACCTGTGCTTGCTTACGACTTGCTTTGATCGCTGGATGGACAGATGGTACGGCCCGACTTTTCTTGGTTTTCGTGGTTTTGTTTCTCTTGAGCGGTCTTTGTTTGCTTTTGCTTTGCTTCTCACCGGATGTCCGCGTTTCGTTCGATCACAGCCTTCTGATTTCTTTCCTACCCCTTTTTCGTTGTTTTTGCACCCGCAGGAACACAGCCGAGTTGGGCTAGTGTAAGGGGAGTGGCGTCCCCTCGGGTACCAGCCGGTTTTACTAGGCTAGGCGAGCCGACCCGTACCCCAGGACAACGGGATCCTGGAGGTTGAGCCCCCCACCGTGCGGAGCCAGTCGCGGTGGCTGGGCAACACGCCTCTTTGGCCCTGAGTTCTGTAAGGGCGGGACACTCAGTGGGGCGCCGCACTTGAGGAGCCATTCCCAGTCGTGATGCCGCCGGGGGTGGTGTCGGAGAGGTGTCGCCGGCGGGGCTCGGGCACTTGTGCTCGTCCTCCGTCGGTGGGGCTGATCTGTCGCTGCCCCTGGCGGTGACTCGGCGAGGCGTCAAGGGAGGAGGCGGTATCCGACCGTGGGGGGTGGTGAGCCTCTCTCTCTCCCCCTCGGAAGGTGCCGCCAAGTCCCGTACAGTCAGCTCGGCCGTCCCAGGCCTTGTAGCGGCGCCGTTGCGGAGCGTCGGCGGCCGAGCTGGCGGAGACCAAGCACACTCGCATGGATAACTCGACCAACCCTCCTTCCCCCACTCTTACCAATCCTTCGGCTTCGGCCGACTCTCGCCCGCCGGCCTCGGCCGATGGGCGAACGCTGCACGATCCAAGACCGAGAAATCCAAAAATCCTCATCTTCCGGAGCGCCGACAGGGAGCTGAGCTCCTTGACGCCCTTCCAGCGGAAGGATGGCTGCGACCGGTTTGGTTCGATCGTTCGTTGTGACCGGATGCGTGATGGCGCGCTGGAGGTCGAATTCAGGAAAAGCGAGGAGGCGGCGAAAGCGTTGGACGCTACTCGCTTCGTATTCTCGGAGGGACGGGCATCCGGCCGGAGGCTCGTCTCCATCCCGCTTACAGTGGAGCCCCACCGCTCTAAGAACTCCGCACGAGGGGTCATTAACTGTTTCGACCTGAGGGGAGTGAGCGACGAGGACATTGCGGACGGGCTCGCCGATTTCGGCGTGACAGCGGCTCGCCGCATCATGACGAAGAGAGGCACGGTCTCGACCAACAACATCATTCTGACGTTTGACTCCACTGACTTGCCGAGTGAGATTCGTGTGGGCTACGTGAAGGTTCGTGTGCGGCCTTTCGTCCCAGCGCCCATGCGCTGCTTCCGCTGCCAACGTTTCGGCCACACAAAGGACAACTGCCGAGGAAGACCCACGTGCTCCAAGTGTGCTTCGCAGGACCACACTGACGAAACCTGTGACTCGGAGACCCCCCGATGCGTCAACTGCGGAGAGGGGCAGACGCCGCACTCCGCGTATGATAGGTCTTGCCCTGCATACGTCAAGGAGAAAGAGATCATGACCATCAAGGCTACCAGAAATTTGTCTTTCAAAGAGGCCCGGGAGGTGTACAACCAGAGTCACCCGAAGACCTCGTATGCCCAGAAGGTGAGAGTCACAAACTCTACCGAAGCCTCCCAGATGAGTGTAGCACAGCTCGTGCAGCTTCTCAAACGATTCGGCCTCACCGTCGTAGCCACTGGTGACTCAGCGGACACCACGGCGCCTCGTGCGCCGCCGAGCAACAGAGAGCAGGCTGCTCAAGAGTCAGTGTGGGGTCCACCCAGTCCCGCTCCAGCCGCGAACGGTGATGGAGACGGCTGGGCCGTCGTCCAGCGCCGACAGGGTGGTCGGCGCCCCCCGGCGCAGGGTAAGGCGCCACCCACCCCGCCCCGCCCCCGACCGCCCACGGCGGTGCAGGAGGCGCTGCGGCGGGGGGAGGAGGAGAGGAAGGCACGCGAGGCGAGGAGGGCTCGCCTCGTCCAGAAGGCCCTCGAGGCTAAGGAAGCCTCGTCTGCCGACTCCGCCTCCGGGAGTGCCAATGCGGCTGTTGCCGCTGACACCCCGGAGACACCTGAGGCGGGGACTCGGCCCATCATGGGTCCCCCGCCGCCTCCTCCACCTCCGCAGCGGCGGCCACCACCGCCGCTGCCAGAGACGCCTGTGTCGAGGACACAGGCCGCCGCCTCGACATCCCCGTCGGGGCGGCAACAGCCCTCCGCGGCTCCAGGGCGCCTCGCCAAGCGGCAGACGCCCCCGAGCTGGTCACCTTCGGAGGGCGACGCCCCCCGGTCGAAAAGGCCCCAGCCGGGGCCGGGCCCGAGCCATGCCCGATCTGCCTCTGCCGAAGGGAGGCTTCACCGAGAGGGCTCAGGGCACCCCCGTATCCGCTACGGGGGGAGCGCCTCCTCGGAGTTAGAGGACCTAGTCTAGTCTTTCAGTCTAGTCATTTCCTCTTTTATCCTTTTATCTTTTTCGCGCTATTGCGCTTTTTTACCAGGTGCATTTCTCTCGGTGCTTTTTACCTTTTTTGTGGTCAGTCAGGTATCTGTGTGCGCCTTTGCCTCATGTTATACGCGCCCTTTTTGCGCCTTTTTAACCACGCCTTTTATTCTACAGTGGAACTGTAGAGGCCTCCGGGCCAACTACCAGGACCTACAGTCTCTTATCCGTTGGCGCACACCCCTTGTTTTAGGTCTCCAGGAGACCAAGCTAGCGCCAAACGTTACCTTTGCCATCAAGGGTTACTCTGTTTTTAGAAGAGACTTAGACACCCCGACCATTGCCCATGGAGGTGTACTTTTGGCAGTGCACCACAGTGTGCCCGCACGTCAGGTTCCGCTGCAGACTCCTCTGCAGGCGGTAGCCGCTAGAGTTGATTTCAACCACCGGGAGCTGACAGTTTGTTCTTTATACCTTCCACCAGGTATAGCGCTCCCGGTGGTTGAGCTGCATCGACTTGTCGATGAGCTTCCACCTCCGGTCCTGGTAGTCGGCGATTTTAATGCCCATAGCCTGGCGTGGGGATGCGACACGACTGGCACTCGTGGTCGACTTTTAGAATCTTTTATCCGCGATGAGGCGCTGTGTATTTTAAATACAGGACAGCGCACCCATTTTACAACACCCTCCGGTCAAACATCGGCTCTGGACCTGAGCTTAGTCAGTCCGCGGCTAGCTCAGCTTTTTACCTGGTCTGTCCATGACGACCCACTCGGGAGCGACCACTTCCCAGTGTGGCTGGAGCACCAGGAGTCCCCAGTGTCAGGCAACCGTCCACCCAGGTGGAATGTTCGGAAGGCCGACTGGGGCGAATTCCAGGCCGCCGTAGAGGCCACAGTTTTATCCAGAGCCGACGCCTCTGTGATGTCTACAGAGGATTTTACATGTTTACTCATTGACTCCGCAAACGGGTGCATACCCAAGACGTCGAGTCAGCCTCGTCGTCCTCCGGTCCCGTGGTGGACCAAGGAATGCGGAGATGCGATTCGTGCCAGGAAGCGCGCTTTTAGAAAGTTTGACCGGAGCAGTACTACTGAGAACCTCATCGCTTTTAAGAAAGCGCGGGCTTTTGCCCGTCGCGTTTTAAAAGAGGCAAAGGCTGTTTCATGGCGCACGTACGTGAGTTCCTTAAACCGTTTTACTCCTACGACCCAGATATGGGCACGCATGAAGCGCATTGAAGGCCGGTTCAGCTCTGTTCCGCTTCCGGTTTTAAGAGTGAACAACACGGACATATCCCACCCTTTAGACGTCGCAGAGACGATAGGCCGTGCACTCTATCAGCGCTGCCGAGGAGAGCCGTCCTCACGACCTGCACCAGCCGCCGTGGACTTCAGCACAGCTGAAAATTTGGTGTACAACGAGCCTTTCTCTATGGCTGAGCTCACGTCTGCCATCAGCTCGTTGCGCAGCGTCTCAGAAGGTCCGGATGCTGTCCACAACGACATGCTCCGTCATCTCCCGGCGGTTGCCCTCGAGGCGCTGCTAGCAACTTTCAATTCGCTTTGGGAGACTGGCACTTTCCCTGAGACCTGGCGGGAAGCCACTATCATTCCTATCTTGAAGGCTGGCAAGTCGGGACATGACCCTCTCCACTATCGGCCCATCTCTCTCACATCATCGCTTTCAAAGCTGATGGAGAAGATGGTCAATGTGCGTCTTAGCTGGTTTCTGGAACATCACGGTGTTTTTACAAACGCCCAGTGCGGTTTTAGAAAGCACCGCAGCCCTGTTGACCACATTTTAGCCCTCGACACCGAGATACGCACCTGTTTTACTGAAAAGAAGCACCTTGGAGCACTGTTCTTTGATATTGAGGCGGCCTATGATACAGTGTTACGACACAGAATACTTTCCAAAGTACACAAGTACGGCATACGCGGCCGGATGGGCTTCTTTATCAAGAACTTTTTATCGGGTCGTCGGTTCAAAGTCCGAGTTGGCAGTAGTCTTTCGAGCAGTTTTACTCAAGAGAACGGAGTTCCCCAAGGCGGAGTTCTCAGTGTGGCGCTGTTCGCTGTGGCGATCAATGATATTGGCGACAAACTTGCACCATCCATCGGCAGATCGCTATTTGTCGATGATTTCGCGATCTGGTTTTCTGCCACGACCGCCCGTCACGTTGCCAGACAGTTGCAGCTCGCTGTAACCCGTCTAGAGAGGTGGAGCGACGACAACGGCCTACGTTTTTCAACAACGAAGACTGTCGCTATGCACTTTTGCCGCCGCCGCTGCGACGACTTAGCCTTGGGAATCAAGCTCCGTGGACAGGTGATTCCTACTCGGCCGGTGGCAAAGTTTCTTGGAATATTTTTTGACAGTCGTTTGACGTATAGAGAACATTTTAGAACGCTTCGGGAACGATGTTTTAAATCCCTGAACGTTTTAAAATGTGTCGCCCGCACATCTTATGGTGCGGACCGCAGGACGCTGCTTCTTTTATATCGGTCGATCGTCCGATCGAAACTGGATTACGCATGCTTCGTTTACGACTCTGCCAGCGAATCCAGTAAAAAGGCTCTTGACTCCGTGCACCACGCGGCGCTACGTGTTGCAACAGGTGCATTCCGCACGTCGCCCAAGAGCAGCCTCCTCGCCGAGGCACACGAACCGCCACTATCTCTCCGCCGTCAGATGCTGGGGATGAGGTACGCACTGAAACTCCGCCAGTTCCCAGGACATCCGACGTATCCGTACGTCTTTTCTCCTGATTTTAATGGTCTTGACAGAGTGCGACAATCGGTCTCCTTCGGATTGCGCATAAAAGAGCTCTTTTCTACAGTCAACATAGAGTTCCGTGAAGTGCGACGTACGTGGGGTACGCCCTCTCCGCCATGGAAATACGCTCCAGCGCAAGTAGACCTCACGCTCTCTGAGGTCAAGAAGGACAACCTGCCGCCATGTGTGCAACGAGCACGGGCATTGGAACACATTGCGTCATACGACGGTTTTATCTCGGTGTTTACAGACGGCTCGAAAACGGAGGACGGCGTCGGCTGCGCTTTCGTGGCTGGTCGCGACACGCGTACTTTTTCATTGCCTTCCTCTGCCTCCGTTTTCTCATCCGAGCTCGTTGCAATCGAGAAGGCGTTGTGTTTTATCGAGGTGTCTGACAACTTGTCTTACCTCATTTTATCGGATTCTCTCAGCAGCCTGCTGGCTATACGGAGGTTCAACCCAGACAATCCGATAGTCCAAGACATTTTATCTCGGCTCACGTCGGTGGAGCAGTCAGGCAAAACTATTAAGTTTTGCTGGATTCCAAGCCATGTGGGTATAACTGGCAATGAGCTCGCCGACGCGGCCGCGAGACGCGCGGCTGCGGCTCCATGCCTTCGGCGTTTGCCCCTGCCGGCTCGTGATTTTTACCCAGCCATCCAAACCTTCACGATGTCAAGCTGGCAGGCAGAGTGGCATCTCCAAGGATCTGGGAAGCTGCGGAGCGTGAAGCCTACCTTGGAGCCCTGGCAGTCTTGCTTCCAAAGCAACAGGCACCAGGAAGTGGCCCTCTGCAGATTACGTATTGGTCATACGTACGCGACTCATGGCTATCTCCTCCGTGGAGAGGAACAACCCACATGCAGTCGGTGTGCCGTGCCTCTCACTGTCTCTCACGTGCTTTTATCTTGTCCTCTCGCTGAACCGAACCGGACACGCTATCTCGGGCGCATCGCTCCGGATACCACTATCCGCCACCTTCTGGGTGACGACTCACCCTGGGTTTTATCCGGCAACATTTTTTCGTTTATCCGTTCGATCAACTTCCAAGCGATTTACTCGACCTGACATTAAATCCAACTAGTCCTCTCTAGTCCTTACATCTAGTCAGTTGTCTAGGACGACACTCTTGCGCTGCTTTATCTTACCTTGCTGTTTTATATCGAGTCTTTTACTTTTTAGTCTTCGTATCTAGAAGGTTCTCTCTTTTGACACACTTGTTTTATTAAAACGACGTTATGGGCGCAAAATGACCTAAGTAGTCGGCGCGCCCTAAAGCCCCAATTAACAAACAAACAAACGGCCGACCAAGTCTGAGACCGAGACTGACTGCGACTGACTACCCGGCGGCGGCTGGCGCAATCGACGGCTCCGAGTAGAGGTCGCCTCGGTCGTACAAGCTCTGACAATGTTACATTTTACAACGCGAAGTCCTCACATAAAATTAGCTGAATGTTTGCTAATTTTATGTGGAACTGATTAAAACGGGCACAACGAGAGGTCCGAACTAAATGACATTCCATTAGTACACTACCTACCTACCTAAAACAATCTACCTACCTAATAGCACACTTTAACCTAGCACATAGCATAATATATGACACAATACATTCAAATGCAACACCATACAATACAATGAGCACACGTGCAATCACTATTTTCCCATGTTCCCAATTTGTTGTAGTCCTTGTAGTAGAGTTCCTTTCCCGAAATGTCCGACCTTAGCACCGTCCGCGATATTTTGTTTATAGTCCGGATCTAAAATTAAATGTCTCACCCGTTTTGTCCAATTGCGCATTCACTTTCAGCCATCATGTTCCTCGCAGTCACTCTATTGTTTCCTTTTACCTCACTCACTCGCTAGGTGGCGTTTGTCTTTAGAGCACGCAGCGCTAGGTGGCGCTCGCATCGTTCACAACGCTAGGTGGCGTTTGTCCGCAACCGCTAGGTGGCGCTGTGAGGGCAACGGCGGGCAGCATCGCGACGGCGAACTTGTCTCGACTTAGGTACGTCAGCGAGCGCCTAGCGCCGGCCAGTCGAGGCAGAAAGCGAGCGAAGTTGTGCAGGGCAAAGCAGAGTGACGACCGCAGCAGTGCGGCGGCAGCGGCAGCCTCGCGACGGCGAACTTGCTTCGGCTTACGTCGGGCGTGCGCGCGTGCCAGCCGAGCGGTGAAGCGTGCGATGAGAATGGTGACCGGCGATGACACGGATGCCCCCCCCCCCCCCCCGATGTTGTCAGATGACCGGTGTCAGTTCGTTGTGCGGCGGCTCCCAGCGACGTCAGCAGTGTTTGGGGTGTCAGTCAGTCTGACACCGGACGTCACGGGGCCGGCCGGCGCTGACATTTGTCAACAGCGCCGCTGGCTCGGGTGGCGAGTCCAGCGCTGACGAACCAGTCATCGGAGCCATCCGGTAGAGGTCGCCGCGTTCACACCCTGCCGGCTGGAAACCGGGTATAAGCATATCTTGTCGGGTTGGTGCGCAACAGGAGGTTTTGTGTCGTCTGGTGACGGGGTTGCCCCGCAGGGGGCTGACCGTGGTCAGAGCTGCTGCTTAGCCGGGGTAACCTGGCCCCGGCTTTGCGGCGGCTGTGACTTCGGCCAGTAAGGGGAGTAGCGCCCCCTCGGCCCCAGCTTGACGCGCGTTTGACCTGGACTTCCCTTGCTTACTGGATGGAGTGTCTGCAGGATTGGCCCCGCAGGGGGTTGGCAGTGGCTCGGGTTGCTGTCGGACTGGGTTCCTTGGGCCCTTGCCCCGCGGCGGCCCTGGCCTCGGCCAGCAAGGGGAGTAGCGCCCCCTCGGCCCCAGCTTGACCCATGCTTGCCTACGACTTGCTTTGATCGCTGGATGGACAGATGGTACGGCCCGACTTTTCTCGGTTTCCGTGGTTTTGTTTCTCTTGAGCGGTCTTTGTTTGCTTTTGCTTTGCTTCTCACCGGATGTCCGCGTTTCGTTCGATCACAGCTTTCTGATTCCTTTTCTCCCCTTTTTCGTTGTTTTTGCACCCGCAGGAACACAGCCGAGTTGGGCTAGTGTAAGGGGAGTGGCGTCCCCTCGGGTACCAGCCGGTTTTACTAGGCTAGGCGAGCCGACCCGTACCCCAGGACAACGGGATCCTGGAGGTTGAGCCCCCCACCGTGCGGAGCCAGTCGCGGTGGCTGGGCAACACGCCTCTTTGGCCCTGAGTTCTGTAAGGGCGGGACACTCAGTGGGGCGCCGCACTTGAGGAGCCATTCCCAGTCGTGATGCCGCCGGGGGTGGTGTCGGAGAGGTGTCGCCGGCGGGGTTCGGGCACTTGTGCTCGTCTCCGTCGGTGGGGCTGATCTGTCGCTGCCCCTGGCGGTGACTCGGCGAGGCGTCAAGGGAGGAGGCGGTATCCGACCGTGGGGGGTGGTGAGCCTCTCTCTCCCCCTCGGAAGGTGCCGCCAAGTCCCGTACAGTCAGCTCGGCCGTCCCAGGCCTTGTAGCGGCGCCGTTGCGGAGCGTCGGCGGCCGAGCTGGCGGAGACCAACTCTTTCACATGGATAACTTGACCGATCCCCCTTCCCCCCAGTCCAATCCCTCGGCCTCGGCCGATCCTCGCCCGTTGGCCTCGGCCGACAGGCGAACGGTGCTCGAGAAAGGTCCACGATCTCCTAAGATCCTTATCTTCCGGAGCGCAGACAGGGAGCTGAGCTCTCTGTCGCCCTTCCAGCGGAAGGATGGCTGCGACCGGTTTGGTTCAATCGTTCGTTGTGACCGGATGCGTGATGGCGCGCTGGAGGTCGAGTTCAGGAAAAGCGAGGAGGCGGCGAAAGCGTTGGACGCTACTCGCTTCGTGTTCTCCGAGGGACGGGCATCCGGCAGGAGCCTCGTCTCCATCCCGCTTACAGTGGAGCCCCACCGCTCTAAGAACTCCTCACGAGGGGTCATTAACTGCTTCGATCTGAGGGGAGTGAGCGACGAGGACATTGCGGACGGGCTCGCCGATTTCGGAGTGACAGCGGCTCGCCGCATCATGACGAAGAGAGGCACGGTCTCGACCAACAACATCATTCTGACTTTTGACTCTACTGACTTGCCGAGTGAGATTCGCGTGGGCTACGTGAAGGTTCGCGTGCGGCCTTTCGTCCCAGCGCCCATGCGCTGCTTCCGCTGCCAACGTTTCGGCCACACAAAGGACAACTGCCGAGGAAGACCCACGTGCTCCAAGTGTGCTTCGCAGGACCACACTGACGAAACCTGTGACTCGGAGACCCCCCGATGCGTCAACTGCGGAGAGGGGCAGACGCCGCACTCCGCGTATGATAGGTCTTGCCCTGCATACGTCAAGGAGAAAGAGATCATGACCATCAAGGCTACCAGAAATTTGTCTTTCAAAGAGGCCCGGGAGGTATACAACCAGAGTCACCCGAAGACCTCGTATGCCCAAAAGGTGAGAGTCACAAACTCTACCGATGCCTCCCAGATGAGTGTAGCACAGCTCGTGCAGCTTCTCAAACGATTCGGCCTCACCGTCGTAGCCACTGGTGACTCAGCGGACACCACGGCGCCTCGTGCGCCGCCGAGCAACACAGAGCAGGCTGCTCAAGAGTCAGTGTGGGGTCCACCCAGTCCCATTCCAGCCGCGAACGGTGATGGAGACGGCTGGGCCGTCGTCCAGCGCCGACAGGGTGGTCGGCGCCCCCCGGCGCAGGGTAAGGCGCCACCCACCCCGCCCCGCCCCCGACCGCCCACGGCGGTGCAGGAGGCGCTGCGGCGGGGAGAGGAGGAGAGGAGGGCACGAGAGGCGAGGAGGGCTCGCCTCGTCCAGAAGGCCCTCGAGGCTAAGGAGGCCTCTGTTGCCGCCTCCGCCTCCGGGAGTGCCAATGCGGCTGTTGCCGCTGACACCCCGGAGACACCTGAGGCGGGGACTCGGCCCATCATGGGTCCCCCGCCGCCTCCTCCACCTCCGCAGCGGCGGCCACCACCGCCGCTGCCAGAGACGCCTGTGTCAAGGACACAGGCCGCCGCCTCGACATCCCCGTCGGGGCGGCAACAGACCTCCGCGGCTCCAGGGCGCCTCGCCAAGCGGCAGACGCCCCCGAGCTGGTCACCCTCGGAGGGTGACGCCCCCCGGGCGAAAAAGCCCCAGCAGGGCTCGAGCCACGCCCGATCTGCCTCTGCTGAAGGGCGGCTACACCGAGAGGGCTCGGGGCATCCCCGTATCCGTTACGGGGGGAGCGCCTCCTCGGAGTTAGAGGACCTAGTCTAGTCTTTCAGTCTAGTCATTTCCTCTTTTATCCTTTTATCTTTTTCGCGCTATTGCGCTTTTTTACCAGGTGCATTTCTCTCGGTGCTTTTTACCTTTTTTGTGGTCAGTCAGGTATCTGTGTGCGCCTTTGCCTCATGTTATACGCGCCCTTTTTGCGCCTTTTTAACCACGCCTTTTATTCTACAGTGGAACTGTAGAGGCCTCCGGGCCAACTACCAGGACCTACAGTCTCTTATCCGTTGGCGCACACCCCTTGTTTTAGGTCTCCAGGAGACCAAGCTAGCGCCAAACGTTACCTTTGCCATCAAGGGCTACTCTGTTTTTAGAAGAGACCTGGACACCCCTACCATTGCCCATGGAGGTGTGCTTCTGGCGGTTCACCACAGCGTACCTACTCGCCAGGTGCCGCTGCAGACTGCCCTGCAGGCGGTGGCCGCCAGAGTTGATTTCAACCACCGGGAACTGACAGTGTGCTCTTTATACCTACCACCAGGTATAGCGCTCCCGGTGGTTGAGCTGCATCGACTTGTCGATGAGCTTCCACCTCCGGTCCTGGTAGTCGGCGATTTTAATGCCCATAGCCTGGCGTGGGGATGCGACACGACTGGCACTCGTGGTCGACTTTTAGAATCTTTTATCCGCGATGAGGCGCTGTGTATTTTAAATACAGGACAGCGCACCCATTTTACAACACCCTCCGGTCAAACATCGGCTCTGGACCTGAGCTTAGTCAGTCCGCGGCTAGCTCAGCTTTTTACCTGGTCCGTCCATGACGACCCACTCGGGAGCGACCACTTCCCAGTGTGGCTGGAGCACCAGGAGTCCCCAGTGTCAGGCAACCGTCCACCTAGGTGGAATGTTCGGAAAGCCGACTGGGGCGAATTCCAGGCCGCTGTAGAGGCCTCTGTTTTATCCAGAGCCGACCCCTCTGTGATGTCTACAGAGGATTTTACATGTTTACTCATTGACTCCGCAAACGGGTGCATACCCAAGACGTCGAGTCAGCCTCGTCGTCCTCCGGTCCCGTGGTGGACCAAGGAATGCGGAGATGCGATTCGTGCCAGGAAGCGCGCTTTTAGAAAGTTTGACCGGAGTAGTACTACTGAGAACCTCATCGCTTTTAAGAGAGCGCGGGCTTTTGCCCGACGCGTTTTAAAGGAGGCAAAGGCTGTTTCATGGCGCACTTACGTAAGTTCCTTAAACCGTTTTACTCCTACGACGCAAATATGGGCACGCATGAAGCGCATTGAAGGCCGGTTCAGCTCTGTTCCGCTTCCGGTTTTAAGAGTGAACAACACAGACATATCTCACCCTTCAGACGTCGCAGAGACGATAGGCCGTGCACTCTATCAGCGCTGCCGAGGAGAGCCGTCCTCACGACCTGCACCAGCCGCCGTGGACTTCAGCACAGCTGAAAATTTGGTGTACAACGAGCCTTTCTCTATGGCTGAACTCACGTCTGCCATCAGCTCGTTGCGCAGCGTCTCAGAAGGTCCGGATGCAGTCCACAACGACATGCTCCGTCATCTACCCACAGTTGCCCTCGAGGCGCTGCTAGCAACCTTCAATTCGCTTTGGGAGACTGGCACCTTCCCTGAGACCTGGCGGGAAGCCATTATCATTCCTATCTTGAAGGCTGGCAAGTCGGGACATGACCCTCTCCATTATCGGCCCATCTCTCTCACATCATCGCTTTCAAAGCTGATGGAGAAGATGGTCAATGTGCGTTTTAGCTGGTTTCTGGAACATCACGGTGTTTTTACAAACGCCCAGTGCGGTTTTAGAAAGCACCGCAGCCCTGTTGACCACATTTTAGCCCTTGACACCGAGATACGCACCTGTTTTACTGAAAAGAAGCACCTTGGAGCACTGTTCTTTGATATTGAGGCGGCCTATGATACAGTCTTACGACACAGCATACTTTTCAAAGTATATAAGTACGGCATACGCGGCCGGATGGGCCTCTTTATCAAGAATTTTTTATCGGGTCGTCGGTTTAAAGTCCGAGTTGGCAGTGATTTCTCGAGCAGTTTTACCCAGGAGAACGGAGTTCCCCAGGGTGGGGTGCTCAGTGTGGCGCTGTTCGCGGTGGCAATCAATGACATCGTCGACGACCTCCCGGTTTCCATCGGGAGATCGCTTTTTGTCGACGATTTTGCCATTTGGTTTGCTGCTTCAAGCGCTCGACACGCGGCTAGACAGCTGCAGCTCGCCGTAACACGTTTGGAGAGGTGGAGCGGTAAGAATGGTCTTCGTTTTTCCACAGCGAAGACCGTGGCAATGCACTTTTGCCGCCGACGTTGTGACGACCTAGCTTTGGGAATCAAGCTCTACGGACAGGTGATTCCCACTCGGCCGGTGGCGAAGTTTCTTGGGATTTATTTTGACAGTAGCTTGACGTATAAGGAATATTTTAGAACGCTTCGGGAACGGTGTTTTAAATCCCTGAACGTTTTAAAATGTGTTGCTCGCACATCTTATGGTGCGGACCGCAGGACCCTTCTTCTCCTGTACCGATCGATAGTTCGGTCGAAGCTGGATTACGCTTCTTTTGTGTACGATTCAGCGAGGCAATCCAGCAAAAAGGTCCTCGACGCAGTCCATCATGCTGCAATCCGTGTCGCCACCGGAGCATTCCGCACCTCGCCCACCAGCAGCCTTCTTGCTGAGGCGCACGAGCCGCCTCTATCCCTACGCCGCCAGATGCTTGGGATGCGCTATGCGCTGAAACTGCGTCAGTTCCCGACGCATCCGACGTATCCGTACGTCTTCTCCACCTACTACACTCGACTTGACAGAGCGCGACAATCGCTCTGCTTTGGAGCGCGCATGAGAGGTCTCTTCTCCGCAGCCAACATAGGTTTACGTGTCGTACGACGTAGCTGGGGTACGTCCTCTCCGCCTTGGAAACACGCAAAACCTCAAGTAGATCTCTCACTCTCCGAAGTTAAGAAGGATGACTTGCTGCCTTGTGAGGCGCGAGTCAGGGCCTTGCAACACATCGTCTCGTACGATGGTTTTAACACCGTTTTTACAGACGGATCAAAAACACCTGAGGGAGTGGGATGTGCTTTTATCGCAGGTCGCGATACCCGCTCATTCTCTCTACCTTCTTTTGCCTCGGTGTTTTCATCTGAGCTAGTCGCCATCGAGAAGGCTCTGTGTTTTATCGAGGTGTCGGACGGCCTGTCTTACTTGATTTTATCGGACTCCCTAAGTAGCCTTTTGGCGTTACGGAGTTTTAATCCAGTTGACCCGATCGTTCAAGACATTTTAGCTCGACTTCAGTCAGTGGAACGATCGGGAAAATTTGTTCAGTTCTGCTGGATTCCCAGCCACGTCGGCATACACGGCAACGAGCTGGCAGATGCGGCCGCGAGGCGCGCGGCCGCAGCCTCCTGCACTCGACGTCTGCCATTGCCGGCGCGTGACCTTTATTCGGCTGTGCGATCTTTCATTCTCTCTGAGTGGCAGGCAGAGTGGAGCCTACGTGGAGGCGGAAAGCTCCGTGAGGTGAAGCCGACTTTGGAGCCATGGAGGTCTTGCTTGCAAGACAACCGGTCCAACGAGGTGATCTTGTGCAGGCTCCGAATCGGCCATACATATGCCACGCATGGCCACCTCCTCCGCGGAGACGAGCAGGCCATTTGCAACGGTTGTTCCGCGCCTCTTACCGTCGCTCACGTGCTCTTATCTTGTCCACTTTTAGAACCAGACCGGACGCGCTACCTCGGCCGCATCGCTCCGGGCACCACTGTCCGCCACCTGCTGGGTGACGAGTCACCCTGGGTTTTATCTGGCAACATCTTTTCCTTTATCCGTGCAGTCAAATTCCAAGCGATTTACTCGACCTGACCCAAATCCTCTCTAGTCTCCTTGTCTAGTCAGTTGTCTATTACGACGCTCTTGCGTTGTTTTATTTTACCCTGTTTTTTTATAAAGTCTTTTACTTTCTAGTCTTGATATCTAGAAAGTTTCTTCTTTTGAAACACTTGTTTTACTAGCGCGACGTTATGGGCGCAAAATGACCTTTGCAGTCGACGCGCCCGAAAGCCCCAATAAACAAACAAGGTGACGGGGTTGAATCGGGACGACTGTCTTTGTTCGGACAGGCGGTGCTGACTGGTCGGGTCAGGTCATTGAGCGTTGCAGCGTCGGTCGGGTCTTGGGGCGTCACAGCTGAGCCAGGGGCAGGATTCGAGTCGGGGATGTAACGGCGTAGCAGGACAGAAGGGCAAAGACTTAGACCCGAAATCCGCGAAACACATTTACATTTACTACTTATTAAACGGTGACGTAGAAGTCTAAACCATTGACAAAATGACATGAAATTAAAACAATTTATGGAGATAAAGGACAACAAGCTTTCATGATTAATTCCAATAATTATATTCAAAATACATTTACAGCCATTGTGCTTCGAAAAGTCACACAATCGGTACTCAAGTTTTGATGCTAGTTTCCACGTCGTTCGGGTCTCAATGGGCAGGTTGATTCGCCAGAAGTCGTAGGTGGCGTATAGAGAGGCACGTGGAAAGAAGAGAACGTTGGTCGAAGCAGTGTCCAGCAAGAACGACAGGAGAGCCAGGATGAACAGTTTCGCCCACATCTCTGAAACACACATACAAAATACATCAGAAAATACGAACATGTTAGTGCACACAACACATCGGAAAGCTCACTAGCCATCAGCGTCAAATCGAAAACGCACACATACAGAGAAATATTGCACGACGGCACACTGGCCTACTTTTAAAGCTCAACTCTTGAAAACATGACGTCCCTACTGTAATTACTCGCGGCGTATCTGCGCTGCGTCCAGTCGCAGATGGAGCTCGTCAGCTCGTCAGAGAGTCTAACTCTCAGCACTTCACTAAAACTCTCGACGGTCATTATCCTACGGATCGGCTCACTAACAGATAGCACAAGCGTCACCGACCGGTGACACTCAAGGCCATGTACACTACAGGTAACACTGCTGTTGGTGTGTCCCCGAGTACATGTGATGATACCACTGGAGCAGGTGGGGGCCGCGCGGGCCAGGCGGGGGATGCCGTAACTCCACCAGCTCTCCCAGCAGGGAGCCTCGGGGCGGAGACGGATACCTTCAAACACAGCCAGCCGGGGGAGCAGCCATACCAGACGGAGCCGCAGCTGGCGCTCTGAGAGCGGCGCCGTCCCGCCCTCCAGCAGGATGTCCAGGTCCCAAAGCTGCTCACAGGAGGCCATCAGGAGGGGTGTTAGGTGTTCCCTCACCAGTCGGAGGTAGCCGGTGATGGCCCGCCGTTGGTCCGAGAGCGCAGCGCTGCGCCGGCCAGAAGGCGAAGCTGTCGCCGATGAGTAGCTGCATGAGCGCTGCACCGACTGGGTATATTCTTCTAAAGTCCCATGTCGCGCTTGTGTTTTAGGATCATATTATGAGTTTGGTATTTGATGTTCTTCCAGGAACGCGCGAGGTCTCGCTCTTGCCGAAATGCAGCTATGCATTCCAGCATCGTGGGACATTTCAGTGTCCTGATGGTCGAGCCCATTTGCCGTTCGATCGCCTCAGTTTTGTTCTTCGACCAAGCTGTTCACCCAGAAGATGGTTGGGACGCCTGTCCGAGAAGCCACCACGTCGATAACCGAGGCCAGTGCTGGTAAAGCCGACGGCCATATTTCAAGAGTCCGAATAAACCGCTCCAATGCGCAATACGACCAGGGTCGCTGTGCCATTTCTGACGTAAATGAACATAAAGGGGAGACACGGATAGAGACGCTGCCACCACGCCAGTGATCACCGTATAGGGAAAGAGGTTCATAGCAGCGACGGCGAATTTGTTATCGGGTGGGCGGCGGTCGGAGGTCGGCGTTAGGTGGTCTTCGAGTCAGTACTGAATACGAACTGACGCACCGTCCGGCGGGAGACCCTGACCTCGGCTCGGGCCATCACGCGACAGAACACCCGTTTGACATATAAGGACACCGGCACTGGCGGCCGAGCGGAACGGCCGCGCGAGCCGCGCTAAAAGTACCGGTGCACCTAGCCGCAGTGCCGAACGAAGCCGCAACCGCCGAATGAACAGCTTTACATTATCGCAACCTTCTCGTACCCGAAAAAAACGCATTTTTTTTAATTCCCACAACATAAAGCTTACTCGATAAACACGAAACAATTAGCCGGGGTCATCTGGCTCCGGCTGTGCGGCGGCTGTGACTTCGGCCAGTAAGGGGAGTAGCGCCCCCTCGGCCCCAGCTTGACGCGCGTTTTGACCTGGACTTGCCTTGCTTACTGGATGGATTGTCTGCAGGATTGGCCCCGCAGGGGATTGGCAGTGGCTGGGGTCGCTGTTGGACTGGGTTCCTTGGGCCTTTGCCCCGCGGCGGCCCTGGCCTCGGCCAGCAAGGGGAGTAGCGCCCCCTCGGCCCCAGCTTGACCCATGCTTGCTTACGACTTGCTTTGATCGCTGGAATGACAGATGGTACGGTCCGACTTTTCTTGGTTTTCGTGGTTTTGTTTCTCTTGAGCGGTCTTTGTCTGCTTTTGCTTTGCTTCTCACTGGATGTCCGCGTTTCGTTCGATCACAGCTTTCTGATTCTTTTCCTACCTTTTTCGTTGTTTTTGCACCCGCAGGAACACAGCCGAGTTGGGCTAGTGTAAGGGGAGTGGCGTCCCCTCGGGTACCAGCCGGTTTTACTAGGCTAGGCGAGCCGACCCGTACCCCAGGACAACGGGATCCTGGAGGTTGAGCCCCCCACCGTGCGGAGCCAGTCGCGGTGGCTGGGCAACACGCCTCTTTGGCCCTGAGTTCTGTAAGGGCGGGATACTCAGTGGGGCGCCGCACTTGAGGAGCCATTCCCAGTCGTGATGCCGCCGGGGGTGGTGTCGGAGTGGTGTCGCCGGCGGGGTTCGGGCACTTGTGCTCGTCCTCCGTCGGTGGGACTGATCTGGCGCTGCCCCTGGCGGTGACTCGGCGAGGCGTCAAGGGAGGAGGCGGTATCCGACCGTGGGGGGTGGTGAGTCTCTCTCTCCCCCGCGGAAGGTGCCGCCAAGTCCCGTACAGTCAGCTCGGCCGTCCCAGGCCTTGTAGCGGCGCCGTTGCGGAGCGTCGGCGGCCGAGCTGGCGGAGACCAACTCACACTGCATGGATTCTGAACTCCCTCCCCCGACCCCTACCTCGACCTCGACCTCAACCACGACCACCTCGACCTCGGCGATCACTTCGACCTCGGCGACCACTTCAACTCCGGCCCCGCCCGGATGTCCTCGCCCCCAGACCTCGACTGAGGCAACCCCTCGGCCACCCGGTGATCTTGGGAGGCCGCTGCCTCACTTTCTGCTCATGAGCTCAACCGATCAGGATGAGTCTGGCCAGCCCGTGCCGCTCAAACTCAATCCGTTTCAAAGAGAGCAGGCACTCTCGCCTCACTGTCAGCCTCAGCGTGTAACCCAACGCCCAGACGGGACCCTGGAAATCCACCTGACGAACCAAACTGAGATCCGGAATATGCTTGCCCTCAAAGAAATATCATTCAAGGCACGTGATAAGCAGGTCCGCAAAATAGAGGTCAAAGTTGAGCCACATCCGTTCAAAAATTCAGTGCGGGGAGTGATCACATGCCCGGACCTCCGCGGCGTGGCGGACGACGAAGTCGTGGACGGAATGGAAGGGCAAGGTGTCACCCATGCCCGCCGCATCCGCCGTAAGGTGAAAGGATCTCTTATGAACACCGACTCAATCGTTTTAACTCTGAACCGCCCCACCCTCCCGCGGGAGGTCAAGGTTGGCTATCTTGTGGTTCCCATTCGTGCCTTTCTTCCGGATCCAGTCCGGTGTTTCAAATGCCAGGCCTTCGGGCACGTCTCCTCGAAGTGCCGGGGAACACAGCGCTGTGGGGTCTGCTCAGCTGAGGGGCATGGCTCTGACGCTTGCCAATCGGACAGTGTCAAATGTGCCAACTGCGGTGGCCAGCACCGGGCATGGCACCGCAAATGCCCTAAGTTTGTGTTCGAGGCTGAGGTGCGCGCATTGATGACGAAGGAGAACGTCTCCTTTCGCGAGGCGCGGGACAGGGTGCGACAGCGCACTCCCGCACCTTCGCTTTCATACCGAGATGTGGCCGCTCGGCCACCCCAACCTGCTGCAAGCCGGGTCGCCCTCGGACCTGGAGTGAGTGGTGCCCTCAGGAAGGCCGGCAATCTTCGCCAGCTTTCTGTAGCAGAGCTGATCCAGCTCCTCTCGGGGCTCATTGAGGATGACACCCCGCCGGCTCCCGCAGCCGATTCTGTGCCAGCAGCGCCTGCTGCTGATGCACGTCGCCGGGCAGAATCTGAGGATGACTGGACCGTTGTTCACCCACGGCGCCGCCCGTCGAGGCGCCAGTCTCCAACAGCCACTGTACCACCATCTCCGGGATCTGACAGGGCGATCAGCCCAGCAGTGCTGGAAACCCTGAAGCGGGGAGAGGAGGAGCGACGGGCGAGGGACGCCAAACGTGCCAGACTGGCCGAGAAGGCCAAGGAGGGGAGGCCGTCCCCAGTGGTGAACGCCCCGGCCGGCTCTCCGGCCATGCCCCCTCCCCCTCCCCCGCCTCTCCCGAGGCGGCCCCCTCCGCCGTCCCTTGGGGCGGCATCCGGAACCCTCAGCGTGCCGGATCCTGCACCCAGCCCCCCAGGCTCGGTGCTGGCCGAACGCAGGCGTTCGGCCAAGCGTGGTCCCCCGTCGCCGCCAGAGCAGGGCCCTGGCCGGGTGCGGTTTGGCAACCGAACCGTTTCAGGCCCTGTGGGACCTCGGTCCCAGTCTGCCGACGGCCGACAGAGAACTAGCCACGCGAGGATTCAATACGAATCCTCTGGGGAGGTGATTTTCTAGTCGTCTTTCTACTCAATCTTTTAAACAGTTTTATCGCCTTCTTGGGCTGTTTTACGTCTGGACGGGCTTTTAAAGCGCTTCTGCGCCTCTTTTACTGTCTTCTCCATGCAGAGTTTCTTACAGTGGAACTGTAGAGGACTCCGCAGTAGCCTTGTTGATTTACAGACGGTGATCCGTCGCGACTGTCCTCTCCTGGTCTGTCTACAGGAGACGAAGCTGAAACCAGAGCATCACCTACATCTCAAAGGGTATTCCATTTTCAGGAAGGACCTGGATACCGACTCAGTTGCTCACGGTGGTGTTCTCGTGGCTGTCAGCCATAGAGTTTCGACGAGACCAATCCCGGTCAGATCCCCACTTCAAGCGGTCGCTGTTCGGGTGGCTCTCGGTCACTGGGAGCTAACCTGTTGTTCACTGTACTGCCCACCAGGGGAGTCTCTCCCTGTGCAGGATCTTCGTATGTTACTGGCAGAGCTACCTCAGCCAGTTTTGATTCTAGGCGATTTTAACTCTCACCACTCTGCATGGGGATGTCAGACAGTTTGCACCCGTGGTCGACTTTTAGCATCTTTTATTGGCGATGAGGACTTATGCGTCCTTAACTCCGGTGCTCCAACTCATTTTACTCTACCTTCTGGCCAGACATCAGTTCTAGATCTCAGTCTTAGCAGTCCGCAGCTCGCTCCTCTTTTCACGTGGCGCGTTGCTGCGCACCCAATGGGCAGCGACCATTTTCCGATCTGGCTGGACCTCCGGGAGCATGGCTCAGTTGGCTGTCGGCCACCCAGGTGGAACTTAACGAAGGCAGACTGGACCGAATTCGAGGCGAGACTGACAGAGTCATTCTCAGATGTTCCAACATACAGTTTGTCAGTCGATGATTTCACGTCCAAACTCGTCGAGGCTGCCGAAGCCTGCATACCCCGCAGTTCCGGTATGCCCCGACGACCACCAGTTCCGTGGTGGAGTGATGCCTGTTCTGATGCAATTCGTGCCCGAAAGCGTGCCTACCGTGCCTTTCAGCGGAATAGTTCCACGGCCAACATGATAGCTTTTAAGAGAGCCAGAGCGGTTGCCAAGCGCACTATCAAAGAGGCCAAGATCTTATCTTGGAAACGATATGTCAGCACTCTTAATCGTTTTACTCCAATCGGCGAAGTATGGTCGCGCATAAAGCGCATCTCGGGCCGGCACTCCTCTGTACCCTTACCCGTGCTGAAGGTGGATGGAAGGGACATCATGGAGCCAAACGCCGTTGCTTCGGAGATAGGCCGCGCCCTCTATCGGCGGTGTGGTGATGAGTCCCTCGACGAATCCTTTGTCAGGCACCGCTCGTCTTGTGAAGCTTCTGGGGTCAATTTTAGCACCTCTGACGTTTTGAGCTACAACGATACTTTTACAATGGTTGAGCTCAAGTCAGCTATAAGCTGTCTTAAATGTGTCGCAGAAGGCCCGGATTCTGTCCACAATGAGATGCTTCGCCATCTCCCTCCGGTTGCTCTGGATGCTCTCCTTCAGCTGTTCAACCTCCTATGGATGACGGGTGTTTACCCAAACTCCTGGCGGGAGGCAGTTGTCATCCCTGTTCTAAAAGCAGGGAAGAGCGGTTTGGACCCTCTGCACTACCGCCCAATTGCGCTCACATCCGCCGTTGGAAAGCTGTTGGAAAAGCTGGTGAATATCCGACTTACCTGGCATCTGGAGCGGCACGGACTTCTTGCCAATTCTCAGTGTGGTTTTAGAAAGCACCGGAGTACTGTCGACCACGTTCTTACTCTTGACTCAGTTGTCCGCTCGAATTTTAAACAAGGTCGTCAAGTAGGCGCCTTGTTCTTCGACATTGAAGCAGCGTATGATACCACTTGGCGATTCGGTATCTTACAGAAGCTGCATAAGCTAGGCATTCGAGGCACGATGGGTCATTTTCTAAGCAGTTTTCTTGGTGATCGTTTCTTCCGTGTTCGTGTGGGCAACCAGTTATCTGAGCGGTTCGCCCAGATTAATGGAGTCCCACAAGGCGGTGTGCTCAGCGTGACGCTTTTTGGTGTCATGATCAACGACATTGAAAAGGTCCTCTCTCCAGCCATCGGCCGCGCTCTTTACGTCGATGATTTCGCTATTTGGTGCAGTGCGGCGTCGACTCGATCAATGGAGCGACAGCTGCAGATGGCAGTTGCTCGAGTGGAGGCATGGGGCAAGGAGAACGGCTTCCGGTTCTCCTCTGCAAAGACGGTAGGCATGCAGTTTTCCCGTAAGCGTCGCCCCACTGCACCCATGGTGGTGAGGCTCTACCGTGAAGCCATACCAGTGGTTGCGGAGGCCAAGTTCCTTGGCATGACTCTTGACTGCCGACTCACATACCGAAGTCACATAAAGTGTCTCCGTGACAGATGTCTTAAAGCTCTTGACATTCTGAAGTGTGTCGCTCGCATGTCCTACGGCGCTGACCGTAGTACGCTACTCCTTCTTTATCGGTCTCTGGTGCGGTCCCGTCTGGACTATGGATCTTTTATCTATGACAACGCTGCATCCTCATCCAAGCTTATCCTTGACACTGTCCACCACGCAGCGATTCGCATTGCGACTGGTGCTTTCCGAACTACTCCTGTCGTCAGCTTGTTAGCTGAGGCGAACGAGCCCCCTCTGGCCTTACGAAGGCAGATGTTGGGCATGCGATACGCCATCAAACTTCGTCAGTTCCCTTCCCATCCTGCTCACGGACCGGCTTTCTCCAGGTCGCTCTTAGCAGTCTTTGATGGCGACGAGAGGAGCCGCTCTCGAGTTTTCTGCACCCGAACGGCCGATCTCCTCCGAGATTGTGGCCTAAGCACTCGGGACATCATGCGAGTTGTTATCCTGCCTGAACCGCCTTGGAGGTTATCTGTCCCCTCTGTGGACCTAACCCTATCAGGCACACGGAAAGACCAAATTCTGCCTCTGGCCTTCAAGGCGAAGGCATTGGAACATATTGAATCATATTCAGGCCATGCCGTGGCATACACCGATGGGTCCAAGTCGGACCTCGGTGCTGGCTGTGCCTTCGTCTGCGGCGACGCTGTGCGATGTTTTACTTTACCTAAACATGCATCCGTTTTTACCTGCGAATTGGTCGCCGTCCTCAAACTTTTGTGTTTTATCCAGATTCATCCCGCTCGGTCATATCTTGTCCTCTCCGACTCATTGAGCGGACTCCAGTCCTTGACACAATTCTATCCACTTGACCCCCTCGTACAGGAGATTCTTCTCCGTTTGACGGCTCTCGACCGAGAGGGTACCTCAGTGACTTTTTGCTGGATTCCTAGCCATGTTGGTATAGCTGGCAATGAGCGGGCGGACCGTGCTGCGAACCATGCGGCGCGGCAGCCCTGCTCCCGCCGGTTCCCTCTACCGGCCAGGGACTTTTTCCCTGCTGTGAGCTCATTCTTCCGCGGAAAGTGGCAGGAGGATTGGAGCAAATGTCAGACAAACAAGCTGCTACGCATCAAACCGGGTTTGGCAACCTGGTTGTCTGCGTCGCGCAAGTCGCGTCGAGAGGAGGTTATCCTCTGTCGGCTTCGCACAGGGCACACTTTCGGTACCCATGGACACCTTATTGGCGTCGGCCCAAGACCTGTTTGTGCGAGATGTGGCGACAGACTCTCCGTCCGACACGTTTTTCTGGAGTGTCCGAGACTGGAAGCTGAGCGGCTGAAGTTTCTGGGCCTGCGCGGAGCCCGGCTTTCTTTGAGAGCAGTCTTAGGTGACGAGTCCTCTTTGCTAGACTCTTCTCGTCTCTTTTCGTTTATTGCGGCCTCCGGCCTTCAGGTGATTTTTAACGCCCGACACTGAGGAAGTTAAATAAGAAATGGGCGCGATATAGCCTCGCAGCTGGTGCGCCCTGTCACTCCAAATCATCATCATCAAACACGAAACAAAATATTCATCGTATAACACGTGCACTGTTAACCATTGTTCGTAATCAAACACCTGTCACGAGACATGGAACTGGTAGGTATTACAGTCACCTACATCGAACCGCTGAACCTCAGTCGGATGGGCAGGTGCTGTGGGTCCGCCAGCTTCCCTCTAAGTCCGCGTCCTCCAGAGACCTGTATTGGCTGGCTGCCCGGCACCGACTGACCTAGCCGGCCAGGAAATGGTCGGCGGTCACAAGATCGCGTGATCACAGAGGAGGGCCACTCGCTGATTCCAGGACAAAAAGTCAAAAGACAAAATGTCAAAAGACAAAAAGTCAAATGCAAAAAGTCAAAATGGATAAAAGTCAAATGGAAAAAAGTCAAATGGATAAAAGTCAAAACGGATAAAAGTCAAAAGACAAAAAGTCAAATGGCAAAAAGTCAAAACGTCCAAAAGTCAAAAATGCAAAAAGTCAAATGGCAAAAAGTCAAAATGGCGAAAAGTCAAAAACGCAAAAAGTCAAATGGCGAAAAGTCAAAATGGCAAAAAGTCAAAAACGCAAAAAGTCAAAAGCAAAAATTCAAATGGCAAAAAGTCAAAATGGCGAAAAGTCAAAAACGAAAAAAGTCAAAAGCAAAAAAGTCAAATGGCAAAAAGTCAAAATGGCGAAAAGTCAAAAACGCAAAAAGTCAAAAGCAAAAAGTCAAATGGCAAAAAGTCAAAAAACGCGAAAAGTCAAAAGACAAAAAGTGAAAAAACGACAACTAATATTGATCCGCAACCTAATATCGGAAACTCACGTCAGCCGGCGTCGGGGTCGGTTCAATTTTAGTGACTCCGACTCCGGCCAAAAGTACTGACTCCGACTCCGCAACCCTGCCCAGGGGTTAGCAGAATTTCGTAAATTCTCCGCGCGTATATGTATGTATATGTTTCGGGTGCAGTTCCTGCCGTCGTGAAACAAGTAGCTGCATCATCATAATGCATTGTCAGTAATCTCACCAACACCATGCGC
This sequence comes from Amphibalanus amphitrite, assembly GCF_019059575.1. Lineage (NCBI taxonomy): Eukaryota > Metazoa > Arthropoda > Thecostraca > Balanomorpha > Balanidae > Amphibalanus > Amphibalanus amphitrite. The sequence continues at coordinate 411,311 of NW_024881668.1, forward strand.
ATCGGACATTCCCGGCTGACAGCTGACACGCCGGCGGTGGCCACTACAGCGTGAAGTTATGCGCCACTGCTCGCAGGTAGTCGGCCATGGCCACCTCTCCGTTGCGTCGCCGCTCCGCCAGCGCCTGCAGGCGGTCACTGATCACCTGCCAGCGCGGCCGCCGATGGCGCTCGGCGCCTCGAATGTGAATTTTGATCACCTCACTCCGCCAATGATCTTCCTCCTGGCTGAGGTGGCGCAGAAGCTTGTAGACATTCGGGTGGGCACAGTTATGCTGACCAGCTGCGTGAGGCAGGACCGGCGAGGATGTGGACAGTGCTGCGGCCGGTGATCGGGGCGGGGAAGAGTGCCACTGCTGCTGCGCCAGCGTGCACGCCGGAAGCGCTCAACGCGTATTATGTGAGCGTGGGCCCCACCACCGCAGCCAGCGTCCCTGCCCCGCTGCTGCGGACCCCGGTACCTGTCAGAATCCCTCGCGTACTCACATGTTCCTTACAACTTCAGTGGGTAGGGTACGTTGCGCTGTATAATATTTTTCAAAAGATGAAAAGATCGATGCTTCGACCTTTATCCTTTTGTCTTTTTATTTCAGACTTTGACTTCGACTTTTCTATTTTATACTTTTTTCATTTTTTGACTTTTTGTCTTTTGACTTTTACCCGTTTTGACTTTTTGATTTTGACTTTTTGTCTTTTGACTTTATTCCGTTTTGACTTTTTTGTCTTTTGACTTTTACTCGTTTTGACTTTTTGTCTTTTGATTTTTTCCGTTTTGACTTTTATCCTTTTGACTTCTTGCATTTTTGATTTTTTGTCTTTTGACTTTTACACGTTTTGACTTTTTGCTTTTGACTTTTTGTCTTTTGACTTTTTTCCGTTTTGACTTTTTTCCGTTTTGACTTTTTCATTTTTGACTTTTTGTCATTTGACTTTTTGCGTTTTTGACTTTCGCACATTTTGACTTTTTGCTTTTGACTTTTTGTCTTTTGACTTTTATCCGTTTTGACTTTTATCTTTTTGACTTTTATCCCGTTTGACTTTTTGCATTTGACTTTTTGTCTTTTGACTATTTGTCTTTTGACTTTATTCCTTTTGACTTTTTGTCCGGTTACCCCACTCGCTACAGTGCGGACAGGCCGGCACGGGACTTGATACCACTCAGACACCACACACTGGAACTGGGGTGGACAAGATCCCCTTGGAACCAGTCCGCGCACTCGGCACGGATCCAGTGACGTCCCACTGCTTCTTCTTGATGAGGCAGCGCCCCAGGGAGCGAACTGGATACTGGCCTCAGTGTGGGTCGCCGGTGTGGCAGCGCCCCAGGGAACGAACTGCCTCAGTGTGGATCGCCGCCACCGAGCACCGACTCCTTAGCGGCGCGCTCCAGATGATAAGCGGTTGTTTTTTCCCAGGCCAGCCCGGCCAACTCGCCATCCAGGAGCAGTAGCGGTCCCAGGACCAGGATCCGACGCGTTCGCGTCAGCAGCATCTCCTCGGTTCGTTGAATGTTTATGCTGCAGGTGGATATTAAGCCCGGATGGAGATTGCTGCCACCGGTGAAGCGACTGTGAACGTTGTTGGCGCTAACCCAGTATACACTATGCAGCTATCCTCGCGGGAGCTGATGCGAGGTCGCCGTCATCTCCCGGTGGTGGAGATCCAGCTCCAGTCAGGAGAAGGTGCTCTGGACGGTGGCGCCACCCCGTCATCGGTTCATTGCCACGTCGTTTTTCATCCGAGAGGAAGTCATCTGCAAACGTGAACTGTCCGAACGTGACTTCAGGGTTGGCGCTGGGGCGGGAGAACTGCCGTCGCAGAACCTGGTTCGACAGGCGCCGCCTGCGCCGGTACACCGCAACCGACACATCACGGGCTCGAAGGCGAGAACGCAGCGGGAGCAGCATCACGACCGCTCAGCCAGCACCGGCTGCCAGCATGCCCATGGTCAGCCCTTAATGAAGTACAACCTCCGCAGCACAACCCTCACCAGTTTTGTTAACCCCTCCCGGCACCGCTGGTAGGTGCTCAGTGGTCCGAAGTTCCCCTTTCAGTTCTGCTTCTCCTTCCGGTCCCTCTCTCGCCACCAGTTCATCTTCCGCGGCACGGCCTCACTGAGGGCCCGCAGTAGCAGCTCGGACCGCAGCAGAAGCTCGGCCGGCCGCTCCGCCGGCGGCCGCAGCAGCTACCGGCACCACCAGGCGGCCACCGCAGCCGGGTCACCCAGCAGGGACTCCATGTCAGATTCGGTGAGGAGCCGGGTGAGCGGCGTCACGTCGAGCGTGACGACGTCACGGACCGGTGACATCATTGGCTCGCCGCCCGCCAGATCCGCGGGGTTCACCACGCTCCAGGCCATGTACAGGTAGCACTGCTGTTGGTGTGTCCCCGAGTACATGTGGTGGTACACTCGGGGGCAGAGTGATGTTCCACCACTCCCTACCTATCGGGCTCCCATGGCTCAGCACTGGCTGCTGCCAGTGGCAGCACTGGCAGCACTGGCACTGGCAGGCAGTGCTGATCAGTGCTGAGGGCAGGCAACACTGGCAGCAGCGAGTGCTGAGCCATGGGAGCCCGATGGGTAGGGAGTGGTGGAACATCAATCTGCCCCCGAGTGTACCACTGGAGCGGGCGAGGGGGTGTGGGGCACCGGCCAGGCGGGGGATGGCGTAACTCCACCAGCTCTCCCAGCAGGGAGCCTCGGGGCGGAAACGGATGCCTTCAAACACAGCCAGCCGGAGGAGCGTCCGCCCAGACAGAGCCGCAGGACGGAGCCTCTGAGAGCGGTTCCGTCCCGCCTTCCAGCAGGATGTTCAGGTCCCACAGATCCTCACAGGAGGCCATCAGGAGGGGTGTTAGGTGCTCCCTCACCAGACTGAGGGAGCCGGTACTGAAGAGCTGAAACACGTAGGTATTTTCACCAAATATAAGCAGCACAAATGTCTAGGAAGCAAATGTGAAATTGCACTTTTTGTAAGAAAAGGAATAAAAAATGGTCCGAAGGTTGGGACTTTAAATGTGAAAAACGCCCGCCCGCCGACAAACGCAAACACCGCAGAAAAGCGCAAAATGAACGCCCGAAACACCGTCGCAAAAGTCGCAAAAAGAAATCAAGCGCCCCGACCGCTGCAAACCGCAAACAACGCCGCAAACGCCGCAAAATAACCGCCCGCATCGCACGCTGTAATAATGTTCGTGATAAAAATGCAACGTTTCACTTGTCACGTTATATTTGAATGTCCGAGATAGGCCAGTGATAATGACGGGTAAAAGAGACCGGCGAGGGAGCGGCCCTCGCACGGCCGACCAAGTCTGAGACCGAGACTGACTGCGACTGACTACCCGGCGGCGGCTGGCGCAATCGACGGCTCCGAGTAGAGGTCGCCTCGGTCGTACAAGCTCTGACAATGTTACATTTTACAACGCGAAGTCCTCACATAAAATTAGCTGAATGTTTGCTAATTTTATGTGGAACTGATTAAAACGGGCACAACGAGAGGTCCGAACTAAATGACATTCCATTAGTACACTACCTACCTACCTAAAACAATCTACCTACCTAATAGCACACTTTAACCTAGCACATAGCATAATATATAACACAATACATTCAAATGCAACACCATACAATACAATGAGCACACGTGCAATCACTATTTTCCCATGTTCCCAATTTGTTGTAGTCCTTGTAGTAGAGTTCCTTTCCCGAAATGTCCGACCTTAGCACCGTCCGCGATATTTTGTTTATAGTCCGGATCTAAAATTAAATGTCTCACCCGTTTTGTCCAATTGCGCATTCACTTTCAGCCATCATGTTCCTCGCAGTCACTCTATTGTTTCCTTTTACCTCACTCACTCGCTAGGTGGCGTTTGTCTTTAGAGCACGCAGCGCTAGGTGGCGCTCGCATCGTTCACAACGCTAGGTGGCGTTTGTCCGCAACCGCTAGGTGGCGCTGTGAGGGCAACGGCGGGCAGCATCGCGACGGCGAACTTGTCTCGACTTAGGTACGTCAGCGAGCGCCTAGCGCCGGCCAGTCGAGGCAGAAAGCGAGCGAAGTTGTGCAGGGCAAAGCATAGTGACGACCGCAGCAGTGCGGCGGCAGCGGCAGCCTCGCGACGGCGAACTTGCTTCGGCTTACGTCGGGCGTGCGCGCGTGCCAGCCGAGCGGTGAAGCGTGCGATGAGAATGGTGACCGGCGATGACACGGATGCCCCCCCCCCCCCCGATGTTGTCAGATGACCGGTGTCAGTTCGTTGTTCGGCGGCTCCCAGCGACGTCAGCAGTGTTTGGGGTGTCAGTCAGTCTGACACCGGACGTCACGGGGCCGGCCGGCGCTGACATTTGTCAACAGCGCCGCTGGCTCGGGTGGCGAGTCCAGCGCTGACGAACCAGTCATCGGAGCCATCCGGTAGAGGTCGCCGCGTTCACACCCTGCCGGCTGGAAACCGGGTATAAGCATATCTTGTCGGGTTGGTGCGCAACAGGAGGCTTTGTGTCGTCTGGTGACGGGGTTGAATCGGGACGACTGTCTTTGTTCGGACAGGCGGTGCTGACTGGTCGGGTCAGGTCATTGAGCGTTGCAGCGTCGGTCGGGTCTTGGGGCGTCACAGCTGAGCCAGGGGCAGGATTCGAGTCGGGGATGTAACGGCGTAGCAGGACAGAAGGGCAAAGACTTAGACCCGAAATCCGCGAAACACATTTACATTTACTACTTATTAAACGGTGACGTAGAAGTCTAAACCATTGACAAAATGACATGAAATTAAAACAATTTATGGAGATAAAGGACAACAAGCTTTCATGATTAATTCCAATAATTATATTCAAAATACATTTACAGCCATTGTGCTTCGAAAAGTCACACAATCGGTACTCAAGTTTTGATGCTAGTTTCCACGTCGTTCGGGTCTCAATGGGCAGGTTGATTCGCCAGAAGTCGTAGGTGGCGTATAGAGAGGCACGTGGGAAGAAGAGAACGTTGGTCGAAGCAGTGTCCAGCAAGAACGACAGAGAGCCAGGATGAACAGTTTCGCCCACATCTCTGAAACACACATACAAAATACATCAGAAAATACGAACATGTTAGTGCACACAACACATCGGAAAGCTCACTAGCCATCAGCGTCAAATCGAAAACGCACACATATTGCACGACGGCACACTGGCCTACTTTTAAAGCTCAACTCTTGAAAACATGACGTCCCTACTGTAATTACTCGCGGCGTATCTGCGCTGCGTCCAGTCGCAGATGGAGCTCGTCAGCTCGTCAGAGAGTCTAACTCTCAGCACTTCACTAAAACTCTCGACGGTCATTATCCTACGGATCGGCTCACTAACAGATAGCACAAGCGTCACCGACCGGTGACACTCAAGGCCATGTACACTACAGGTAACACTGCTGTTGGTGTGTCCCCGAGTACATGTGATGATACCACTGGAGCAGGTGGGGGCCGCGCGGGCCAGGCGGGGGATGCCGTAACTCCACCAGCTCTCCCAGCAGGGAGCCTCGGGGCGGAGACGGATACCTTCAAACACAGCCAGCCGGGGGAGCAGCCATACCAGACGGAGCCCGTTGACGGGCCTCCCGTTGGCCTCGGCCGACAGGCGAACGGTGCTTGAAAAAGGTCCACGATCTCCTAAGATCCTCATCTTCCGGAGCGCAGACAGGGAGCTGAGCTCTCTGTCGCCCTTCCAGCGGAAGGATGGCTGCGACCGGTTTGGTTCGATAGTTCGTTGTGACCGGATGCGTGATGGCGCGCTGGAGGTCGAGTTCAGGAAAAGCGAGGAGGCGGCGAAAGCATTGGACGCTACTCGCTTCGTGTTCTCCGAGGGACGGGCATCCGGCCGGAGGCTCGTTTCCATCCCGCTTACAGTGGAGCCCCACCGTTCTAAGAACTCCTCACGAGGGGTCATTAACTGTTTCGATTTGAGGGGAGTGAGCGACGAGGATATTGCGGACGGGCTCGCCGATTTCGGCGTGACAGCGGCTCGCCGCATCATGACGAAGAGAGGCACGGTCTCGACCAACAACATCATTCTGACATTTGACTCTACCGACTTGCCGAGTGAGATTCGCGTGGGCTACGTGAAGGTTCGCGTGCGGCCTTTCGTCCCAGCGCCCATGCGCTGCTTCCGCTGCCAACGTTTCGGCCACACAAAGGACAACTGCCGAGGAAGACCCACGTGCTCCAAGTGTGCTTCGCAGGACCACACTGACGAAACCTGTGACTCGGAGACCCCCCGATGCGTCAACTGCGGAGAGGGGCAGACGCCGCACTCCGCGTATGATAGGTCTTGCCCTGCATACGTCAAGGAGAAAGAGATCATGACCATCAAGGCTACCAGAAATCTGTCTTTCAAAGAGGCCCGGGAGGTGTACAACCAGAGTCACCCGAAGACCTCGTATGCCCAGAAGGTGAGAGTCACAAACTCTACCGATGCCTCCCAGATGAGCGTAGCACAGCTCGTGCAGCTTCTCAAACGATTCGGCCTCACCGTCGTAGCCACTGGTGACTCAGCGGACAACACGGCGCCTCGTGCGCCGCCGAGCAACACAGAGCAGGCTGCTCAAGAGTCAGTGTGGGGTCCACCCAGTCCCGCTCCAGCCGCGAACGGTAATGGAGACGATTGGACCGTCGTCCAGCGCCGACAGGGTGGTCGGCGCCCCCCGGCGCAGGGTAAGGCGCCACCCACCCCGCCCCGCCCCCGACCGTCTACGGCGGTGCAGGAGGCTCTGCGGCGGGGGGAGGAGGAGAGAAGGGCACGTGAGGCGAGGAGGGCTCGCCTCGTCCAGAAGGCCCTCGAGGCTAAGGAAGCCTCGTCTGCCGACTCCGCCTCCGGGAGTGCCAATGCGGCTGTCGCCGCTGACACCCCGGAGACACCTGAGGCGGGGACTCGGCCCATCATGGGCCCCCCGCCGCCTCCTCCACCTCCGCAGCGGCGGCCACCACCGCCGCTGCCAGAGACGCCTGTGTCGAGGACACAGGCCGCCGCCTCGACATCCCCGTCGGGGCGGCAACAGCCCTCCGCGGCTCCAGGGCGCCTCGCCAAGCGGCAGACGCCCCCGAGCTGGTCACCTTCGGAGGGCGACGCCCCCCGGTCGAAAAGGCCCCAGCCGGGCCCGAGCCATGCCCGATCTGCCTCTGCTGAAGGGAGGCTTCACCGAGAGGGCTCAGGGCACCCCCGTATCCGTTACGGGGGGAGCGCCTCCTCGGAGTTAGAGGACCTAGTCTAGTCTTTCAGTCTAGTCATTTCCTCTTTTATCCTTTTATCTTTTTCGCGCTATTGCGCTTTTTTACCAGGTGCATTTCTCTCGGTGCTTTTTACCTTTTTTTGTGGTCAGTCAGGTATCTGTGTGCGCCTTTGCCTCATGTTATACGCGCCCTTTTTGCGCCTTTTTAACCACGCCTTTTATTCTACAGTGGAACTGTAGAGGCCTCCGGGCCAACTACCAGGACCTACAGTCTCTTATCCGTTGGCGCACACCCCTTGTTTTAGGTCTCCAGGAGACCAAGCTAGCGCCAAACGTTACCTTTGCCATCAAGGGTTACTCTGTTTTTAGAAGAGACTTAGACACCCCGACCATTGCCCATGGAGGTGTACTTTTGGCAGTGCACCACAGTGTGCCCGCACGTCTGGTTCCGCTGCAGACTCCTCTGCAGGCGGTAGCCGTTAGAGTTGATTTCAACCACCGGGAGCTGACAGTTTGTTCTTTATACCTTCCACCAGGTATAGCGCTCCCGGTGGTTGAGCTGCATCGACTTGTCGATGAGCTTCCACCTCCGGTCCTGGTAGTCGGCGATTTTAATGCCCATAGCCTGGCGTGGGGATGCGACACGACTGGCACTCGTGGTCGACTTTTAGAATCTTTTATCCGCGATGAGGCGCTGTGTATTTTAAATACAGGACAGCGCACCCATTTTACAACACCCTCCGGTCAAACATCGGCTCTGGACCTGAGCTTAGTCAGTCCGCGACTAGCTCAGCTTTTTACCTGGTCCGTCCATGACGATCCACTCGGGAGCGACCACTTCCCAGTGTGGCTGGAGCACCAGGAGTCCCCAGTGTCAGGCAACCGTCCACCCAGGTGGAATGTTCGGAAGGCCGACTGGGGCGAATTCCAGGCCGCCGTAGAGGCCACGGTTTTATCCAGAGCCGACGCCTCTGTGATGTCTACAGAGGATTTTACATGTTTACTCATTGACTCCGCAAACGGGTGCATACCCAAGACGTCGAGTCAGCCTCGTCGTCCTCCGGTCCCGTGGTGGACCAAGGAATGCGGAGATGCGATTCGTGCCAGGAAGCGCGCTTTTAGAAAGTTTGACCGGAGCAGTACTACTGAGAACCTCATCGCTTTTAAGAAAGCGCGGGCTTTTGCCCGTCGCGTTTTAAAAGAGGCAAAGGCTGTTTCATGGCGCACGTACGTGAGTTCCTTAAACCGTTTTACTCCTACGACCCAGATATGGGCACGCATGAAGCGCATTGAAGGCCGGTTCAGCTCTGTTCCGCTTCCGGTTTTAAGAGTGAACAACACGGACATATCCCACCCTTTAGACGTCGCAGAGACGATAGGCCGTGCACTCTATCAGCGCTGCCGAGGAGAGCCGTCCTCACGACCTGCACCAGCCGCCGTGGACTTCAGCACAGCTGAAAATTTGGTGTACAACGAGCCTTTCTCTATGGCTGAGCTCACGTCTGCCATCAGCTCGTTGCGCAGCGTCTCAGAAGGTCCGGATGCTGTCCACAACGACATGCTCCGTCATCTCCCGGCGGTTGCCCTCGAGGCGCTGCTAGCAACTTTCAATTCGCTTTGGGAGAATGGCACTTTCCCTGAGACCTGGCGGGAAGCCACTATCATTCCTATCTTGAAGGCTGGCAAGTCGGGACACGACCCTCTCCACTATCGGCCCATCTCTCTCACATCATCGCTTTCAAAGCTGATGGAGAAGATGGTCAATGTGCGTCTTAGCTGGTTTCTGGAACATCACGGTGTTTTTACAAACGCCCAGTGCGGTTTTAGAAAGCACCGCAGCCCTGTTGACCACATTTTAGCCCTCGACACCGAGATACGCACCTGTTTTACTGCAAAGAAGCACCTTGGAGCATTGTTCTTTGATATTGAGGCGGCCTATGATACAGTGTTACGACACAGAATACTTTCCAAAGTACACAAGTACGGCATACGCGGCCGGATGGGCCTCTTTATCAAGAACTTTTTATCGGGTCGTCGGTTCAAAGTCCGTGTTGGCAGTTGTCTTTCGAGCAGTTTTACGCAAGAGAACGGAGTTCCCCAAGGCGGAGTTCTCAGTGTGGCGCTGTTCGCTGTGGCGATCAATGATATTGGCGACAAACTTGCACCATCCATCGGCAGATCGCTATTTGTCGATGATTTCGCGATCTGGCTTTCTGCCACGACCGCCCGTCACGTTGCCAGACAGTTGCAGCTCGCTGTAACCCGTCTAGAGAGGTGGAGCGACGACAACGGCCTTCGTTTTTCAACAACAAAGACCGTCGCTATGCACTTTTGCCGCCGCCGCTGCGACGACTTAGCCTTGGGAATCAAGCTCCGTGGACAGGTGATTCCTACTCGGCCGGTGGCGAAGTTTCTTGGGATATTTTTTGACAGTCGTTTGACGTATAGAGAACATTTTAGAACGCTTCGGGAACGATGTTTTAAATCCCTGAACGTTTTAAAATGTGTCGCCCGCACATCTTATGGCGCGGACCGCAGGACGCTCCTTCTTTTATATCGGTCGATCGTCCGATCGAAACTGGATTACGCATGCTTTGTTTACGACTCTGCCAGCGAATCCAGTAAAAAGGCTCTTGACTCCGTGCACCACGCGGCGCTACGTGTTGCCACAGGTGCATTCCGCACGTCGCCCAAGAGCAGCCTCCTCGCCGAGGCACACGAACCGCCACTATCTCTCCGCCGTCAGATGCTGAGGATGAGGTACGCACTGAAACTCCGCCAGTTCCCAGGACATCCGACGTATCCGTACGTCTTTTCTCCTGATTTTAATCGTCTTGACAGAGTTCGACAATCGGTCTCCTTCGGATTGCGCATAAAAGAGCTCTTTTCTACAGTCAACATAGAGTTCCGTGAAGTGCGACGTACGTGGGGTACGCCCTCTCCGCCATGGAAATACGCTCCAGCGCAAGTAGACCTCACGCTCTCTGAGGTCAAGAAGGACGACCTGCTGCCATGTGTGCAACGAGCACGGACATTGGAACACATTGCGTCATACGACGGTTTCATCTCGGTGTTTACAGACGGCTCGAAAACGGAGGACGGCGTCGGCTGCGCTTTCGTGGCTGGTCGCGACACGCGCACTTTTTCATTGCCTTCCTCTGCCTCCGTTTTCTCATCCGAGCTCGTTGCAATCGAGAAGGCGTTGTGTTTTATCGAGGTGTCTGACAACTTGTCTTACCTCATTTTATCGGATTCTCTCAGCAGCCTGCTGGCTATACGGAGGTTTAACCCAGACAATCCGATAGTCCAAGACATTTTATCTCGGCTCACGTCGGTGGAGCAGTCAGGCAAAACTATTAAGTTTTGCTGGATTCCAAGCCATGTGGGTGTAACTGGCAATGAGCTCGCCGACGCGGCCGCGAGACGCGCGGCCGCGGCTCTATGCCTTCGGCGTTTGCCCCTGCCGGCTCGTGATTTTTACCCAGCCATCCAAACCTTCACGATGTCAAGCTGGCAGGCAGAGTGGCATCTCCAAGGATCTGGGAAGCTGCGGAGCGTAAAGCCTACCTTGGAGCCCTGGCAGTCTTGCTTCCAAAGCAACAGGCACCAGGAAGTGGCCCTCTGCAGATTACGTATTGGTCATACGTACGCGACTCATGGCTATCTCCTCCGTGGAGAGGAACAACCCACATGCAGTCGGTGTGCCGTGCCTCTCACTGTCTCTCACGTGCTTTTATCTTGTCCTCTCGCTGAACCGAACCGGACACGCTATCTCGGGCGCATCGCTCCGGATACCACTATCCGCCACCTTCTGGGTGACGACTCACCCTGGGTTTTATCCGGCAACATTTTCTCCTTTATCCGTTCGATCAACTTCCAAGTGATTTACTCGACCTGACATTAAATCCAACTAGTCCTCTCTAGTCCTTACATCTAGTCAGTTGTCTAGGACGACACTCTTGCGCTGCTTTATCTTACCTTGCTCTTTTATATCGAGTCTTTTACTTTTTAGTCTTCGTATCTAGAGGTTCTCTCTTTTGACACACTTGTTTTATTAAAACGACGTTATGGGCGCAAAATGACCTAAGTAGTCGGCGCGCCCTAAAGCCCCAATTAACAAACAAACAATGATCCGAGAGCACAGTGCTGCGCTGCCCAGAAGGCGAAGCTGTCAAAGCCAAGTTTTTGGTACTGAGTGCAGATGCATCTACTGCTGTTGGCCGGCCGCGGGTTCTTCAGCGGCGGCAGGCTCCTGGAGCACACGGGAGGCGACCGCGAGGAGATCCCGCTGCGCAGTTGGATACGTGTGCCGCCGGTTTCGCTGCTCGTAGCGCTGCTCAACCACGTTCACGGAGTGGCGCCGGTAAAACGCCAGCAGCCCGCTCTGGTACAGGTTCAGCTGGCCGCGCTCCTCCAAGTAAAACCTCATGGACGCGTTGCCTGTGTGTTACTGCATGCCCGCCGCCACATCGCGAAGCTTTAGGACCACGGAGGGCAACGGCCTGGTGAATGTCATCGTCGGGTGGTTTTCTAGAAAGTGTCGGATGGCAGACACTTTGGGGGCGACCCGCTGTGCCGCCATGTAATCAACCATCGAAAGTTCAAGTGCTGTCCTGGGTCCTGGGTCTCGCACTGGCTCCAGCGGCGCCGCCTGCTCCGCGAACCACTGGTCCGCCTCGTCGTTCTGAAGGCATATGACGTCCATCTCGTTCTCCGAAATGAGAAGGCATCAGCAAACACAACAAAAATGGGTGTTTTCCAAGGACATCCTGACAAGTAAAACAAAGACAGCGTAAAAGAAACGGGATAATTATGAAATGTGTAGAGTAATATTGCAAATGAGTAGGTATGAATTGCATGCGTCGGAGCCCTCTCCGCACTGGTACTTCCCGCCCTGTATGAGTCGGACACTAATACGTACTCTAGTATGCGTCACCAATTGTTTGGGTCGTTCAATGTTGGACGGGAAGTCAGTGAGCCCTATGTGGTGAAGTCGGGGGATGCCTCCAGGCGGTATACTTTTGTCACGGGTCTCCTTGTTTGACGACCCCGCAATGATATGATAGCAGCTCTCGGGATTCCATCCCGTCCACGAATGAGAGCTAATACACGAGCCAGTGGTCAACGACCTCTGCTCCCTTCCCCGTGCACTAGGACGATTCTCCAACGTGGGGGGGGTGCGGACTGGACGTCCGCGGGGGCTTGTGCTCCAAGGATACATTTTCTTTTGAGCATATCTCACTGCTTTTTGGGAGGCTTTTCTGAAAAACGCCCGCCATCGCGCGCACACTTCCCCAAGTGACGCCGTAGCACTTCCCCGGCGAGGAGGGCCGAGCTGCCACTGTTCGTGGTCCGGCCCAGCTGCAGTCTGGCCACGACTGCTCCGATAAGCTGGTCAGCACTGCACAGATCAGGGCCGTTCCAACGAATGGCCGGCTCCATGGCTGCATTGGCGTGGGTTAACTGCCGGTGCATGCCGAACACTTCTTTGACTGCGCTGACCATGCTTCCACTTTCGGGCGGAATGATGAGCCAGATACGGATGACCAGGTCCAGGTACGGCTTTGTGACAGCAGCTTGGCGCAGCAAAAGATGCTTCAGGGGCTCCTGATTCGTTTTCATGCCTTTGCATGCATCGGAATTCGGAGCGCAGTTCATTAAAAGATGGTTGACGCTCTCCATAGTATAAAACTCCCAAGTGCCTCACATCTTTAGCACTAACACGGGAAACTGAGTACAAAAGAAAAACATTATTCAAATTCCCAAGTACCTCACCTCCTTGATCTGCAGCGTTGTCTCTAAGTTGATAATTTGGCGCCGCAACTCTTCAATCTGCACGTCCCGGGGATCCGGGAGCGGCGGCTCTGGCATGTAGCGGGGTAATGACCCCGCTGTCGCGGAGGACATCTCACTCGGCGGCGACCACGGCTCCGGCGACGGGGATGCCGGCGTGAGGGGCGGGCTTCTCAGCGGCATGTTGCTTGATCGACGTCTCGATACGAAATGAATAGATCTATCGGGCCAAGTCCCCTCGGACCCGCCCAAAGGGATGCCGAGCCCCCGGGCGAGGGAGCCATTAACACCTCGGTGCGAATGAAGGGGGGAAATGGAAGGAGGCCATGACCGACCGTGGCCGTGACATTCACCGATATCCACCTCGGCGGCGAGGTAGTCACATGGCGAACGACGAGGCAGCCCAGCTCCTAGCCGAGCTATTTCAGCCCGAAGAAGCCCAGGCTGAGCCGGAGTTTACTGGGCTAGAAGCTAGTGAGGCAGCTCATCACGCGGCGGCCACGCCTGGGTTGTTGGTTGGACAGCCTAGGTTGTTGGTTGGACAGGCTAGGTTGTTGGTTGGACAGCCTAGGTTGTTGGTTGGACAGGCTAGGTTGTTGCTTGGACAGCCTAGATTGTTGCTTGAACAGCCTAGGTTGTTGATTGGACAGCCTTGTGCTGGTTGGACAGCCTAGGTTGTTGGTTGGACAGCCTAGGTTGTTGCTTGGGCAGCCTAGGTTGCTGCTTGGACAGCCTAGGTTGTTGCTTGGACAATGAACAGCCCCACTACTCTGTCCCTCTTCACAAACAACTCTATCTTCATTTGTCTCAAATTCCGTAAAAACAAAGTCGTCAGCAACCGTTTATTGAGGAAAAAGAAACAGAAACAAAAGGATACTCTTGTACCCGCCCTTTGGTCCTTGCCGTTGCCCACCTTTACCCAGGCCTAGATCTGCACCTCCAGGTCAGCAATCGTTTTGACGACCTTGCCATTTACGGTACTGTCCTGCTGGAGGTAAAACACCTTTTCTCTCAAGAACCAGTTGAGGTTGTTGGCAGCTTTTCCGTTGCATATGTTAAACACATTACAGGCGACCCCCCACCGCAGCACAATTTCTAGTTGCCACATATCACTGGGCTCCAACGAAGCCACTCCCACACCCTCCACGGCTAGTACAAAGGCCGGTGACGGTGTGGGTCGCCAGCACCTCCTGCCCACAAGCCTTGTGATCAGAGCACACACCGCCAGGTGCTGCTCTTCCATAGGTCGGTTAACATTGATGGCCTTGAGCTGGGCCTTTTCAATATAGATGTGGTTGTCGAGCAGCACCTGAGGGCAGGAAGCATAAATATTACATCAGTAGAAATATGTAGAGCTTGAAACATAAACTATGCTCGTCTTGTTTAGCTGCCTTGCAAAATACTGCACCTTGGTATATGCATACATCATACTCAAATAATGTTTATGATTGTATGTATATGAATAGGTATCAATTTGGTCAGCATCTAGCCCAGGGTATAGTATGGCACCTTGTCCAAAACAGGTTGGAGATAGTACTTAGTGAAATGTCGCAGCACTCAGTAATCATCCGTACACTTGTTTTAATTAATTAAAGGGACCCTCCCACCTTCAAAAAAGTTAATGAATTGGCACGAAAGTGATGTCGCTCGGTTCAGAAAGAGCGAAAACGAATATCTACCAAATTTCATCGAAAAATATTCACCGGTTTTCAAGATATTAGACTTTTACTTTTGTTTACTTTTTGGGATCTCCGCTGTTCCTAGCGACTTTATTTAAAAGTGCGGCATTTGTTGCGCGCAAAGCAGCATATACCACCGCGTGCTACCAAACGTTTTAGTAAAAGATTTAAAAATCGTTAGATCTCCGCTGACGTCACAAATTCTAAGGGGGCATACCAATGCACTAGCCCCTTAGAATCCGAAAACTGCAAGTTTGAAATTCCATATCTCCGAATTTAAGCATTTGTCGATGTTGTGAGTGCCCAAACCGGTATTTGCAGGCCATGGCCACCAATTTGGCTATCTCAACTCAAAACAAATGTTAAGGTGGGAGTGTCCCTTTAACAGCACTTGTTAGCACTTGAGTAGCGGCAACCTATTAACCAAAGCCAAGACAAAAGACAAGGTGTTATAGCTGTTCGGGAAATAAGTAATAGCTCACCACTGGCTCGGTGCTCCTCATTAGCTCACTATTGGTTCATAGCTCCGCTAATGTTTACCGATGGCTCATAGCTCCACGTTAGCTCACTGCTGCGCTGTATCACCAAGGTTGACTGGATCCATTGTGACAAGCTGCTCTTGTATGACAGAATACAGATGCACCTGATATGGGATGCAGCGATGACCTGATGGTAATGGTGACCTGATGTGGCCTGATGTGACCTGGCCTGATATGACCTGACCTTGTGTCACACTGTGCGATCGACGCCAGCACCTGATGCTGGTTCGTGTTGTTTGTGTTTGTGTTTGCTGGTGTGTGTTTGTATTTCCCGAAGGTTTTAAGACTCGCCACTCCCAGTGTTCATATCCGTGTGTGTTGACTGTGTTTTGTTGGCGGCGACAAACAATACAAACAATGTGTGTTGCCGCTTGATATCGATGGCCTGTTGACACATTGTGACCGATATGTCGTACCAACCTCGATCATGTCGTACACGGTCGTGCATAAACAGCTTGGTTTGCGGTCGCTTAGATGGAAATAGAAGTTGCACAATGCTACATAGTTGAACTGTGGGTTGAATACAAGGTATGCCCTGTGTATTGTACTAATGACGTCGGTCGTTCATGCTGTGAACCTATATTTGCATGTTGATGATGTTAATACAATGATTCAGAACATTGCTCAACGGCGTCTCTTTGTTTCTGGAATGTTCAGCTTTATTTAGTCAGGCGTGCTGTCCTGTATGGGCCAAATCTTCAGATGTTGACATTGGTGCACTTAAAATAAAGGTCATCAGTAACTTTGACTGCTAAAATAGTATTTTTTTTCGTTGATAGCAATAAAACGCACTGAAAACTTTTTTACCATTTCCTGAAGGGTAAACCCGCCATAGCATGGTAGCTTGACACACAGACGTTTTTTACCACCTTCCAGATGGTAAATTTTACTCTTTCATGAAGAGTAAACTCGCCAGGGATGGGTAACATGACACACAGACGTTTTATACCATCTTCTGAATGGTAAACTCCTTTGATTTACTCTTGTCTAGAGTGTAACATTTTTTGGGTTACACTCTTTGAAAGGGTAAATCTTTAACGGAACCCTTTTTTAGGGAGTAACGCATCATCTACTCTGTGCTTTACCCTCCTACAGAGAGTATATTCTTATGGACTACCCTTTGTCACATGGTAATGTTTACTCTTTCCTTTAGTGTAAACCCCCCAGAGGATGGTAACAGACCCACAGACGCTTCCTTCAGAAGCTTCACGAAGCTTCTGTTAACCGGAGCTCACCAACTAAAAAAATGCTTCAAGAGCAATAATGTAGGTATATTTGGCTTCCGTACAAACAATACGAGGGGCACACCAACCATGAACATTGTGAGACTCTTCACTTATTCATACAAATTTATACAAAGCGTTCAGCAATGCACAAGCGGCAAATAAACACCACGATACAACTTGAATGCATTTTGAATATGAATACAAGACATTCAGCGCCCTCATATTGGATTAGGCAGAGCGCACAATATTTGAAGTGAGCGACGGCGTTCCTGGGTGGTCGCCCGTCTGCGTGAGATAATGAGACTGGATCACTACAGTGCAAGGCTTTTTCAAAGTCACCAACAAAATGCATAAACTTGTAGCATCACAACAAAATTAATGTACGTACTCACAACACTAGGCCACGTGGCCGTGCACGGGGTCCTGTTAACCAGGTCAAATTAGCACCACTCAACGGCACGCAATGCTCTAGCACATCGGTACTTACAATAAAATGTCCACAGAGGCTCTATAGGCGATGAACAACACACAAGCACAATCACCAACGGCCACGCCGCGCGGCACCGACACTGCTCACATCCGCTCTCGGAGACCAACGGCCGAAAACTGACAGATGCGCGCGGCCTTCAAACCGCAAACGGCCGATCTCGTTTCTGATTGGCTGATTGTTTCCATTTCAAATATCATCTTCACGAGGGTAAACAAGATCCACGCATGAAACGACTATCTGTACCCGAGTCACGATACCCAGGAGGAAAGAGTTTTCGTGATGTTCTGGATCGCGAGAGTAATATTGATATTTACATGGTAATAATACTCTTCGCTGGCGAATAAGTTCATATTAACCACGTACCGTTACTATGCACATAATGGTAGCAGCGAGTTACCCTTTCAATATACTATTTTCTTGCGGGTTTGATGAAAATGAACTCTCCAGGAGGTAGTAAAAAAGTTTTGAGTGCGACTTGTTGTTTAAAGTGTTAGTTATTGACCTAGCTTAAACTGTAATGTCAATCGTTCATATCACACAGTTCGCCAAGCCGTCTATTCAACTTAGGACTGAAGCAGTCATTCGGCAACCGGGAAATCACATTTCCTGACTAGTGAAAGAGTCTGTTTCAGCCTTTAGGCACTGGGACACATGTTCCTAAATCATAGATAGTTTCGTAATATAATACACACTAGGCTAACGCACAATGCACCAACAGAGTACCGAACTGACCCCCCCCCCCCGTGAATATACGCAGCATACAGTGTGTCGAGCAGAGCTAGTTGAAATGGGTGATTGTGTCATGCTGAATTTTCTGGGCGTATTCATGCATACCCGCGAGGCTGTTTGGACCGACTGTGCAGCAGGTGGTTTATTAATTATTTCCCATGTCTCTTGGTAACCTACTGCCTGCTGCGGATATGTGGGTCTCGGAACACACTTCAGACGCCCTTAAGTTCGCAAGAGTGATATGGCTAGAGTGTTCACATTATCGCTGTTATCATAGGCAGATCATTTTGATAAATGAGTACGATCATTCACTGGGTGAATACGGACTCAGGCACCACGCTAGGCAGTTTGTTTTTCAAATGGTATCAAGGTCAACGAATCGGTTCTTGCCCGTGTTTGGTTTATCGGTATCCAGCATAGTATACCCCACCTTGTCCTATTGCTTCGAGTGAAATGGGCCGGAATACAGCGATCACAAGATGAGAGCCAACAACCACAATGGCCCCCTAAATTGATTAACAAGGCTATATTGTGCAACAAGCATAGACTCGTCATCCACTATTTTCCAAACGTAATCAATACTGTGTAGTGTGTGCTGTATCGTCCACAAATCACAGAAAACGTGGTATAAACAAAGCACCGTTCCAAACCAAGTGCTAATGTAGGTAGGAGCTGTCAACTTCAAAGCGTGTTCACTGTTCTAGTACCGCCCTTTGACGCGTCGCAAATGGTTTGGTTTAACGTTGAAAACAGTGAGATCAGAGGCGAATGCACTGCCGAGCTGAGTAGTTCTGGGCCGATAAACGAACACGGAAGCTGCAGTTCGACAACGTAAAATCAGGGCCATAAAAATTAGACTGATTTGATGGTAACCGGCTACCTGAAATTACCGTTACAGAATGCTTAAACCAGTCAAATTTAGTGACAATATCAAATTTATGATTGCGCCTAGTGTACATAAAAAATAATCATTATACGTTGTTTGGCTGATGAAAATTTATCACTACGAGAAGTCATATTGACGTTTTACATCCTTCAAGCACGCTTCGCTGAAGCTGGGTACGATTGATAGCCCTTATCTTAACTATTTTATAATAAGCCAGCCCAGTCCGTCAAGGCCTAGAAACACAACGTAGTGTCAAATCCCGTCAGTTACACAACGAAACTGCAAAACGTCAATTACAAAACGAAACTCATCACTCTAAGTGGATTAAAGTGTTTTGGTGGCACGACTTAAGCAGTTTTCCATTGCTGATTATACATCGACCGCGTTCTTGGGTGGCCACTATACCGAACAGCAGGATTGCAACGTGACCCAGCCATTAGAGCTCAAACGTACTCGTCTTTCGGAGTCGTAGCGTCGTTCCGTGCCGATTTGGTGAAATGAAGGCATGTTCATTGTTCGGCTCTTTCCGTTTGTTGCGACGGTCAAATAGCATAGGCATTGAATTAGGTACAGCCGATCTATGGCAATTGCACAGGAATTATTCTGTGGTTATATCAGTTATGAAGTAGGTAGTCCAAGGATACATAAAATCGGTGGGACACATTTATTTGCTGATTCAGCTGCGATACACGTACACAAAGGAGCGCCACAAGGAAACTTCACAGCAGCCCTTCACAACCCTTGTGCACACCATCCAACACACCGAATCTCCCCGACGAACCGCTCTGGGACGCCTGTCGGCCAGCGCAGCGACCGGTCGCCGGGTCACGTGGTGTGACGTCACCACGACCGGTCACCGGGTCACGTGGTCTGAAGTCATCACGGCTGGGGTCGTGATCTGACCAACGGGACTCCGTCTGACCGTCGCTGACTGTCCATGGTAAGTCACCATGGTAAGTCACCATGGTATGTCACCATTTCCAAGGAAGTATCTGTAGCGGGACCTGTACCTAGTAAACGGATGGGCACTTTATTGCACCAATATACGCACAGGCATTTGTTTGGAATGTCCAACCCAGTTTATTCAAATGGCAAGCGTACCATGCTGGGCAGGAATGAACTTTAAATCATGTGTCGGTCTTTGCATGGAGCAAATTGAAGTTCTTGTTTTTTTTCGCATCTAGTTACGTTAGATTTGTCAGTCTAAATGTCATTCAATAATGGGTAACTGTTAACTTGGCAGATTTATGTTTAAAGCGCTGGATCATAAAATGTAATAGCCTTGTGCCTTTTTTTTCGTGGTGGGATAATTCAGCTTTCTGGTGCAATTATACCTAATGTCAAGATCGTTAGAAGCAGTTACCTGCATTTGTTATATGGCTTCTTTCGAATTCCCGGCTCCAGTCAACAATTGCTTGTTATTTACTGAACTTTGCGTATTATACCTGTTCATCGCTACTTTTTCCAAATGTCTACGTGGTATCCGGCATCGACATAATTACCTACATGTTGACTGTCATAATCTCACAACGACCAAAACCACTCAGGCGTATGAATTGTAATGCTAGTTATTCGCCGAAGAACGTCGCTGGTAAATGCAGTCGCAGGCTGCAGTAAAGATTCAATCCACAAACCTTCATTTGAAAATGAACCGTGTCAGCTAGTAAGTGGTTAAGCGTTCTGAGGAAAATCATCATGAGAAGTATGCGCATCTGGCTGACCTTATCCTCACTTCTGTATGGAAATATGAAATTGCAAAATTAAATTACTGTATTAAAAATCGAGATATTTCGAGCACAGCTCTTCGTCGGTCGATTGTAATTATTTACACACATAACAGGCACACAATGTCGAATTCGTCTCCAGTTCTTCAGTAATGTCGCAGTAAGAAATTTAAATACACAGATTCCGTGCAAATTGATCACCCTAGTTCCTACCTTAAAAATATATCTAAACATAATTCCCCAGTTAAACTAGCAGTACATATATAGGTATCTTTCAAGAACCAATTCACACACATTTATATACATTATTTTGGAAGAAGCTGCCATGATGTAGTGTTATCGTTCATTTTGGGCCTGGCGTCTCGGATGAAGATGGATTCAGCGATTCTTCTATCCGCTTCGTCTTTGCATACACGCAGGATTTTGGCCGTCGCCGAGATGTCGCGTCGATCCATCTCAGGGTGCTTATGCAGCGCATGCTCTCCTAGGGGAGTGTCCTCTTCTCTGTTAATGCCGTTCCTCCGATGCTCGTTGTAGCGGAGTCTAACTGGCCTGCTCGTTTCTCCGATGTAGGTGTCGCCGCAGTGACTGCAGGTAAGTTCATATACCACGTTTTTGGTCGTGCACTTGGACTGTAGCCCCGCCTGGCATGAATGACAGCACCTTCGTCCCGAGGGGCAGGGGGCTGGGTTCAGTCGTGTCTTGACCAGTCGTTTCTTCAGGGTGTTGTTGGTGGTCCATGCTATCTCCACTGGTAATCCAGAGTTGATTGCAACCTTCTTCACCTGAGCAGCCACCTTGTCATTAACGAAGGGCAGTCGGATATATGTGCCTTGCTTCTTCTTGTTCTGTTGTCGCTGATCTGGCCGTTCCCGTCGTTCTCTTCCTCTGTCTCTGCTTCTCTCTTCATGTTTCTTCATTTCCCTCCAACTGTACTCCTTGATCATCTTCATCGGATATCCATTACTGACAAACAGATGACGTATCTTCTCGAGCCCTCTTTTTCTTGCCGCTGTGTCTGAGCCAAGACGGATCGCCCTAGTGATCTGTGATGTGAGCACAGCCTTCTTTGTAGACCTGGCATGTGCCGAGTCATACGGCAGAATGATCGGTGCCGCCATGGGCTTGAAATACAGCTCCGTGCTGTACGAGCCGTCCTGTCGCACGCTTATCAGTGTGTCCAGGTATGGCAGCGTCCCGTCCTGGTCTGATCGCTCAATCGTGAATTGAATGGCCGGATGTCTCGAGTTGAGGAAGGCCAGATATTCAGTTAGCGCCTCGCTGCCGTGCGTCCAGAGACACCATATGTCATCGATGTACCTAACATACATGTGCAAAGGGCTAGTTATCATGAACAAAGAGGACTATTTGGCAAAGGGAGAAGAAATCACCAGTGGCTATGAACAAGTAGAGCAAAATCCTACGGCCAAAACTGAAGCAGTCACGAAGAGAATTATATCTGAAACAATCAAGGACAAGATAGGCAAAGACATTGTAGCTGCCATCCGCCCTCACCACTCGCGCT
Source organism: Amphibalanus amphitrite (assembly GCF_019059575.1). NCBI lineage: Eukaryota > Metazoa > Arthropoda > Thecostraca > Balanomorpha > Balanidae > Amphibalanus > Amphibalanus amphitrite. Next base: position 433,094 of record NW_024881668.1, read on the forward strand.
GCGCTGAACTCTATGGCTTACCGAAGACACACAAGGAAGGTGAGCCATTGAGACCTATAGTCTCTGGGATTGACAATCCAGTGGATAGGCTAAGCTGGTTGTTAGAACAAGTTACGTCACAGTTGCTGAGGTACATACCTGCACACTTGAAGGACACCGGTGAATTTCTGGATAGAGTAAAAGAAAAATATCCCACAGGATTCCCTGCTGGCAGCATCGCTTTCAGCGTTGACGTTAAAAATCTCTACGGGAACGTGCCAACCCAAGAAGCGATTGAAGCTGTCATGGAGCTCATACGTGAACACATCAACGAGCTGAATCTGTTTGGGCTGGTTCCAGAAGATGTTGAAGTCCTGCTCACCCACTGCCTACAAAACAACTTCTTTCGATTCAATGAAAACTTCTACAAACAATCTGATGGGATAGCCATGGGATCCAGGATTGCGCCATCTCTGGCCATAGTGTTCATGGGGAAGCTGGAAGCAGAGGCACTGCAGGTGGACAGACCTCAGCCAGACATGTATGTTAGGTACATCGATGACATATGGTGTCTCTGGACGCACGGCAGCGAGGCGCTAACTGAATATCTGGCCTTCCTCAACTCGAGACATCCGGCCATTCAATTCACGATTGAGCGATCAGACCAGGACGGGACGCTGCCATACCTGGACACACTGATAAGCGTGCGACAGGACGGCTCGTACAGCACGGAGCTGTATTTCAAGCCCATGGCGGCACCGATCATTCTGCCGTATGACTCGGCACATGCCAGGTCTACAAAGAAGGCTGTGCTCACATCACAGATCACTAGGGCGATCCGTCTTGGCTCAGACACAGCGGCAAGAAAAAGAGGGCTCGAGAAGATACGTCATCTGTTTGTCAGTAATGGATATCCGATGAAGATGATCAAGGAGTACAGTTGGAGGGAAATGAAGAAACATGAAGAGAGAAGCAGAGACAGAGGAAGAGAACGACGGGAACGGCCAGATCAGCGACAACAGAACAAGAAGAAGCAAGGCACATATATCCGACTGCCCTTCGTTAATGACAAGGTGGCTGCTCAGGTGAAGAAGGTTGCAATCAACTCTGGATTACCAGTGGAGATAGCATGGACCACCAACAACACCCTGAAGAAACGACTGGTCAAGACACGACTGAACCCAGCCCCCTGCCCCTCGGGACGAAGGTGCTGTCATTCATGCCAGGCGGGGCTACAGTCCAAGTGCACGACCAAAAACGTGGTATATGAACTTACCTGCAGTCACTGCGGCGACACCTACATCGGAGAAACGAGCAGGCCAGTTAGACTCCGCTACAACGAGCATCGGAGGAACGGCATTAACAGAGAAGAGGACACTCCCCTAGGAGAGCATGCGCTGCATAAGCACCCTGAGATGGATCGACGCGACATCTCGGCGACGGCCAAAATCCTGCGTGTATGCAAAGACGAAGCGGATAGAAGAATCGCTGAATCCATCTTCATCCGAGACGCCAGGCCCAAAATGAACGATAACACTACATCATGGCAGCTTCTTCCAAAATAATGTATATAAATGTGTGTGAATTGGTTCTTGAAAGATACCTATATATGTACTGCTAGTTTAACTGGGGAATTATGTTTAGATATATTTTTAAGGTAGGAACTAGGGTGATCAATTTGCACGGGATCTGTGTATTTAAATTTCTTACTGCGACATTACTGAAGAACTGGAGACGAATTCGACATTGTGTGCCTGTTATGTGTGTAAATAATTACAATCGACCGACGAAGAGCTGTGCTCGAAATATCTCGATTTTTAATACAGTAATTTAATTTTGCAATTTCATATTTCCATACAGAAGTGAGGATAAGGTCAGCCAGATGCGCATACTTCTCGTGTCAGCTAGTCCCATCATCTATGTCTTCAAGCGATTGTTCTGAATGGTATAACGAGTACATCCAATCTCGGTAACCTAGTTTAGCTCGATATGCTTCGCAGCATAGTTCAGCAATCAGCTTGCCCCATGCCATGTTTGTAATTGTAGCGATTCCATGCCTAGTCGGTCAGTTAAAGTTTCACTGATAAGGGAACGATGGCTGTATAATGATCTAGCTGACAAGCTTCGTATTTCCCTGTGCTATGAGCGGGTCCACATCATATAATCCGACATGTAATTTTATGTGATCAATATATCAGACAAATACAGGCCATGTGGTTATGTGCAGAGGAATGATGTCGAGCTGCGTAACGTCTTTACGCCTGCAGATAATCAAATGTCGAGCAGCAGTTTTACCCAGGAGAACGGAGTTCCCCAGGGTGGGGTGCTCAGTGTGGCGTTGTTCGCGGTGGCAATCAATGACATCGTCGACGACCTCCCGGTTTCCATCAGGAGATCGCTTTTTGTCGACGATTTTGCCATCTGGTTTGCTGCTTCAAGCGCTCGACACGCGGCTAGACAGCTGCAGCTCGCCGTAACACGTTTGGAGAGGTGGAGCGGTAAGAATGGTCTTCGTTTTTCCACAGCGAAGACCGTGGCAATGCACTTTTGCCGCCGACGTTGTGACGACCTAGCTTTGGGAATCAAGCTCTACGGACAGGTGATTCCCACTCGGCCGGTGGCGAAGTTTCTTGGGATTTATTTTGACAGTCGCTTGACGTATAAGGAACATTTTAGAACGCTTCGGGAACGGTGTTTTAAATCCCTGAACGTTTTAAAATGTGTTGCTCGCACATCTTATGGTGCGGACCGCAGGACCCTTCTTCTCCTGTACCGATCGATAGTTCGGTCGAAGCTGGATTACGCTTCTTTTGTCTACGATTCAGCGAGCCAATCCAGCAAAAAGGTCCTCGACGCAGTCCATCATGCTGCAATCCGTGTCGCCACCGGAGCATTCCGCACCTCGCCCAGCAGCAGCCTTCTTGCTGAGGCGCACGAGCCGCCTCTATCCCTACGCCGCCAGATGCTTGGGATGCGCTATGCGCTGAAACTGCGTCAGTTCCCGACGCATCCGACGTATCCGTACGTCTTCTCCACCTACTACACTCGACTTGACAGAGCGCGACAATCGCTCTGCTTTGGAGCGCGCATGAGAGGTCTCTTCTCCGCAGCCAACATAGGTTTACGTGTCGTACGACGTAGCTGGGGTACGTCCTCTCCGCCTTGGAAACACGCAAAACCTCAAGTAGATCTCTCACTCTCCGAAGTTAAGAAGGATGACTTGCTGCCTTGTGAGGCGCGAGTCAGGGCCTTGCAACTCATCGTCTCGTACGATGGTTTTAACACCGTTTTTACAGACGGATCAAAAACACCTGAGGGAGTGGGATATGCTTTTATCGCAGGTCGCGATACCCGCTCATTCTCTCTACCTTCTTTTGCCTCGGTGTTTTCATCTGAGCTAGTCGCCATCGAGAAGGCTCTGTGTTTTATCGAGGTGTCGGACGGCCTTTCTTACTTGATTTTATCGGACTCCCTAAGTAGCCTTTTGGCGTTACGGAGTTTTAATCCAGTTGACCCGATCGTTCAAGACATTTTAGCTCGACTTCAGTCAGTGGAACAATCGGGAAAATTTGTTCAGTTCTGCTGGATTCCCAGCCACGTCGGCATACACGGCAACGAGCTGGCAGATGCGGCCGCGAGGCGCGCGGCCGCAGCCTCCTGCACTCGACGTCTGCCATTGCCGGCGCGTGACCTTTATTCGGCTGTGCGATCTTTCATTCTCTCTGAGTGGCAGGCAGAGTGGAGCCTACGTGGAGGCGGAAAGCTCCGTGAGGTGAAGCCGACTTTGGAGCCATGGAGGTCTTGCTTGCAAGACAACCGGTCCAACGAGGTGATCTTGTGCAGGCTCCGAATCGGCCATACATATGCCACGCATGGCCACCTCCTCCGCGGAGACGAGCAGGCCATTTGCAACGGTTGTTCCGCGCCTCTTACCGTCGCTCACGTGCTCTTATCTTGTCCACTTTTAGAACCAGACCGGACGCGCTACCTCGGCCGCATCGCTCCGGGTACCACTGTCCGCCACCTGCTGGGTGACGAGTCACCCTGGGTTTTATCTGGCAACATCTTTTCCTTTATCCGCGCAGTCAAATTCCAAGCGATTTACTCGACCTGACCCAAATCCTCTCTAGTCTCCTTGTCTAGTCAGTTGTCTATTACGACGCTCTTGCGTTGTTTTATTTTACCCTGTCTTTTTTTTTATAAAGTCTTTTACTTTCTAGTCTTGATATCTAGAAAGTTTCTTCTTTTGAAACACTTGTTTTACTAGCGCGACGTTATGGGCGCAAAATGACCTTTGCAGTCGACGCGCCCTAAAGCCCCAATAAACAAACAAACAAGTCAAATGTCGAGCAGTGACAATGATTACTAGCCATTATGGGACGGGGTCAAAATGTTAATTCAATTAATTACTCTCTCCGCAATTGGAAGCATCCAGTCTAAGGGTTATGTTCCCTGTTTAGGGGAAAAGCATGTTATGAAAGTTTCTTGTCTGTAGACACTTAAGACATGGCATGTATATTGTATATTCAGATTCGTGGCTTGCAGACACTCTGGTAGATGGTAGATGTTGTGCTTGTTACGCGCTGTTCCACAAGCCCTTTAGAACAAGCAGTAGGAGGAGCCAGACCTAGTCGGCACTTGACAAAGACAAGTGTTTAACCCCCGTCCGGTTAGGAAATCCGCCATTTATGCCACACCCGATTATATCGAAAATTAACGGAGGTGGGAAGGTGTGGAATAGGCAATGAACAGCTCTTTTGTAATGACTATTCCACCGCTGTTTTCAAACAAGTTGAGCTATTTTTTTATAGTGTCGGTCAGATCGAATCAAAGCTGTCAGCATCATTCTTCCCGCACCTTCATATTGTTTTAAAAACAATAATGCTTTGTTCTGGTCAGGTCTGGCAGTTTTGAGACCTTCAGTGGCACAGCTCACGAAGTTTTTTTTTATATCAGACCGTGCATATTGTAACAATATGTCACAGTCCAGGTCGTTTTTCTAAGATTTTGTTGAATATGCCATACAGATGCTCGCTCCAAGCTCCATTATCCTGCTATAACCTATTGCAATGAAGAATATTTATTTTCACAGATACACAAATAAGCAGATTATTTCTCTGGCAACAAAAATTCCGGCGTGCAAATTATAAGCAGGTGTTATGTGACATAGAGAACGACTGGGGCCTCCCCATATCGAATTATGTGCCTCCTGGCCCCTACCGACCGAGTCGTACAGTACTCACTCTGCCTTGATGTCTTCAATGATCAATCAGACCGACTGGGTCGCCATCGCTCGCCGTTTGCACACCGATACCGGTCGTCCCAGCCCAACTACCCCAATTCCCAGCACACAAGCTCGGTACCCGTCGGTATAGACCGTAGGGCCCCAACTACGAACACCCCGGCTTATGACACCCAGCCAGCTGACACAGATAGTAATATGTTCTTGTGCACTCCGCATCCGCCCACGGCTTACTCCCTCCCGTCATGACGCAATTCTCTCCACCAGTGACGTCACTCGGCTCACCCGGCTGCCACCAGGTGGTGGGGATAGTCATCACCCCTAGACCATCCTCACCAACATAAACACCCTCTGTGGCCTCATCAGTGGCACCGACCCAGCCGTACTTCGAGCCCAGGGTACACTGATGTTCGGCCTCGGACCGAGCGGTCGCCAGGTGAGCGCCCATCTGCTGGCACCCGGACCGCGCGGAGGAGAAACTAGCGGACGTTGTTCGCCAGAAGATACAGCGGCCGGCACAGAGGAGCCAGCCGTCCGGACAGGCGCAGGGGTCGGTGGGTGTGCCTGAAAACGGGAGCGGGACGTGAGCAGAGGTCAGAGTGGGAGCCTGTGACGATGTAGGAGCACAGTTGAGAACAGACATGAACACGGGTCGAAAAGGGACCCTGAGGCCTGAACCGTGATGTAGATGAGGTAATGGTAAAACATCGGGTCGAAAAGGGAGTCTGGAACGACATGAGATCTCATTGACGAAGAGACGTCAGTACAGGACGTAGGGGAAACCTGGGATGGATTATGGATATAAATCATGCCGCGAGAGAAGACTGGAAGTCACGTCAGCCCAAAGTATCCCAGGGATGCTCATGGCGTAAGTGTAACCAGGGCGGGGTCTGGTACATTTTGCTGGGAACCAGAGCCGGATGTGCATGCAAATAAATGTTGTATTCAGGCTGAGCCGGAGTTTACCGGGCTAGAAGCTAGTGAGGCAGCTCATCACGCGGCGGCCACGCCTGGGTTGTTGGTTGGACAGCCTAGGTTGTTGGTTGGACAGGCTAGGTTGTTGCTTGGACAGCCTATATTGTTGCTTGAACAGCCTAGATTGTTGATTGGACAGCCTTGTGCTGGTTGGACAACCTAGGTTGTTGGTTGGACAGCCTAGGTTGTTGCTTGGGCAGCCTAGGCTGCTGCTTGGACAGCCTAGGTTGTTGCTTGGACAGCCTAGGTTGTTGCTCGGACAGCCTAGGTTGTTGCTTGGACAATGAACAGCTCCACTACTCTGTCCCTCTTCACAAACAACTCCATCTTCATTTGTCTCAAAGTCCATAAAGACTACAGTCGTCAGCAACCGTTTATTGAGGACAAGGAAACAGAAACCACTCCACAAATCGACAAAAGGATGCTCTTGTACCCGCCCTTTGGCCCTTGCCCTTTCTCACCTTTACCTACCCAGGCCTAGATCCGCACCTCCAGGTCAGCAGTCGTTTTGACAACCTTGTCATTTACGGTACTCTCCGCCTGAAGGTGAAACACCTTTTCTCGCAAGAACCAGTTGAGGTTATGGGCGGCCTTTCCGTTGCATATGTTAAACACATTACAGGCGACCCCCACCGCAGCACAATTTCTTGTTGCCACACATCACTGGGATCCAACGAAGCCACTCCCACACCCTCCACGGCTAGTACAAAGGCCGGTGACGGTGCGGGTCGCCAGCACCTCCTGCCCACAAGTCTTGTGATCAGAGTACACACCGCCAGGTGCTGCTCTTCCATAGGTCGGTTAACATTGATGGCCTTGAGCTGGGCCTTTTCAATATAGGTGCGGTTGTCGAGCAGCACCTGAGGGCAGGAAGCATAAATATTGCATCAGTAGAAATACAGCTAAAAACGTTACCTATGCCCGTCTTGTTTAGCTTTCTTACAAAAAGCTGCGTCTGTATTTCACTGCATCATACTCAAATGCTGTTTAATGTTTATGATTCTATATGAATATCAATTTTGTCAGCATGCAGCCGGCCAGGATATAGTATGGCACCTTGTTCAAAACAGTTGGGGGATAATACTGAGTAAAATGTGCTCATCCGTACACTTGTTTTTAATAAATTAACAGCACTTGTTAGCACTTGGGTAGCGGCAACCTATACAACAAAGCCAAGACAAAAGACACATTTATAGCTGTTATAGCTGTTCGGGAAATAAATAATAGCTCACCACTGGCTCGGAGCTCCTCATTAGCTCACTACTGGTTCATAGCTCCGCTAATGTTTACCGATGGCTCATAGCTCCACGTTAGCTCACTGCTGCGCTGTATCACCAGGGTTGACTGGATCCATTGTGACAAGCTGCTTTTGTATGACAGAGAACAGATACAGCTGATATGAGATGCAGTGATGACCTGATGGTAATGGTGAGCTGATGTCTGAGGAACTGATGTGACCTGATGTGACCTGACCTGATATGACCTGAACTTGTGTCACACCACGCGATCGACGCCAGCACCTGATGCTGGTTCGTGTTGTTTGTGTGCGTGTTTGCTGGTGTGTTTTTGTGTTTCCCGAAGGCTCCCAGTGTTCATATCCGTGTTTTTTGACGGTGTGTGATTGGCGGCGACAAACAATACAATGTTTGTTGCCGTTTGATGTCGATGGCCCGGTTTACATATTGTGACCGATATATCGTACCAAACTCGATCATGTCATACACGGTCGTCCATAAACAGCTTGGTTTGCGGTCGCCAAGATGGAAATTGAAGTTGTACAATGCTACATAGTTGAACTGTGGGTTGAATAGGTACAAGGTATGTCCTGTGTATTTTACTAATGACGTCGATTGTTCATGTTGTGTACCTATATTTGCATGTTGATGATGTTAATACAATGATTCAGAACATTGCTCAACGGCGTCTCTTTGTTTCTGGAATGTTCAGCTTTATTTAGTCAGGCGTGCTGTCCTGTATGGGCCAAATCTTCAGATGTTGACATTGGTGCACTTAAAATAAAGGTCATCAGTAACTTTGACTGCTAAAATAGTTTTTTTTTCGTTGATAGCAATAAAACGACCGTTGTTATTTAAAGTGTTAGTTTTTGACCTAGCTTAAACTGTAATGTCAATCGTTCATATCACACAGTTCGCCAAGCCGTCTATTCAACTTAGGACTGAAGCAGTCATTCGGCAACCGGGAAATCACATTTCCTGACTAGTGAAAGAGTCTGTTTCAGCCTTTAGGCACTGGGACACATGTTCCTAAATCATAATATAGATAGTTTCGTAATATAATACACACTAGGCTAACGCACAATGCACCAACAGAGTACCGAACTGACCCCCCCCCCCCCCGTGAATATACGCAGCATACAGTGTGTCGACCATAGCTAGTTGAAATGGGTGATTGTGTCATGCTGAATTTTCTCGGCGTATTCATGCATACCCGCGAGGTTGTTTGGACCGACTGTGCAGCAGGTGGTTTATTTCCCATGTCTCTTGGTAACCTACTGCCTGCTGCGGATATGTGGGTCTTGGAACACACCTCAGACGCCCATAAGTTCGTAAGAGTAATATGGCTAGAGTGTTCACATTATCGCTGTTATCATAGGCAGATCATTTTGATAAATGAGTACGATCATTCACTGGGTGGACACCGACTCAGGCACCACGCTAGGCAGTTTGTTTTTTCAAATGGTATCAAGATCAACGAATCGGTTCTTGCCCGTGTTTAGTTTATCGGTATCCAGCGTAGTATATCCCCACCCATTGTCCGAGCTTCGAGTGAAATGGGCCGGAATACAGCAATCACAAGATGAGAGCCAACAACCACAATGGCCCCCTAAATTGATTAACAAGGCTATATTGTGCAACAAGCATAGACTCGTCATCCACTATTTTCCAAACGTAATCAATACTGTGTGGTGCATTGTCCACAAATCACAGAAAACGTGGTATAAACAAAGCACCGTTCCAAACCAAGTGCTAATATAGGAGCTGTCAACTTCAAAGTGTGTTCTGTACCGCCCTTTCACGCGTCCCAAATGCTTTGGTTCAACGTTGAAAACAGTGAGATCAGAGGCGAATGCACTGCCGAGCCGAGCAGTTTTGGGCCGATAAACGAACACGGAAATTCCAAACATGTCAAACGTTGACCTGCAGTTGGACAACGTAAAATCAGGGCCAGAAAAATTAGACGGATTTGACGGTAACCGGCTACCTGAAATTACCGTTACTGACTGCTTAAACCATTGAAATTTAGTGACTATCAAATTTATGATTGCGCCTAGTGTACATAAAATAGTCATTATAAGATGTTTGGCTGATGAAAATTTATCACTACAAGAAGTCGTATTAACGTTTTACATCCTTCAAGCACGCTTCGCTGAAGCTGGGTACGATTGATAGCCCTTATCTTAGCTATTTTATAATAAGCCAGCCCAGTCCGTCAAGGCCCAGAAACACAACAACCTAGTGTCAAATCCCGTCAGTTACACAACGAAACTGCAAAACGTCAATTACAAAACGAAACTCATCACTCTAAGTGAATTAAAGTGTTTTGGTGGCACGACCTAAGCAGTTTGCCATTGCTCATTTTACATCGACCGCGTTCTTGGGTGGCCACTATACCGAACAGCAGGATGGCAACGTGACCCAGCCATTAGAGCTCAAACGTACTCGTCTTTCGGAGTCGTAGCGTCGTTCCGTGCCGATTTGGTGAAATGTAGACATATGTACATGTTCATTGTTCGGCTCTTCCAAGGACCCGTTTGTTGTGACGGTCAAATAGCATAGGCATTGAATTAGGTAGGTAGGTACAGCCGATCTATGGCAATTGCACAGGAATTATTCTGTGGTTATCGAAAGCAAATCCATTTATAAGAGAAGTTGATAGAGCAAATGTGAATTATACATGGATATCAGTGCATTTTTTAGATACGGGATTCACCATAGGCAACTCTTCTATAGTATGTGTAGTGATATCATTTATGAAGTAGGTAGTCTACGGATGCATATAATCGGTGTGACACATTTATTTGCTGATTCAGCTGCGATAAACGTACACAAAGGAGCGTCATATGAAAACTTCACAGCAGACCTTCACAGCTTTGGTGCACACCATCCAACACACCGATTCTCTCCGACAACCGCTCTGGAACGCCTGTCGGCCGGCGCAGCGACCGGTCGCCGGGTCACGTGGTCTGACGTCATCACGACCGGTCGCCGGGTCACGTGGTCTGACGTCATCACGGCTGGGGTCGTGATCTGACCAACAGGACTCCGTCTGACCGTCGCTGACTGTCCCTGGTAAGTCACCATGGTAAGTCAGCCATGGTAAGTCACCATGGTAAGTCACCGTGGTAAGTCACCATATCCAGGGAAACATCTGTAGCGGGACCTGTACCTAGTAAACGGATGGGCACTTTATTGCACCAATAGATGCACAGGCAATTGTTTGGAATGTCCATTGTCCAACCCAGTTTATTCAAATGGCCAGCGTACCATGCTGGGCAGGAATGAACTTTAAATCACGTGTCGGTCTTCGTATGGGAGCAAATTGAAGTTCTTGTTTTTTTCGCATCTACGTTAGATTTGTCAGTATAAATGTCATTAAATAATGGGTAGCTGTAACCTTGGCAGATTTATGCTTAGCGCTGGATCATAAAATGTAATGGCCTTGTGGCTTTTTTTTCGTGGTGGGATAATTCAGCTTTCTGATGCAATTATGCCTAATGTCAAGATCGTTAGAAGCAGTTACCTGCATTTGTTATATGGCTTCTTTCGAATTCCCGGCTCAAGTCAACAATTGCATGTTATTTACTGAACTTTGCGTATTATACCTGTTCATCACTACTTTTTCCACATGTCTACGTGGTATCCGGCATCGACATACCTAATTACCTGCATGTTGCCAGTCATAATCTCACAACGACCAAAACCACTCAGGCGTATGAATTGTAATGCTAGTTATTCGCTGAAGAACGTCGCTGGTAAATGCAGTGGCAGGCTGCAGTAAAGATTCAATTCGCAAACCTTCATTTGAAAATGAGCTCTGTCAGCCAGCCCCATCATCTATGTCTTCAAGCGATTGTTCTGAATGGTGTAACGAGTACATCCAATCTCGGTAACCTTGTTTAGCTCGATATGCTTCGCAGCATAGTTCAGCTTGCCCCATGTCATGTTTGTAATTGTAGCGATTCCATGCCTAGTCTGTCAGTTTCACTGATAAGGATGGCTGTATAATGATCTAGCTGACAAAATTCGTACTTCCCTGTGCTATGAGCGGGTCACATCATATAATCCGACATGTAATTTTATGTGATCAAGATATCAGGCAAATGCAGGCCATGTGGTTATGTGCAGACGACTGATGTCGAGCTGCGTAACGTCTTTACGTCTGCAGATAGTCAAAAGTCGAGCAGTGACAATGATTACTAGCCATTATGGGACGGGGTCAAAATTTTAATTCAATTAATTGCTCTCTCCGCAATTGGAAGCATCCAGTCTTAGTGTTACGTTCCCTGTTTAGGGGGAAAGCATGTTATGAAAGTTTCTTGTCTGTAGACACTTGCGACATGGCATGTATATTGTATATTGTATATTCAGATTCGTGGCTTGCAGACACTTGGGTAGATGGAAGATGTTGTGCTTGTTCTGCGCTGTTCCGCAAGCCCTTTAGAACGAGCAGCGGGTGACCGATCTAGTCGGCACTTGACAAAGACAAATGTTTAACCCCCGCCCGGCTAGGAAATCCGCCATTTATATTTTATGCCACACCCGATTATATCGAAAATTACAGGAGGTGGGAAGGTGTGGAAAAGGCCATAAACAGCTCTTTTATAATGACTATTCCACCGCTGTTTTCAAACAAGTTGAACTTTTTTATAGTGTCGGTCAGATCGAATCAAAGCTGTCAGCATCATTCTTCCTGCACCTTCATATTGTTTTAAAAACAATAATGCTTTGTTCTGGTCAGGTCTGGCAGTTTTGAGACCTTCAGTGGCTCAGTGGCACAGCCCACAAGTCTTTTTCAATCAGACTGCATAGTGCATATGTCACAGTCCAGGTCGTTTTTCTAAGATTTTGTTGAATATGCCATACCTACAGATGCTCGCTCCAAGCTCCATTATCCTGCTATAACCTATTGCAATGAAGAATATTTATTTTCACAGATACACAAGTAAGCAGATTATTTCTCTGGCAACAAAAAATCCTTGGTGCAAATTATAAGCAGGTGTCATGTGACATAGGAAACGACTGGGGCCTGCCCATATCGAATTATTTGCCTCCTGGCCCCTATCGACCGAGTCTTACACTTACTTGCTCTGTCTTGATGTCTTCAACCAGACCGACTGGGTCGCCATCGCTCGCCGTTTGCAACCCGATGCCTGTCGTCCCAGTCCAACTATCCCAATTCCCAGCACACAAGCTCGGTACCTGTCGGTGAGGACCGTAGGGCCCTAACTACGAACACCCCGGCTTATGACACCCAGCCAGCTGACACAGATAGTAATATGTTCTTGTGCACTCCGAATCCGCCCACGGCCTACTCCCTCCCGTCATGACGCAATTCTCTCCACCAGTGACGTCACTCGGCTCACCCGGCTGCCACCAGGTGGTGGGGATAGTCATCACCCCTAGACCATCCTCACCAACATAAACACCCTCTGTGGCCTCATCAGTGGCACCGACCCAGCCGTACTTCGAGCCCAGGGTACACTGATGTTCGGCCTCGGACCGAGCGGTCGCCAGGTGAGCGCCCATCTGCTGGCACCCGGACTGCGCGGAGGAGAAACTAGCGGACGTTGTTCGCCAGGAGATACAGCGGCCGGCACAGAGGAGCCAGCCGTCCGGACAGACGCAGGGGTCGGTGGGTGTGCCTGAAAACGGGAGCGGGACGTGAGCAGAGGTCAAAGTGGGAGCCTGTGACGATGTAGGAGCACAGTTGAGAACAGACATGAAGACGGGTCGAAAAGGGACCCTGAGGCCTGAACCGTGATAAAGATGGGGTAATGGTAAAACATCGGGTCGAAAACGGAGTCTGGAACGACATGAGGTCTTATTGACGAAGAGACATCAGTACGGGACGAGAGGGAAACCTGGAAGGGATCATACTCGTAGATATAAATCATGAGAGAGAAGGCTGGAAGCCACGTCAGCCCAAAGTATCCCAGGGATACTCATGGCGTAAGTGTAACCAGGGCGGGGTCTGGCACATTTTGCTGGGAACCAGAGCCGGATGTGCATGCAAATAAATGCTGTATTCACTGTGTTAACAAGCCATGCAGAAATAAATACGCACTCTGAAACAAACTGTTCTTTACCTGGGCAAGACGAGGGTGTCGTAGTGGTCGACTCCGCTGCCGTAGAAGTTGTCGGTTGTGCCGTCGTGGTGGTCGTTACTAAAGGCTTTGCTGACAGATAGCTCCGGACTTCACCATCTACGGTTCCCAAAGGCGTCGTGGCTTCACTGAAGGAGGTACCGTCGTACAGAAGGCACGTGCCATTTCCATAGAGTGTGAACCCTCCGCAAGGTATGTCCTGTCTGGCAGAACATCTAGCGGAACAGATGAGGGCTGAAGCGGCTGAGAACGTGGTAAATGCAGGCTTCTCGGTGAAGACCCCATCTTGGAGGAGGAACTGGGTGGATGGAAGGGCGACAGCTTCGCTGAGGATCAGGAGTGGTGTGATCGATAGGAGAGGAGGCAAGGAGACCAAGAGGGGCGATAGGAAGAATAGGAGGCCAGTTACGCGGAAACCAGTTGTAGAACTGATACAGGGCATACTTGTTGAGAAGGTACGAAAGACGAGACCTTGTGGAATCTTGTTATTTTGGTGCTGCACAGTCTGGCAATGCCACTCAGTCTGCCATCTAGTTGTTGACTCGTTTTTTAAGAGACTTGTTCGAGTCAATTCTGGTAAGCGTGTTTGTTCTTCTGTAGGCGTGATGTCCCTCAATCTTGTAGGCGTGGTAAGGAGAACAAAATTCGCCTTCAGTTACTGGTCGATTCCACTTCCAGCTGACGTTTACTCAGGTCTTTTTGTCTTTTTGTACGCTCCTGCTGGAGTTACGTCTTCTTTTCAGTCGTTGCTTTTGCTATCCGTTGCCCAGTTCACTCATATGGTTCACGATCAGATTGCCGCGGTTAAAAAGCCCCAAGCAGATGAATACTCTTCACACAAGTCGGAGTCCGTCAATGGCTCAAAAAGCACCAGAAGCAGAATGAATCTTTTTGATAAAAAGTACAGCGGCCGCTATGCAGCCGACACAACAAACTGGGGCTGAGGACTCAGTCGAAACAGAAACGCAGGGTAAGTCGGACGGAACTCAGACGAGTCAACAGAGTCTGAGATTCATCAGGCTCTGTCCCAAACTCCTTATTTCAAACTCAGTTGTCCGGTTTGAATCAAAAGTCTCTACTTCCACAGAAGATTCACTCCTATTGCGATCAAATTACACGCTTCATACTCAGCAGAGCAACGTCGTGGACTCGAGAGTCCCTATGCCTTCAATTCGTAGGTTATATAACGCTCTCCTCGTCCTAGCTGAACCCAGGAGACGCTATGTGTGTGGCTCAGGAGACCTATGTATGTCACGCACCCAGGAGACGCTTCATCCCGAACTGAACTAAGGAGACATATGTCACGACCTGAGAAGACGCGCTATATCCTGGACTCAGGAGAACAATGTACCGGACATAGGAGTTACGGTACCCAGGGTCCAGGAGGCGTCCGAAGTTGAGAGCTCATCCGGAACGAATCACAGAAGTCCAGCTCACGCTGAGTACTGGCGTGGACTAACCCGCTCAGCCCACCGCTATCGACTCAAGCTTCCCCGTGCTGAGGCTGGCTCTGCTTTGAAAGGGTACCATGGTGCCCAGACGAAAACAGCCACTCAACCGGTCCCGCCCACCGAGTAATTTTCCTGTACATAAGCTTCCGATGTTTGACATGAATATACTTAGGGGATGACTTGTGCAATAACACGTGTGGTATGCTGTGAACTACTTCAAAGTGTGTGATGACACGGCTACACTCAAAGCGTGTGTAAATACACTCTGTGACAAGAGTTGGGCCCGCTCACTGATGGTCGCTGTCAGATTGTTTTGGACAAGAGTGCATTCATTATGAGGCGAGAAGTCACTCACGGGAATGGTGTGGCCTGGTCCGCTGGGTCGTCAAATGGCATTAGCCGACGTCACTGGTAAATAATGGAAGAGGCAAGGTGAGCCAATGAGAAGGAAGCGTTTCAAGCCATTGTTTCTGAGCTGAGACGTTGACCAATTCTCGACCAGTTACGATTCAACTAATAGGGTCACTGGCGGTCGCAGGGGGGGGCCAAGGGGGCCATGGCCCCCCCTTTGGTGCTGAAAGGTGGGGCCATACTATCTTTTGGCCCCACCTTTCAGATCGAACAAAAGTCCTAGAAAAACTTTTCGTATGTTTCATTTTCTTTCTTGCGCCATCAAAGGACGTAAATTTCACTCATGAGTGGGCTCAGTTTCGCATTCTGTCAATTTGGCGGTCAGCGTCGCTGGCACCGGTTCACGAGTATGGCCGGATCTTATATGGAATATCAGCGTGGGTTTACTTGAGGCTCTCGTAGGCCCAGCATTCAGCAATGGCTGGCATGAGACCCTCTTCGGCAGTGGCGGGTGGGCCCTGCTAAAGGAGATTGGCTCCAAGACACTAAAGTAAGACCTCATGGGTTGGTGCTGTGCACCTCAGAAGCCCGGTGGTGACGCCGTATGCCGGCTTGGTTTCTTAAGGATTAGCGTGGGACCTCCGGGGCCTGCATAGAGTTTGCATGAGCTAGTATGTAATCTCAGAGGCATGCGTGTAATGTGTACACAGTGGCGGTCGCGGGGGGCCGGGGGGGGGCATCAGGGCCATGCCCCCAAAGGTCAATAAAGGGGGCCATCATATCATTTGCCCCCCCTCAAACAACCAATGGGCCCCCATATAGGTGTATGGGGCCCTGGCAATTATTCGATCGTCACGAGGCTAAAAAAACCCACGCCCAGCTATTAATATAGCTCCCACACCGGTCTTTGAACGTCCTACACTGACCTCTGAGGGAACTTCAGTGGCGGTCAAGCGCCCACGTTGACCGCTAAGAGCCTACATCAACCTCTGAGGCCCCACATCTGGCCTATGAGGGCCCCTAACCGGCCTCAGGGGTCCCAACCGGCGTCTGAGGGTCTCACACCGGTCTCTGGTGGCCTTATTTCTGTCTCTGGTGTCCCAAGACGAACCTTTAGGTGCCAATAAGGGCCCCGCACTGGCTGCTGAAGACCCGATGCCGGCCTCTAAGGGTCTGCATTGGCCTCTGAGGAGGGCCCATCTTGGCCTTTGAGGGCCCTCTGCTGGCCTCTGGGGTCCAACGACGGCTCATGCCGGTCTTTAAGGGCCCCATGCTGACCTCTGAGGGCCCATGCTGGCCTGTAATGAATAAGGACCCACATTAGCCTCTGAGAGCCCAACTCGGTCTCTGATGGTCTCAAACTACTGGCCTTTGTAGTTTGCAGGCCCTGTACTGGTCTCTGAGGGCCCTAAACTAGCCTCTACATGAAAACATACATGGGTGGGTTTCTGAAGATCAGAGGGCTCACGCAGTCTCCGGCACAGCCTTACGTTGGTCCTGATCGAGATTGCTTTACGTCCTGATGGTCCCGCGCTGATTCCCTCATATTTCGAGGTCGGGACCCCATGAGCCGGTGTGGGTCCTGGGGCTGGCAGAGACTGATGAAGTCCTTAGGGCTCAGGGCCAGTCTTTTTAGCAGTAGGACTAGGCAGGTTGAGTGAGCCCCAACAGAGCCGTTGCGAAGCCCCGCAGGAGTCGCGCGCGGCCCTCAGATGCCAATTCTGAAAGCTCGGAACCTGTGGGGGTCTCCAGAGGCCGGTGTACCTACTCTCTCCCGCCGCCACACAACTAGGTACCTATATGGGTAAATGACTAAATGTCATAGTCTAAAAATGCTCTCTGGGTTTCACATGCTTGTTCAAAGCAAGAGGTATCTGTACTTTTTAGCAAGATGTATCTGTACTTTTCCGAATTGTTTTATAGTGGTAAGGTCATGAATCCGCGTGCCTGACCTTCCCGTATACCTATGCTACACCGATCCGTCGTCATGGACGGTGCAGCGGCCCGACCGGTGGGCACACCGTGAGACGGTAAATGGAACTGGTGATTTGGCCTTAAATTGAGCTCAAAGATTTCACGCAAGAATGAGCTGGATGAAGCATAAGTAATGCCAACTGTGCGGCGCCTCGTGGACGTAAAAAATTAGCCGATCACCCCCCCCCCCCCTCCCGGTGACGGATAAATGTTATGTCCCGCAAGTGTGACTTTGGCCCCCCCTTTTGCTAGCGGCTGCGACCGCCAGTGAATAGGGTGGCTACAAGCTGCGTACGGCTCTCGCGAGATTAAGCGGTAGGATTTGCACTTTTACATCTCCAGTTATATCTCAGAAACTAATCGATCTACGATGAAGCCATTTTACACGATCATGGCCGGCTTGTGAACCAACAAGTCGATCGCATCTTCAACAGTTAAAAGCTTAAGACGACGAAGATGTCGCCTGAACTACACTAAAATTTCTAGGTGCAAAACCTACCGCTAAAACCCGCGAGACCTGTACTTACCATTTCTTGTTCGGTTCACTGTTTGATGTCACACTTTTGAAAATTCGATAATGACGGAGATAGGCGTTTGGCTGAATGTTATCGGCACTTTTCCACGGAGATGGCGATGCCTATCTTTTATTTATTCACATGCCAAGTTGCAAATACAGCAAAAAAGTTGCAAATACAGTGACATCTCTAACTGAAGAACCTTATTAAAAGATGCATTTTATTTGAGGGGCAGAAATTCTCTTTCTTGCCGTCCCTCAGATTAAAAAGATATATATTTTCCCGCACCGTAGACAGTGTTTACAATTGCTTCACGTGCAAAGAGAGAAATTTATCAGATGTCGTGTAACTGATTTGTTATACGTCTAGGCGATTAACAAACTGTTAAACGTCTAGTAGACATTTCGTCTAGTCTGAAATGTGTCGTATTTTTCATATAAAATATACCTATTTTTACCTTTAAGCGCCCGAAAGATATCGGCGTAACGGGATAAAATTATTAAACCATGAGTAGGTAGAAAAATATTCTAAACGTCTCGCCTATCGGCTCAACGTTTATATTTTTCTACCTACGAGCGATTTAAGAATTTTATCCCGTACCTACCACCGATATCTTTCTGGCGCTTAAATGTAAAAAATACATTTTACATTTACATACATTTTTAACGGTTGATAAAGGCGCAAAGTCGAAAGCTCCCGAAACTGTATTTTGTCTTTTTGAAATTTTATACCTTTTGGCTAATATGAGAGTAAGGTTAATATCTCTTATTAAAAAACATTTTATATAAAAAATACGACATACTTCAGACTAGACGAAATGTCTACTAGACGTTTAACAGTGTGTTAATCGCCTAGACGTATAACAAATCAGTTACACGACATCTGATAATTTTCTCTCTTTGCACGTGGAGCAATTGTAAACACTGTCTATACGGTGCGGGGTAATGCTATAATCTGTTTAACGATTTTAGACCGCATTAAGTGCTTTAGTGAAAAGGGCTCGTGAAGTATCTACCTTCAACATTGAGCAGCTTAAAATATCAAGCTTACTCTCGATTTTTCTTTTGAACTTCTGTTCAATAGTCAATACTACAGCTCGTCTCGTGACGTATTCATTTGTGCGCTAAAATCAGACCGCCATCGTTAGAAAAACAGACTACAATTACAATTGTTCGGACTCTAGACTAATTCACAATTGCAAACCCCTGTACTTACGCCCTTGTCTGCTTCTGAATTCAATCTGTTAACAAAAAAGTTTGGGTCAGTTTCATAAGCAAGAATGATCCATGCTGCAGCAATTCTGATGTTGACGTTATGTAATGTACATATTATGTACATTTCATTGTCCATTGTACCTGGTTTGGTTCGTTTGAACGATCGCTCTGCATAACTGCCAGCGCCTAAATTGTTATTGCTCTGTCCCTGCAGTAAATGGTCAGCTCATTTATTCTGTGCCAAGGGATGCAGGCAAGTAAATTGAAATCAATACTGGCTGTCCGCCCCGGGCTGATTTGTTTAAGACAGGAAGACATAACCGGCACGAACCTTATTTTACAGGAGTGTCGTTGACGTTTTGACATGTACAGCCCATGGTGAAGAGAAAATACCAGCTTTAAAAATACCAGCTGTGGAGACAGGTACCGAGTGTGGTAAGTTTGAGGTCGTCACATAAGGACGAGGACGAATTGATGCATTACATTTTTGTGTGTATCTTTTTCCATTTTTTTCGCGATTTTTTTTTTTTTTTGCTAGCTGTTCTCGGACGAGCGCAACTGGCAAGAAGATGTGAGATACATAAAAATTTGACAGCTGCCGTTTGCGTCTTTTTGCCGTTGTCACTATGGTGTCTAAAGCCTGAAACAGACTCTTTCCGCAGTCAGGAAATCACATGCGAGAGCCCAATCAACCTCCTGCATGCGATTAACGCGAGCAGAATTATAATGCATTCGAATAGGCTCTCGCATGTAATTTCCTGAATGCGGAAAGAGTCTGTTTCAGCCTTGAACCCGAGATTGAAAAAGGTAAGTGAACGTATTTGCGCGGATGTGTATTTTAACCTTGCCTGGTGATGTCGAAAGCCACACGAAATCATCGTTCAGAAAGCCGCATGGCGCATGTCCCACATGCGTCATCATCGTCATCATCATATTTCACAAGCTACCAGGGCGTAACCAATCATGACTAAAATGACTAAAACGATTCATTCATTTTCATTTATTCATTATAAAAAAGAAGCGAGGAAACGACAGCGACCAAAAACTCTGCACTTTACCGCGAAGATACAGTAGAACTGTTTTCGTCATTTAATGCTCAATCAGTGGCGGATCCGGGGCTTGGGCGCGGGGGCATACCAGGGCCTCCTCTAAGGAATTTTCACCGTGCGAAAGCTAGGTGCCAAACCCCAAATCTTGTTTTCTCATCGGATTTAGGTCACTTGTCTTTCGCCACTGCCCTGACACGTTTTTTTATACTAAAAACAAATAAATAATTTGTAGGCCACCTAACTCTACTGGCGGATCCAGAGGTAGAGGATTTGGGGCAAATATCCCCCACCCACCTCACCCAGCGCACGCATCGACGAAAATTTGCGTTTAATTCGAGAATAAAACGAAAACTAAACTATTAATGTGAAAAGTTTCTTTTAAATTTCGCAGGCGCACCAGTGCACAAGGACTCCAAATCCAATGGGTTTTTGGAATTTGTAGAAACTTTTTGGGGATACGCAGCCCCGCAGCGTCGCCTTTCTGGATCCACCAGTACCTGACTCGTGTTTCATATTAGTTTGTAACCTCCTTACATTGCCATTCCAGACGGTCAAAAATAAAACTTTCGAAAATGCAAACCTCCATCTTCAAATCTATCTAGCACAAAATTTGCGGTGAAGCTAAATGCCTTTTTAGCATGTGGCGAAGGTCGAGTTAGTTCTCGTCAGGTCAACCAGTAGGTGTCCCGCCGCCATAGCCAAAGTAGGTGTTAACCACCAGTGACAGCTTCGTAACATGTTGCATTGCCACCAAGACTATTTCTCAAATGTTCAAATGGGTTCTAGACTCGCTGTCATCTTCAAAAAAAGTGAACAATCATCTAAGGTCAATGACCTTGAACTGACCTATGCGTGACCTTGCCACCAACAATGCTTAAGGCTGCCATCATTTCACGTTACTACGTTTACAAGACACAAAAAGTATGGAAACGCATAGATAATCTGCGCTGACATAGTTACGCCGAATCGCGATTTTGTCCTGACACGGGCTCGAGAAATAGGTCACAGGTCAAAGGTCATTTAGACTAGGGTCATAAAATTTTTAGGGTAGTGTACCTACTATTGATCAACTAGAATGTACTGAAAGTTTCGTCGCGATAGGCCGCTTGTTGCGCAAGTTATTCGCGAAAAACCGAGGGGGTGTTCAACCCCCCCCCCCTATAAGTGCGAGGGTTAACTGTTCGCTCTGTGCACCTATTATGAGCACCATGTAGGTTAGCATTTACCAAGCACTTACTACTGTACCAGGTCCTACTAAGTACAAACGCACCAAAAGGCTGACATTGGTGACAGTTGCTAGCCTGCTTAGCCCGTCTTGTCTAGTGCTTAGAGCCTTAGACTGTCTACTACATACTCGTACGATACAAAGCGAAATGAAAGGTTACCTAAGCGAGGTGCATTATACATACATAACCCTAATTTAAAGGTCGCCTACTTAGTATGTATGTCATTGAGCATCTAATTCATGAGTCGTTTCGATGTCAATTTAATCCAGTTTAAACTATTCAACAGCCTCACATTATTCAGTCATCACCGTCCAATTAAAATTAAACAGGTGATTATTACGGCTGCTCAGCTCACGGCCACTGATTGCACACGTTGTACCCGAATAGATCAGTGTCTGGCAACGCCAAACATAAACACAGCAATGGCTCTAGACGGATACACAGTGGGGTTGTCTGCGTATTGGAGCCCCCGATTCCTCACTCCAGTGCGGGACGGCGTCTGCAGTGGGACCTCTAAAACGCTGCACAAAGTGGGACTTCTAAAACGCAGCACTTTGTTGCTACAGTGGTGGTATCGCTACGGTGTGGGTTTTCCTCTGAAAACAAGGTCTGGTTGTTCATTAAAAAACGCAGAAGGCCTGCACCAGAATCAATCGCGACATATTGTGATAACAACTGCTACCAATCATTATCTTCTGGTAAAGAAAAATAGTTTAAGATACGATAATTCCGAAACTTTTGGCCGGTAATCAGCCTCACGCGGAGTTTCCACGGACGTCTCAAGGCTATAGGACGTCTTCTGTGTTCAGCAGACCATCTCAAGATCATTCGCCAGCGATTACCTCTTCAGCTTGTATTCTGCGTCTCGTGACATCCCGTTCACAGATCTTCCCTCCGCCGGCACCACGAGAATGTTCCGCGCAACACTGCTGCTGCTAGCTCTTCTTCAGCTAGATTCTACGGGCGCTGTTCCGTTCACCTTATTCGCCAGCCATGTCACCGTCCACGCCACCACTCCGCTGAAAACCGCCCGGGTCTCTTCTGTGATCCAATGTGCTGGAAACTGCCGGATTACGCCGAAATGTATCCAGTACAAACTGGATAAAACCAGTGGCGTTTGCTACATGTGGGGAGCTCGATCTACCTCCAACCCGTTGGACAAGTCTCAGGATATCATATACGAAGACTGGTACCGTCCCCTGCCAGCTGGATTTACGCGGTATGACTCGACCGTTTCATTCGCTCTTTCTGCTGCCACCAGCTCGGGGGACGTCCCCTCCATTGTCCTGCGTTGTCGAGAGCTGGACACGAGGTCCACGCCTGCCATCCCTCTCACGTTGGACGAACTGATGTCGTTCAGTATCTTCGGCTCCAGCAAGCTTCTCGGTCTTGAAGACACCGCCGTGGAGGGCACCCTGGTCAGCATGGTGACTGGTGAGGTCGTCAACATGCCGGCAGACTGGTGGGAGGAGAGCTTGCCCACCAAGTGGAACTCTGACACCAAGGATTGCCTCTTCATCCACATTCACGGAATACCCCAGCTATTGACGGAGGATTGCAGCAAACTCAACTACGTGATATGCGAGATCAGGATGTGAAAAGGATCCTACATGTAGCAGGATACAGGCTGGATCAAAGATAAACTGCTGACGAATAACTGCAGCAAACTCAGCTGGGTGATATGCGAGGTCAGGATGTGAAAAGGATTTGTAGTTTCTCAATTGAAATTGCACAGGCCGATTGTATATTGTTTTTCATTTAACACGCGCAGTGGAAGGGGGGGCGGATTTCGCCCACCCCTCCTGTTTTTCGCCAATAACTCGCGCCGCAAACAAAATATTAATGTGAAATTTTGGCTACCTGCCCAAAATTGAATTGCGGATCTTCTCGTGCAAGAAATAAGAAAATCGGTTCACAACTTTTCTAGTAAGAGCGATGTAAAGTCAAACATCCTGCCGCCGCGGCGTCGCGGCGGCGCGGCGGCCGGCGCTAGCCGTTACGCGCCGCCTGAATTGTAGACTGTGCCGGGGCGGGACGGTTCCGTCTTTACATCGCGCTCCTTACCGCTGATTATATTAGATTCGCGTCAAATTTGGTGAAAAGACTGAGAAATGTACAGGGAATCATATGGTCAAAGAATTTTGAAAATCGGCCGGTAACAACTTGAGTTATGAGTGTGTAAATACAAAATTGTGATTGCCGCGTTTCCCGCGTCGGCCGATCCCGCTTCAGCCGGCGACATCTTACCCTTTGCAGGCTTCTAACTGCCATATTTATTGTTGGATTAACTAGAAATTCACTTTACATACTTACAAATGTTTGGTCTTTCGTATAGTGAAAGAAAAAAGAAAATCGGCCGGTAACTTTTTGAGTTATCGGCGTGTAAACGCAAAAAAGTCGCTCATATGGTAGATTTGACCACATTTGACCTCATTTGACCTTGAAGATATTGACCTAGGGTCATGAAATTCACACACAACAGAGTTCCCCATGGCCCCCACCTACCCTCTAAATTTCGTCTTTCTAGCTCCAGTGGGAGCTGAGATCTTAGGGGGGGGGGGCGACATCCGCCCCCCCTTCCACTGGGCGTAGTACTGGCAACCCTTCCACTGCGCGTGTTAACACTCATTTACCTCTTAACCATCGCCCGTATTCGTGCTTTGCCAGCCGAGAACGTATAAGGGGGAGGGGGTACATTGAACCCTCCCCTTGCCGTTTGGCCCCTGATCGAGCTAGAGCTTCGCGGAAAAAACGAGCGTGTTTTTTTTGACGACGAGACGAAGTCATTGAGGTCAAATTTTAAGGTTTTAGGTCATTGTCTGACCTTTCAGGTCAGGCCAATGACTAAAAAGTCGGGAAAATCGGGACCTGTTAGAAAGTCCTAAAAAAGTGTGGCTACTAAGGGTCTTTTCGGGGGTGCTGATCACGAATATAATGTTAGTTTTGATCACAGATGATGGCCTTCATGCATTTTGGCTTGGTCGGATCAGGTCAGGTCAGGTCAACCAGTAGGCGTCCTGCCGGATATTAGTGGTACGTGTCAACCGCCGTTGACAGCTTCGTAATATGCTACGATGCCACCAAAGCTGCTTCGTAAACGTTGAACATTTACCTCTTAAATGTTGATCATTTATTTCCTAAATGTTCAAATGGTGGCTGAATTCGAATTCAGCTAAAAAAACTAGCCTAGAAACAGGTAAAACTCGAAAAAGTTAGCTAGTCAGTCAGGTTCCCAGTCGACCTGACCTTCAGGTAACCTTGACACCGACCCTTATGCACGGGACCAACATCATATGACATGTTTGAACGCTTGAAATCATCAAAAGACTGCAAACGCGCGGCTAATGCGAGCCGATATACGCCGAATCGCACTTCCTTCCAAACATGGCCTCGGGAAATAGGTCACAGGTCAAAGGTCATTGGGTCAGGGTCATGACATTTTCAGGGTAGGTGTAAAAATGATCGACGCGACGGTATTAAAAGTTTCGTTGCGATCGGCCGCTTTTTACGCGAGTTATTAGCGAAAAACCGAGGGAGGGCCCCTTCGAACCCCTACAAGTGCAAGCGTTAGGTTTGATTAGTTTAGGTAGGTTGGTTAGGTCAGGTTAGATTATGTTAGGTTAGGTTAGGTTAGGCCCGCTATCAATGGGCCCCTTTAAGCTAACACACCAGGCCCCCGAGGGTCCACACGGGCCAAGTTGCCCCCCCCCCCGAAGTTTCCGCAGAAACGGCTGTTTCCGCTGAAACAGGGCTCTTTCCGCTGACACAGGGCTGTTTCTGCTGCACCTCGTGGGGCGCCATCGGGATTCGGGGAAGATATCGATGTGTAGCTGCTGACGACACCTCGCGGTTTTCTGCACTAGAACATTTTTGTCTGCTAAATACGTAATAAATGAAATACATTATTGAACGTAATGGAATGTCACATGAGTCTATTTTTTGGATAAAAGTTGTATTTGAACATCAGTCAGTGAAGTGTCAGTTAAGTGAAGTGAATCAGACAATGAACATCAGGTTTAGTTTGTCTTGCAAGCACCGTCAAGCATGACAAATTTCAAGGGGTCAATGCTATGGGCTCGTGACGTCACGCAGGGAAACGTGACGTCAGTCGTGGGGTTCCCAGTTTCGTATGAGCTAGAATTCGACCCCCCCCCCCCCCCCCGGATGCACCCATCAAACTACATATGTCAATAAAACACTTGTGCTCGCCAGCTGCCCAAGAAGGGCATACAAGCATCCCAAAGAAATCACGAAACTATGACACAAACGACATTGAAAGAAACTGGTCTTATAGATACAAGAAGCTTTTGAAGCATTCGCACACCAATTACAAACACTTGAGATGTGTATACAGTGTCCACTTCAGTTCAATGTACATCCGAAAGAAATCGCTCAACTACGAACTTAAGACATTTCACACGACATAAAAACACTACTTCACAAATCTACGCCACCACTTCGTCCTCCACCTCTGTGTCATAAAACCGCACTCCATAGACCTACGCCATTACGCGTCGATTGTCATAAAACCACACTCCACGGGTGTACGCCACTACGCCATCCATCTCCACCTGTGTCATAAACTTACACTCCACATCCCTACGCTGCGCCACTCTGTCTCTCACACCCTGCCCCTCAGAGCGGGATCCAGTGAGGCCCGGACCCTTGGCGTGCCCGGCAGGCGGGTGATCTGCCGAACATGATCACGTGACATCCTGTGAACAGTCTCCAGGTGCTGACGTAGATTCTGGACGTTACTGGCCACGGCTCCGCACACGTGGCACGTGGTAACGCCGGCGTGCACCTTCTCGTGCGCCACGAGCGAGTCGCGGTGCTTGTAGCGCCGGCCGCACACGGTACACACGTGCCCTGAGGGCAGACAGGTCGGGGCGTGGGGCTGTGTCATAAATAAAAGTACGGCCGCACACGGTACACACGTGCCCTGAGGGCAGACAGGTCGGGGCGTGGGGCTGTGTTATATATAAAAGTACAGCCGCACACGGTACAAACGTGCCCTGGGGGCAGACAGGTCGGGGCGTGGGGCTGTGTCATAAATAAAAGTACAGCCGCACACGGTACAAACGTGCCCTGGGGGCAGACAGGTCGGGGCGTGGGGCTGTGTTATATATAAAAGTACAGCCGCACACGGTACAAACGTGCCCTGGGGGCAGACAGGTCGGGGCGTGGGGCTGTGTCATAAATAAAAATACGGCCACACACGGTACAAACTACAAACGTGCCCTGGGGGCAAAAAGGTCGGACGTGGGGCTGTGTCATAAATAAAAGTACGGCTGCACACGGTACAAACGTGTTCTGGGGGCAGATAGGTCGGGGCGTGGGGCTGTGGCCTGTGTTATATAAAAAAGTACGGTCGCTGACGGTGCAGACATTCTCTGTGAATAGACACTAGGCAGGTCAGGGTAAGGGACTGTGTCATAAATAAAACTACGGTCGCAAGTAGTGTGAACGTGTCCTGTCCTGGTGCCCGACTTGGACGATGTCAGAAAATTTACCAGTAAAATTACTCATCTCCCGATGGCATACTTCACGACCCCCTAGCACGAAGTCAGTGCAGTCATTTTATGCATAGGTACCGAATATACTTGTTACGGGCCATATGCTAACTTGGGCAGTATGCAAACTATCCGGGCAGCCTATGCATACTACCCAACAGCCCGGGTAGCATACATGTATACCCACCGCCCGGGTAGCATGCATACTATATGACCTTGTTTGACCTCCCTGTGACATCACAGGTCAAATAAAGGCCATCGATATCCTATCTTGCGCATCTCGCTGAGCTCTTTCGAATGCTGTTTGATTTTTTTTTTCCGATCCGGCTATTGGTTCCGGAGATACGAAGGGGGGCCCTTTGACCCCTCCCCCCCCAACAGGACGTGGAACCTGCCAGACCTCAACGGGGCGCAGGGCCTCGTCTAACATGTTAACTGGGGGGCAATTGCCTCCCCAGTCGAGCGGATTGCCCCCCAGTGGCCAACATTTGCCCCCCCCCCCCAGTCAAAACGTGAACTCACAAAATTACCTTCTCTGCAATACGTTTTCATTAGGAGTCTTACATGGATTTAACGAGAAACATTAAATAATTTGTTCAACAATTGTTCATGGCTACGGAAAAAAGCCAGAGTTTTGTGAATTTCAGGGCTCAGCTGAAAGCGCCAAGTAGCAAATTGTCAATTGGCAGCTGGCCCGTGACCCAACTCGTGTTTACACCCCCCCCCCCCCCACACTCAATCAAACGCCCAACACGTATACGTATGTTGATCACTGTCTGGTGGGGCAATGTGAGGGGGTAACACACTATTCGTAACCCTCGCACATATTGGTGTCTTTCCAGCCGCAAACGTATAGGGGGAGGGGAGGGGGTTCGTTGGACCCCCTTGCCGTTTCGCCCCTGATCGAGCTAGAGCTTCGCGGAAAAAAACGATCGTGCTGCCCGTCACGAGAGAAAACCGATGATTCCCAATTTTAAGGTCCTAGGTCATCGGTTAACCTTCCAGGTCAGGTCAATGACCCGAAAGTCGGGAAAATCGGTACCTGTTAGGACTTCGTAAAGGGAGGCTGTTATGGTTTTTTTCGGGGTGCTGATCACGAATGTCATGTTAGTTATGATCATAATGCATTTAGGCCAGGTCGGGTCAAGTCAACCAGTAAGGGTTTTGCCGGGTATTCGTAGTAGATGGCAACCGCCTCTGAACTCGAAAAAGTGAACAGGGGTCATCAAAGGTCAATGACCTAACCTGACTTCCCGGTGACCCTGACAGGCTGACACCCACCCTAATGCATGGGAGCAACATCATATACCATGTTTGAACGCTTGAAACCACGAAAAGACTGCAAACGCTCGGCTAATGCGAGCCGACATATACGCCGAACCGCGATTGCGGCCAAACATGGTCTCAAAAAGTAGGTCACAGGTCAAAGGTCATTAGGGTCAGGGTCATGACATTTTTAAGGTAGGTGTAACATTGATTAACGCGAGGATACTGAAAGTTTCGTCGCAATCGGCCCCTTTTTACGTGAGTTATTTGCGAAAAACCGAGTGGCTCCGTTCGATACCTACCCCCCCCCCCCTATACGAGCATGGTTCGGATTGCCAGTTTTTTTGCTTTTTTGTTAAAAAATCATGGTCTCAGGGCTGTGACGAAAAACAAGTGGCCTAAATCCGGTGACGGTGAGAAAACAGGATTTGGGGGTACCCTAGGTTTGGTTCCTTCAGTCTTTGCCCCCCCCCCCCAGTGAAAATTCTTTAGACGAGGCCCTGAGGGGGCGCGGGTTAAAAATATATAACTGCCTGCGTTAAATGGTTCTCTAAGTAAAAACAGATCAACCGAGAAGCCAATTTTTACTGTTAAACGTGATTGATCATTGTAGGATGGAATGAGGGTTGGAATAAAGTCTTTTTTATATAATTCCATTGTTGATTAACCAATGGCAAACGAGGCATTGACGCTGTGAAGTGTGAACTGAGTGAAATGAAATGACGACAGCGTTGCAGTGTCAGCATTTGGTGGCTTTGGTTTGGCACCTTGACCGTAGAGGGCGTTATTACCAGTCCGTATATGCATGGTTAGTACAGTTTCAACGGCTATAGTTGCATGAAACCATTTACATGTAAGACGTTACAAGCTATTATGAAAGCTCACCAAATTAAGTTTTGAAAAGCCAGCTCGCTTTCCGAACACTATTGCACTCGCACTTCGCAGTTCCTTGGCCAATTCAGCAAACGAAGTGCCCATGTCATCCAATATTCCCGGCTATGAAATCCCACATTTCCTTTTACCTGTATCAAGCATAATACGATTTGTATCAGCCAAAATTCTCGGAAATGAACATATCTAATCAATGTCTTCGGTTTTGCATGTGCATTTGTTGTGCTAATCAAATCAGCCAGGTTCACATGGTAGGTGGGTGCTATTTAGAGATGTCAATCGGATACCAACTTTTTGGTATACCGATACCAAACCGATACAAACTTGGTATTTGCTATTTCAATCGTAATGTGTTTGGTATTTTGTTGGTATCATAAGCCCTCACTAATGTATAAGAGGCTAAGAAATCGGTAAAAAGTTGGTATTTCCCCTCAGTTTCCCAAGTTGGTTTGGTTTCGGTATTTTCCTGTGGTTTTGGTTGGTATTTGGTTTGGCATCGGTATTCCGATTTTCCGTAATTGACATCACTAGTGCTATTGTTGATAAACTCAGCATCGCTATGGCAGCGAAGGTGATGTCGCCCCTCCGTTACGTCACATTACTTTTTTTTGTGCGACTGTTGCCTGAAGACCGGAGCGTTTATCTGCATTCGAAATGTGGGATAGTTAACATAAGCAGTGGAAGCGGGGAAATATCGCCCACTGCCACCACTCCCCTGTTTTTTGTAAACATTGTTTAAAAAAGGTGTATTGTATGACTATTGAGTTGTAGGTAATATTCAAAATACTATCTATATTACTATTTGCAACGTGCTTAGAGGCAGAACTAGGGTTACCCGCGTGCTCCGCAACGCGAAGGGGGGATTTTTTGACCCGTGGGTATTGGGTTGGTCTGTGTCGATTTGGTTGGTAGATATCCATTTCGTTCGATTCCTTTTTGACGGCCAAGCATTTTGTAAGAAAACAAAAAGATACATCGCATCGAGGTGCCCGTGTCGTATTATCATGCGTTCTACTTTAGAATGATTCGAAAACTGGCGTGAAGTCTTTTGAGGGCCATCGATGAATTTCGCTAAAAATGACAATGTAATGGTTTGGAACATTTACATTTTTTAAGGATACTGTTGCTAATCATGCAAAAATGAAGAGTGAATATTGGACAGAATTGAATGCTCTATCCAATGGTACCATATTCAATTGCCAAAGGTATCAGGTTATGCAGCAAACCCCGTGTGATTAATAAAGTGGCACAAAATTGACAAACACCATTTTCTTCCGTGATTTGTACCACCTTGATTTGGAGCAATCAGCTTTTCACAATTTTCTCATGAGAGGCGGTACATTTCTCTTGCCAACAGGCGTTGTTCCAGCTCGCTCCGTTTAACGGTCACCTAAAAATAAAATCAATTCCAAAATCCGTCCAAAACGTCAATTTTCCACATAAAAGTGCCCTCCTCGGTGCACGTGGCGCGTGCCATCCTCTGCATCGTACACCATTCGATAGCCCGTTCAATTATCTACACGATGCTGTTTTTCCTGTGCCGGTCGGACCCCTGGTCACCAAGATATTGCACGGGGACCGGACCCGTGTCGGCCAAAATTTGCCGTTTTCGCCCGATTTCGCACTCCGATTTATACATGTAAAGTCTATGACGCGAATTTGCACTTTTTGGGCACGCGCCACGCGCTCCCTATCAATCCGATCGAGCTGAGACCCCTCAAAGGCACGTCGCGCATCCTTGATCTATAAGTTGTGCAAATTTCACCGGGCTAGGTGCAACGGTCTGGCCTGTAGTCCACGCAAAGCACCACCAAGTCGGGACCTCGGTAACGGACAGACGCACCCTCCTCAAATAGTAATATAGATTAAGTCCGCACTCTTGCTGCAGGCGTTCTCGCTTAGTGTGCCTATCCGCGCAACTAGGCAACAGGCGAAAGCGCTGCTGCATGTGCCATTTGCAAGGGTGAACGCAATGAAAAACGGTTTATTTACAAGGCTGCCGACTGCCGAGGCAGCTCAACCGGCTTGTAGAGAGACTTCCCGCGGTGGACGTGTTCTGCGACGGACGACGGTATTTTCACATTCCGTAGCAGCGTCAGACATTTTGTGGCGGAAATGTGACGCTAATGGAAATGCCTCGCTGTATTCGATGTGCCTGCCTGGCAGGTTCATTCATTTCATTTACTAGCATTTTACTGGCATCTTGTCGTCATCCTTGTTGTCACTTATCGCACTCTATTGAGTATTCTTATTCTTATTTTTATTTATACCTTCTATCTTTTATATCTATTTTTTTTTTTTTTTTTTTTTTACCGGCCGTTTATTTATTGGTTTTTTATTACATGTATACCTACCCGAGTGTGTCGTCTTTGTACCTATGCATGTAACTTATTCGTTTTAAAAGTGCGACTTCGTCTTTTAATGGGTCCTCCCGTCGGCGATATGAATAAATAAATAAATAAATAAATAAATAAATAAATAAATAAATAAATAAATAAATAAATAAATATTTGAGGAGGGTGCGTCTGTTCGTTACCGAGGTCCAGACTTGATGGTGCTTTGCGTGGACTACAGGCCAGACCGTTGCACCTAACCCGGTGAAATTTGCTCAACTTATAGATCAAGGATGCGCGACGTGCCTTTGAGGGGTCTCAGCTCGATCGGATTTATAGGGAGCGCGTGGCGCGTGCCCAAAAAGTGCAAATTTGCGTCATAGACTTTACATGTATAAATCGGCTTGCAAAATCGGGCAAAAATGGCTAAATTTGCCCGACACGGGTCCGGTTCCTGTGCAATATCTCAGTAACCGTGCGCCCGATCGTCACGGGGAAAACAGCATCGTGTAGATAATTGAACGGGCTATCGAATGGTGTGCGGTGCAGGGGATGGCACGGCGGCACGCGCCACGTGCACCGGGGAGGGCACTTTCATGTGGAAAATTGACATTTTGGACGGATTTTGGAATTTATATTATTTTCAGGTGACCGTCAGACGGAGCGAGTTGAAACAACGCCTATTAGCAATAAAAATGTACCGTCTCTCATAAGAAAATTGTGAAAAGCCGATTGATCCAAACCAAGGTGGTACAAATCACGGGAGAAAATGGTGTTTGTCAATGATGTGCCACTTTATTAATTACACGGGTTTTGCTGCATAACCTGATACCTTTGGCAATTGAATATGGCACCGTTGGAAAGAGCATTCAATTCTGTCCAATATTCACTCTTCATTTTTGCATGATGAGCAACAGTATTCTTAAAAATATAAATGTTTCAAACCATTACATTGTCATTTTTAGCGAAATTCATCGATGGCCCTCAAACGACTTCGCGCCAGTTTTCGAATCATTCTTAAGTAGAAGTTAGAACGCATGATAATACGACACGGGCACCTCGATGCGATGTATCTTTTTTGTTTTATTACAAAATGCTTGGCCGTCAAAAAGCAATCGAACGAAATGGATACCAACCAAATCGACACAGACCATCCCAATACCCACGGGTCAAAAATAACCTTTCTTCGCGTTGCGGAGCACGCGAAATAGATAGTGCATAACCCTAGTGCATAACTAGTGCTTTTCCTAGTGTTGTGTTTTCCTAGTGTTTCCTAGTGTTTTCCTAGCTTTTCCTAGTAACCACCCTAGTGCATAACTATTTATCGCCATGAAAGCTGTGCAGGTTTCAGTGGGTACTGATGAGCTTGGAAGGTGTTTTCTGGAAATTTTAGAAAGCATAGGAACAGCCTCTCAAGTACTAATTTGTAGGTTTCCCATCACAATAATCGATCTGCACCGATGAATCCGTCTTATTACTGTTGCAAAACCATTGCAGACGTGATCGTACGAACCCCCTTCAGCATTGCGTAACGTTCGTCGTACCTGGGCTGCGCCCCCTCCACCGTGGAAAAGTGTCAGTCCACAAGTGGATCTTTCGCTTTCTGCAGTTCCAAAGGGCAAGTTGCTGCCTCCAGAGGCACGAGTCCGAGCCTTGGAACACCTTGCCTCTTACGATGGTTTTATTCCTTTATTCACAGACGGCTCTAAAACACCCGAGGGAGCGGGCTGTTCTTTCGTCGCTGGCGACGACACCCGTTCATTTTCGTTGCCATCTTTCGCCTCGGTGTTTTCATCGGAACTTGTTGCCATCGAGAAGGCTTTGTGTTTTATTGAGGTATCGGACGGACCTTTATACTTGATTTTATCGGACTCCCTAAGCAGCCTGTTGGCCCTACGGAGTTTTAATCCAGCCGACCCGATCGTTCAAGACATTTTAACTCGGCTTCAGTCAGTGGAACAATCGGGTAAATCTGTTCAGTTCTGCTGGATTCCCAGTCACGTTGGCGTTCATGGCAATGAGCTGGCAGACGCGGCTGCAAGGCGTGCTGCTGCAGCACCCTGCACTCGTCGGTTGCCATTGCCGGCGCGTGATTTTTACCCTGCTGTACGATCTTTTATTCTAACGGAGTGGCAGGCAGAGTGGCGCCTGCGTGGAGGCAGGAAACTCCGAGAGGTGAAGCCGACTCTGGAGCATTGGAGGTCTTGCTCGCAAGACAACAGGTCAAACGAAGTGATTTTATGCAGGCTCCGCATCGGTCATACGTATGCGACGCATGGCCACCTTCTCCGCGGAGATGAGCAGCCCGTTTGCGGCGGGTGCGCCGTGCCTCTCACCGTCGCCCACGTGCTTTTATCTTGTCGACGCTTGGAACCGGACCGGACTCGCTACCTGGGCCGCATCGCTCCGGATATCACCGTCCGCCACTTGCTGGGTGACGAGTCACCCTGGGATTTATCTGGCAACATCTTTTCCTTTATCCGTTCAATCAAATTCCAAGTAATCTACTCGATCTGATACCAATCCAACTAGTCCATACGTCTATTCTAATCTAGTCCTTACGCCTAGTCAGCTGTCTTTTACGATACGCTTGGAGTATTTTACCCTTCTTTGCTCTTTTTAACCAGCTTTTAGGCTTTTTTAAGCCTTTTATTACGTCGGTTTTCTTGTGACACACTTGCTTTACTTGTATATAGTTATGGGCGCAAAATGACCTTGTAGCCGGCGCGCCCTTAAGCCCCAATAAACAAACAAACAAACAAGAACCCCCTTCTCATTTCTTTTGAGTCATTTCTGTTGAGCCATTCAAAATCATTATACCAAACACACATCAGCTGACCAACCACTATTTTGCGGCAATGTGCACTTTCTGTCCGTTTTCCTTCTTATATTTTATTAACGTGATATCTGCGAGGCATTCCAAGGTGGATGTTACATAAGCGGGTAACTAAAAGCAGGCTCATTTTGTCAGCTGCACTCGCTTACCACCGACCAGACAAAACAAACTATACCACTCCCGGAATGTTGGATGGTGCACCGAGGAATGCGCCAGATACACTGCAATTATACGTCAGAATGTGAACGCTGGAATGTTGAATATTACCGTGTTTTATCTGATGGTGAGCGCGACCCATTGCAGTAAGTAACGGAGGCTAAAAAAAAAAAACACGTTGAATCGTTCATATTATATTAGCATTCGGAATCGAATCCCTTATGCGTACATTCTGTGATTTTACTATACCGTGCTTTTACACCAATTTTACACTACGTTTTGCGCTGGTGTTCAAACAACATGTGGGTGCAACTTGGGTGCAACTATGGTCGTTTGAAGTTCAGCCCACGACCTACGAGCAATGTAGCCACACGCAATAAAGTCAGGTTTTAATTGAGGTTTTCATTTCGTAAGGTCGTCACTCGTCATGTGGGTCCTTCCAGAAGATATCTCATAAGAATCATATGTCATAAGAATATCAATCGTTGGACGTTTCAAGGCGATCGTTCAGTCGGTCTGACGAGCATTCTAAGTTTTACTGAGGTAAGGTCTGATGCAGCTTGGCTAAAGTCCGTCCTACCCCCAGGGTTGACACATGCCATTTACGTAGTATGGATAAGTGCGGATATATCTTACCTTACAAACTACATTATTACCTGGCCAGACCCCCAGGCCAGGTATTACTCCCAACCACTGCAACCGGGGGGGGGGGGGGGGGTCGCCGCTTGTCTAACTCCGTAAATAAGAGGGATACGGAAACCAAAGCGGTACGAAACGAAAAGTTTTTTACGAGGCGATTCTAAAGCTCCTGAACTGTTTAATCTCAGGTCGATTTTCAAGGTCAGAGGTCAAGGCCAAAGGCAAAAACCGGCATACTTGCAGTGATTTCAAAGTAAGTGCTTCAGAGGACGGCAGGGTGCATGAAACCGGCTAAAATGGGTGTGAAACGAAAGAAGAGAATCGAAGGATTCCGTTGAAATGCTCAAGATTCAAGGTCAAGTCATGGTCATTATTAAAGTTGCCCTCAAACTTGACACTTTTTCATATATCTTGTATTCTATTTTTAAAGATGTTTTGAAATATTTTAGTGAAGCTATTTGCGAAAAACTAAACCCCAGCTCGGGTCTTTTACCATACTTCTGACCTCAGGTCAACAAAATTATTTTGTATTTTTCCCTAGGGCAAACGCTACACATTACACAACCGTGCTCGTACTTGGTCTCTATCTCTAAAACTTTATTTTTGGCAGCTATTTGAAGTTCGAGTCTGTGACGCCGAATTTTGCCGTGCAGGGATCTAGAAGAATCGACCCTGTGACGTCATCAAGGGGGCTAGATCCAAATTTTCTACGTCTAAAGATGTCAAATTCATGGGGGAAACTAATGAAAGCTTCACTTTTCTGCACCTTAGCGTTCGGGAGCTATCGCAAATATTCACCAAGGGGAGGGGCGAAAAACGCCCCTCCACAGCCCGCGAGGGTTGACTGATGTCGCGTCCACATCTCGAAAGTAGCCGGGCAAATTGGACTCAACTTTAGTACGCCGTTGGGGACCGGTTAACAGGATGTCCCGCACAATTCAGTTGGGATTCAGTTTGAGCGTGCGCGGAGAAAAACGCAGCCCGGAAAATATGTCATAATTAAACATCGGGTCAGCTTGTAACCTCAAGGACACACTTGGTTTAGCTCTGAGCATGTTGCAGTGCACCGAGGTCACATCACGGCACTCGGGCAAGCCCCGACTTAACCCTCGCCGGACCTATTGGTTTTCTACATACGCGCCGGCCGAGGGGGGGGGGGGGGGTCGGGTACGACTCCCCTCGCCGTTTCGCCCCTGGTGGAGCTAGCGCGTCGCGGAAAAAACGAGCGTGTGCGCCGTTACGAGACGCAGAGATTGGTACCCGATTTTAAGGTCCTAGGTCAACCGGTGACCTCTGAGGTCAGGTCAAGTGCCCCAAGGTACGGTTCAGTTTTTGGTGAATAACTTCGCAAAAAACGGCCGCAGAGCGCCGATTTTGGCAGCATCGTGTTCGTCTCGCTCAGGCGCGTCGAATGATATACTTTTTGTCCGGGTCAGGTCAACTTGGGGTGTTGACCTCAGGTCAAGGTCAGGTCAGCACCCCCAGGTCACGAAGTTGGTCGAAAGAAGTCATGTTGCATATCATTCGATTCGGCAGGTCTTCCTGAGTCCATTGGTGGCTTTCCCGACTCGCTAGCTCAATTTGATCAAGAGTTATTGACGAAAAACTAATATGACCTTGATGACGTCATAAATGACGTCACGCAAGGTCAACATTGCAAAAGTGACGCATCTAACCTTGCAAGGAGTGCATCAAATCACGATTCTGTGTGCTTGAGATAGTTGGAGATCGTTCCCGGCGCCAGAATAGCAGTTTTCATTTTTCCCCATTGACTTCTAATGGTGAGGTCACGAAAATGACCTGACCTCATATGACCTTTAGGAAAAATCCGAGATATACAAGTTGTGGGACTCATAATGGATACTAGATCCTGCAAGTTTCATTTCCCTGTGACATCTCCTCTGGCAGTGAGGGCGTTGCGAAGTTGCGACATCTGAAGACCGTGCAGAGGTTCACTTATGACGTCATAGGTCAGTGACCTGACCTGACCCAAAAATGCGGTTGGTGTCAAAAGATCCGGCTTGGATCAAAGGTCAGGTATGCCAAGTTTCAGCTCTCTATCGCCAGCGTGTTCGGAGCTATCGCGAAAAAACCCTATGGGGGGGGGGCGGCACCCGCCCCCCCTCGGCCGGCGAGGGTTAATTGAACGTGGCTCCTTTCCACCTACGATGTAACTAATCCGCATCATACCTTACCTATCCTTATCCACAGTTGGCGACTAATTTCTGATCCAACAGTTAAACCTTACTCACAATCTGTTACCCCTCGGGCTGTTTCACTGCTTATCTCGCAGAAGAAAAAAAAAATACCTATAAATATCCACCATCCTCTTCTGGCCTAGCTCTTGATCGCACAGAGACATACACCGGGCGTGAGAAATATTGCATCTCTCATGCATGCCTACCTATATGTACGATTATGCATAATATGCATCTTCTTTCCTTTCCGAACTCCTAATCTGACAAAAACCTTAGCATGATCGCGATCCTCAAAATTCTGATCTACGAGATAACCAAACACCAACGTATAACGTATCTCCCCCTCGTCCAACTCCTGATCTCACAAGTGACCAAGTCACAGATAAACCACCACCGAAATATGTATCCTGTGTCCTCGCCTAGCTCCTGATCTAAAAAATAAACCACAACCAAAATCTCTATCCTGTCTCCCCGCCTAGCTCCTGATCTAAAAAACAAACCACAACCAAAATCTGTATCCTGTCTCCTGGCCTAACTCCTGATCTCACAGATAAACCACAACCAAAATCTGCATCCTGTCTTTTTGCCTAGCTCCTGATCTCATAGATAAACCGACACTCAAATCTGTATCATTTCTCCTGATCTAACTCCTAATTTCAGAGATAAACAGCACCTAAATCTGCATCCTGTCTGCTTGCCTAGCTCCTGATCTCACAGATCACCGCGTGGGTAGCGGAGCAGCTCTCAGACACCAGGAAAGGCGTCGTGTGGATGTGGATGTATACGCAGTTCTTCTCCAGCGTGTTCCAGTAGGCTGGCGTACCCGTCTCCCACATCACCAACGGCACGTTCACTGTCTCGCCGGTGATGACGTTGGTGAAGACTCCTTCCACATCTCCATCCGTCATGCCGACGAATGTGAACGTGCCGAAAATACCCCAGGACTGCAGCTCAGCGTCTGAGCGAGGAACGGCCGGCACCGCGCGGATGTCCATCTCACGGCAGCGAGCTATCATGGACGGGATGCCCCCGGAACTCGACGCAGACAACCCAAAGGAGACTGAAGAGTCTAGCAGTTGGAAGTCGCTCGGTAGGGGCCGATTGATGTTATCGTAGATTAACTCGGCAGATCCTGTGGCGGGGTTGGACGCGGTGGGGTTGCCCCAGAGGGTGCAGCTGCCCGAGGTGGCGCTCCGGTGGTACTGAATGCAGCCGGCAGTGCGGCGGCATTGTGCGGCACATTCTATAAGAGTGCATGCTGCGCAGGTCTTCAGAGCGGAGTTCGAGTGAAGTGTGACGATGGATTTGAAGACGGCACCGCTGGCAGATGTCTCTTCTGGGGTAATTAGAGTCAACAAGACAAAGAGAAGATGATGCTTCATCTTTGTTTTTCTTCGCAGGAGAGCAAGACAATCTTCAAACAGCAGGTAGTCTCAAAGACAAAGAAGAGATAGATCGGTTGGGTAGAAGTGGTGTTACACAATGTCAAAACCGTTGTGGCAGCTAAGCTCTGAAAAGTGCGGCGATACAACTGCCTCCAGGAGAACCAAAAGTTTCTTCTGACGACAGCAGCAGTGGCTCCCGTAGACGTGGCCTCTCGATGACACCAAAAACTTCTTCAAACTTCAATAGCGTATCTTGATAAAAAGATATATCTCTCGATGGTGACAAATGACTCTCGATGACGAGAGATACCTCTCAAATCTCGATGACGATCAATATCTCGCAATGAAGACGAATGTCCTGTGGGCGAGAGCAGTCACTCCTGGTTGCGATTCTTCCCGATCGCTACACCAACA
The DNA here is from genome assembly GCF_019059575.1 of Amphibalanus amphitrite. Taxonomy (NCBI): domain Eukaryota; kingdom Metazoa; phylum Arthropoda; class Thecostraca; order Balanomorpha; family Balanidae; genus Amphibalanus; species Amphibalanus amphitrite. The sequence continues at coordinate 472,046 of NW_024881668.1, forward strand.
CCTCCTCACCTCCTCACCGCCACCTCTGACTTCATGTCCATGTCCTGTGACTTCAATCCATCAACTCTCCTCAGACGTTCATCCTCGCTCCTGCAGTGGTTATCGGCAGCACTGACCAAGATTACTTTACCTACTAATCGCACTGACGGGGCAGCAGCCAGTGTCGACACAGCCAGACCTCAGCACCGACACAGCGGCGACCCAGTGCTACTCAGTCTCCCACTGGAGCCGGCACGACCCCCCGAAGCCCCTCCCATCGACCCGAACTCGGCCTTCCTTGGTGACATGCCTCACTAGCCCTCGGCGTGTTTCTAGCCAGACGTGAATTGCATGGCGTGTGGGCTGTCCGGAAGGCCATTACGGCGCGTGTTTTGTGGAAATCATGACGGCTAGTTTCGCCAGGCGCTGTGAAAATTATGGTTTTTGGTCGTATTTTGTCGCTGAATTCTGCCGGGCATTTACAGGCTTTATTTTACCATTCGTCCGGTTCACGATAATTGCATACATTTCGGCTGTCATCGTAAAAATCCCGGCGCGCTTTTTGCCAGTAGGTGACACACAGGTGACATGCTGAAAGTCATGTTCCCCTAGAAACCACCGTCTGATTTTTTCCTACTCGTTAAACGTCATTTCCAAGCGGAAGCATGTTGATGAAGTTTATTGTTGTCAGGGCAACCGGAATGCAAATGTATTCGTCGCCGAATACTGATGCGCGCGGAAGCATAATAATTGAATAAGCAAATGTATCTGTGCATAAGCGACAAGCGTAGAAACTATGGGTGCAGTGGGTGCAGCTGCACCCACAATACTTATCCAGTACGTGCAGGCAATGCATCGTAAAGTGGGGCTTTTTGAGACAGTGGGGCTGTTTGAGGCAGTAATTACGGAGCGAGCGAAGCGAGCGTAGTCTTTCCTTAGATTAACGGAAATTTCTGAGTATGAGCGGCCGGCCGGCCGGCCGTGGTCACGATTCTACGACGCTTATATCTCAGCAACCACTTGACCGATTTACACGCGGTAATTTTTGTAGGGTAGCTTCATTCCTCCTACCAAGTATTGGACTATTCCCGATGCATGTGGGTGACCCCTTATGCACGTGCCACGTGCAAAACGAAGAGGTGTCACTTTTGTAATTGTTGCAATATCTCGGTAACCACTTGGCCGATTGCGCTGAAAGTTGGCATGTAGGTAGGCACCCACTAGGCAATGCATATCCATGTGCCAGAGTTGAGGTGCTGCTGCACGTGCGCACGTGCAGGGGTCGATTCCAGATCTCGAGAACGGCTGGACCGAAGGCGCTGAAATTTGGCACATGGTTAGGGACCGGTTAGTAGGGTGCCGTGCAAAAGTCAGTTGGGACCCATTTTGCACGTGCGCACGTGCAGGGTGCCGCTTCCAGATCTCGAGAACGGCTGGGCCGATTGTACTCAAATTTGGCACATCGCTAGAGACCGGTTAGTAGGGTGCCGCGCACAAGTCAGCTGGAGGTAGCCCCTCGAAATTTCGCACGTGCAAGGCTCACCCTCTCGCTCGCTCCGTTAGTCGCCCCAAAAGGCGTTATACTGGTGTAGTAGTTTATTAGGATCGACGTAAGATTAAAACCGTTTAATATTTTTTGGCCATTTTTTGCTCGTGCTGATGTGGGGTCGAACGGAAGTCTCTATCGAAAGTTATTGTTAAAAAAACGCTGGGGACCTTTCATGACCTGAGCTGACCTAAGGGGCACAACAGGGGGTCACGGGTGCAATTTTTCGATTCAGTTTGTCATGTTTACTAGCATGCAGATGTTTGAAGGAAGGCTAAGAATTTATTTCAAAAGAGGCGCATTTCAAATTTTTCCCCATTGACTTAAAATGGAGAGGTCGCAAAATCGACCTGACCTTGGGTTTATAAATCAAAATTCCAAGGGATTTATTTTATGCATGCTTATGCCTACTGTTACTCTGATCAATCGCTGAGGGTTTCAAAGCGATCGTTCAGTCGGTGTAGGTAAAGCAAGCATCGGAACTTTTTTCTGAGGTGAAGTCACTTGTCGTAGCTTGCCTGGTGACCTGACATTAAACGAACCAAGTTGGAAATTTTCACAACATTGGCAGAAGGGATGGATAATAAGGTGCACGAAAAAGGGCGGTGCTGCGCGACGCCGTTTTTTATATTTGTGAAAAATCCCAGAATGGGATGTACAGAAGGTCTACAAAATAAGTCCACGCCGTAAGCGGGTCACCAGTGGGCAGTTAGCGCCTGAGCGCTACTCAGGCGCCACCTGCCCGCATACGGAGAAAACTTTTTTGTAGACCTACTGTACAAACGCTACCGCGCGGCTACCATAATCCACGCCACACGAAAACGTTTTTATCACCGTGGGCAAATCGACGGCGAGTATGCGTCACTTATGCAGATTAGCAAGGGTAAAGAACGCTCGACCAGGCACTGAATGAAGACCGCTGGCAACCACCCGCGTTTACTCGCGATCTTTCGGCGTTTAAACCTGACCTTCGAACGGTTCACCGTGACGTCACGCCATGAAAAAGGAACGCATCCGCTTTCATTAAGTGAATGAACCTCGCCGTTCTACTGAATGAATAGTTAGGTAGTTGCGATGTGCAAGATACTTATCTTGAGTACCTATGTAAGCGTATGCATGCCTGGGCTGTATGTATCTAAGTGTACATCGTGCGTTAACCTGCGCCCCACCCCTGGGGGGGGGGGGGGGCTATTCATAGCCCCCTTTCCGTTTTTCTGCAGTAACTTCTAAACCGCTTGACGTATCGCCGCCAAACTTTCAGTACCTTCGGCTGCATCAATTGGATATCATGTGTCAAAATTTGAATTTCGTATCTATCATATGTCGGCCGTAAATGGCGTCAGATTGACGTTATGTTCGGCCGATTTCGACGCAAAACATTGAACCACGGGAATCGCCCCCAAGAGCTAAGCTTTTGAGCTAGATCCTTTTTTTTTGCATGAAAGGACTCAGAATGGACTGCGCTATCAAACTTTTATCTCGAATTTTCAAAATTTTGAAAATTTTGAAAAGTATATATATTAGAATTCAAAATTTGCATTTTATATTAAAAAAACCCTTTTTGACTTTTCGAAAAAAATGGAATATATATGATAGAACACACGCTTATGACTTACTCTGGCAAGTTTTAGCCAGATATCTTCAAAAATGGCCAAGTTATGCGCATTATAGCAAAAATTTCACAATTTTAATTTTTTCAAATCAATTTTTCCGTACGAATTTGACATCGTACACCAATATAAATAGCACCATCGTGTTTCTGAGCTCAAAATGCATCCGATAGACATGTTTTTTGTTGAAAAATTTCACCTTTGAAGTTGGACCTTTTTTTACCTGAAAGTGACCTGGCCTCAGCTATATTTAGATCAAAATGGCCTCAAATGACACAGGCGGCACCGAATTCGAAATCTATGGCCTAAATGAACCATAAAACATGTGTCACGTGACCGACTTATGACATAAGATTTCCGTGACCTATGATGACCTGACCCTGACCTGAAAATCAAAGTACAAAATTGGTACCCTGAGGGTATGTAAAGCATCTGTTCACGAGTGTGTAAACCAAAAATCAGCCTGATCTGACTTGTAAGACGGCAGCCAGAGCCCAAATTGTGAACAAGCCAAATATCGATAATTTTACTTTGACCTGACCTGCGACGTCATCGGTGACCTCGAGGTCAATGAGATTAGGTTTCGTTCAACAGTTTTTCCGGGGCTATCAGATGCCGTTTGAATTTTGACGATCGGCCCAGTAGTTTCGGAGTTAGGAGGGGGGGCTATGAATACCCCCCCCCCCCCAGTAGGGCGTGTTATACACAGACCCCAGTGGGGCGCGGGTTTAACTGGTAGTTGGAGTTAGAGACATGAATGCCTTCAAACCAGTTGGCTTGCTAAATTATTGATAGGATCATATTCGAACATACCATACCAAGGAAAACCTTTTTTTTTGCTCTGCCAGCCTTCAGCCAGTCTGGAGCCGGGGGTCATTACATCTGGCAATTTTGGCCAGGAACAAAGTTTTACGTTAAGCCGGTTAACTATAATTATAGTCTGCTCCAAGGCCATATGTCTGCTCCATATCAAGTTTGAGGTCGGAGTTTCTTCGCCAGATCGCTCCTCCACTCAATAATTTGCGCATTTGAATGTAAGAGCTGTATTTACAGAAATCACGCACAGCTTTCAGCAGGGCACTTCGGCCGCAAGCTTGAAATGGAACAGAGGGAAGTTGGGGGAACGCCGAATACTTTTTTTCTGACGCCCGTAGCACGCAAGGTAGACAACATAAGCTATTCTTGTTGGCGTCATTCGAGAGGCCAGTCTTTTGCCTTTCAAACATACCAGGCGCATTTGATGAATTCGCATACCGTTAAGCGCACAAACTAAAAATATCAAAGAAGTGACTTTTTCGGCGTCGCCCCGGACTGCGGGGAAAGCCGAAAATGGGAGAAATGATCTACGGGAATGCCGAAATTGATGTTTTGCTATTTTATCTCAAATTTTATCCAGAATTCGTCAAAGCTGACACGCGTTTTAAGAGCTTGAGGACGCTTGGTGCACACTGGAAGTTACAGGGTGTAACGAAATTATCCGGACATCAATTTTTTCGCCGTATCCGTTCGCATTTCTTTCTTTCTGACGATAGGAGCGTGGAAGTTAGATAAATTCGTACCTATGGTTCCGGTCATCACCACCAGGGTGACCTGACCTTGGGCGGTGACCCATGCCGTCAGTACGGGTCGAGCCACCGCCGGTGTCACTTGGCAGTTTCCGTTCAGAGCAATGACGAGAAAAGAGTACAGCCTCTCCTTTCGCAGCAAAGCTGTGGGGATGGTCCATGGCGGCATGAGCCAGAAGATGGTCTGCCAGCAGCTGGGTATCAGCAGGAGCCAGCTGCACGTCTGGCTGAAGCGTGATAAGCTGGGACTTGGGCTGCAAACCCAGCCCGGCCGTGGCCGCAAGACCGCCCTTCACCCAGTGGCCAAGAGGGTTATCAGGATGGCGACGGAGAAACGTCACCAATCAACTCGAAAACTGGCTCGAAGGCTTACCAAGGCAGGGTACAAGACGTCCCATATGATGATTCACCGCTACCTGCGCAACAACCTGGCCATGCGCCCGTTCAAACTGAAAAGGACGCCAAAACTGACTGAAAAACAACGAGCTCACCGACTGAAGTTCGCTCGAGAGCACCTGCACTGGTCGGAGGAAGAATGGCGGAAGGTGGTCTGGTCGGACGAGTCACCGTTCGAGCTATTTCATCCTCCGAACCGCCAAAACGACCGTGTGTGGGCGGCCAGCAGCTCGGACGTACCGACGGTCCCCAGCGTGAAGCATCCGGCCAAATTCCACGTCTGGGGCATGTTCAGCTACCGTGCGCTGTCCCAGCTGCACGTGGTGCCCCAAAAAACGACCATCAACGGCGAGTACTATCGGAGCAACATCCTGGCCAACGAATGTCTGGAGGCGCTCAACCGGATTGCACAGGAGGGCCCGGTTTCCAAACGCGCGCTGATGCCCGATCCAAGCCAAGCGGTGTTCATGCAGGACGGCGCACCGCCTCACAGCGCCAAAAGGACTCAAGACTGGTGCCGTGAGAACCTCCCATCCTTCTGGGCCAACGGGGCGTGGCCTGGGAATAGCCCTGACCTCAATCCCATTGAGAACTTGTGGGCTATTCTCCAGCAGGAGGTGAATCAGAAGCCACCCGCCACCAGCACGGATCACCTGGAGACACAGGTCAAGACGGCGTGGCGCCGGATCAAAAGCAGTGTGCTGGAGAGTCTAGTGGCTGGGATGCCCCAGCGCATGAGTGACTGTGTTAAGATGAACGGTGGCTACATCGGTAAATAAACGAGAAAGCCCCCGACTGTTTTGTTCTCTAATAAGAGCGGGAAGAACGATGTCCGGATAATTTCGTTACACCCTGTATAATTGTGTGATATAATAAGAAAAGGCCAGGTAAATCATTCCTTATGGTAACAGGCCGTTGTGTCGGTTAAAAGTGTAATTTGTGTGACTAAAAATACGCGTTGCTATTCTACAGCGGTAAAGTTCACGTAGCGTGCTTTAACGCGCGTAATTGCACGTTTTCGGCATTACCCCAGCCAGCCATACTTTCATTTGCAGGCCCATAACTTTTCAACGTGCTGTATAAATTTCAAATAGGCAGCACACTTATGCAAAGACGTGCTGAAGATTACTTGACCGAATTGGCCAGACAAACGGTAGCATACTGAGTAGGAAATGCAGCTTCGAAGACGCATGTAGTGCAAAGGAAACGTACCTTGAAAACACTCTTGGCGCCCTCACAGCCGAAGTATTTCGAATGACGACTGGTAACAAACATGCGATGATTGGTAATCACTTAAGCTTCAGAGCATCACTGACAGGTGGCATCCATGTCGTACGGTTTTCGAAATATCTCGAATTTCGGCTTTGCCCCAACTCCGGCATTGCCCCAACTTCCACTATAGTTCGTTTTTTTTTCAAAACCGGTTTGGCTCGAAGTTCATTATCGAAGCTCTCACGCGAGTTTTTGAAACTTCAGCTCTGGCCAAGAATTTCTTACCACTAAAATGATCAATTTCAAATTGTGCTCGGTAAATGCATGAAAATTGTGACTTCAGAAATGAGCGTAGCATGGTATCGTCACTCGTGGCAGCTGGCTTCCAATGTCCGTACGATGGCACCAAGTGTCATCGAATTTTATGTCGAATGTCATGCCGAATTTTAGGAAATCTTTTTCGTTGTCGAATTTTAGGAAAACGTTTTTTACTGCTACCGAGGTTAGAATCGAGTAAGTTGCTCAGGGCAACTCAATAACGCAGACAAGACTGTGTACGATATAAAGGATTCTTCATGGCTCCGAGTGGAAGTTAAGGATATCTTTTCCGAGGGGGTTACTGAAAAACCGAGCGACGAATGAGCGAGGTTTTGCTGGAACAAGCGAGGAAAAGATATCCGATCTTCCACGAGTGAGCCATGGGGAATCCTATATCTTTCTACGTTGAAGTTTATTCTTAACTAATTAAACATTGTGTTTAAATGTTCTGGGAAAATAGATTTAGAGTACTTTGTTTTAATACCTATTTCATAAGTTTCATAGACAAACAACCATTAAAAATGGTTCGATTATTAACCCATCATCACTTGAACTCTTGATCTTTAGCTATTTACCCTCGAGACCTTATCTTTACATCTTAGAGGAGTGCGAGATAGAAATATCCCTGCACTGTAGACAAAATGGCAAATAAACCTCAATTAGAGAGATATCGACGAGTTTTCTTTTTGGTTTGCGTTGTCTGCGGTTGCGTTTTTTTTTTTTTTTACAGCCTGCGGTCCGGTGATGCTCAGCATTGCCCCTTCAGGTACGCCTACCTAAGTGCAAAAGCATGGTCTATCTGGAGGGAAGTTGATTTAGTTATTCTAAAAGGACGTTTAGTCGAATCTTGTTCCTGGCCAAAATCTAGGGGTGGTTCGAACAATGAGGCGAGACAAAGTTGGTCTACATAATGAGTTTCGATATAGTGGAAAGTTCATGAGGAAATGCAGGGTTGCACATGAGGTAATATTGCTATTTTTATACAAAACTGAAAATGCATAATTTGCCATGTTTTTTTTTGGCAATGCCAGACTGTTCCGTTGACAATTCTGAACACTGGCACATGTTTGCGATATACAAAAACACAGTATCATTACTAGACAGAAATAAAATGTATTTCTGAAACACGAAAATAACGAGGCAACAGAAAATTAGATCATCAAAACAAAGACAAGGATTCCTATGACCATCTTATAGATGGATCCAACCAAGATTACTTTGCTTACAGGTCAAACGTCATGGGAAAAGCAAGTGGCTGTGTAATAGGTCACAACTTCGCAAACCAGTCCTGCTTTCCTAGCTTCTAAACAGAAGAAACAGCTGATCAATAATCAAGGCCCTATATAGAAGGTATGCTCATTAGGCCGAAGCAGCGATTTCCGTGACGTCACAGGTACGAAGGGTCGGACGGCTGTAATGCAATCCTATGGAAAATGACCCAACTTTAGGGCTCTCCCACATAGCTGACAGACTCGACACTAAGGTAAAAATTATATCACATAAAACCTCGAATCAAGACGAACAAGAAACCTATCTGACGTTGTTACGTATTACTAATGGCTTAGACTCTATTCAAGTATATTTAGGGCTCTGCATTAGCTTACTTTTTCTGCTGTCAATGCCACTACAAATGCCTAGTCGGCGCACGTGCGCTTGTCGAGCGGGGACCACCAGTCGGGCGATTCGGAGCTGCCGCCCAATCAGAACGCCGCAATGCCGTGACGTCATTGGTTGCACACGACACGTTACGGAGATAGGGATGAGACAGCCCTGATCAATAATCTTGTTCACAAAGTCGAGAGCTTTAGTCACGGATAGCACCATATACAATAACCTCGGAGTTAGAATTCTCTGCTTTGACACTCTGACAGCTACAAACGTAACGAAAAAATGGACAATGGACAGGCACACGCCTACCACAAATTAATTGTATCGTTACGGTCTTAGACTATGTTTATCACAGGGTTGAATAAAGATTTAAGCCAAAACCATAAACAGCTTTCTCCGAGTCCGACTCCAGATCATTTAAAGATAAAAAGAAAATTAGGTCAAGTATTTTGTTCAAACATCTCCACCGAATACAACCAAAACATTACAAGTAAAGTAACACAAGTTCCAAAACAACTAACCCAAATCAGAACGAACAAGAACCCAACAGTCTTAACCTCGTCTGACAACTAGTGTGTGGCCGACTTCAGGACACTTCTGATCGAGAAGTCGGTGGCCCAGGTCCAGAGACCACTTTTCCTCAACAGCTTCCCTGATGGCTAGATTGTTCCATTAGATTCCAAGATTCCACAGACTAGATTGTGGACACGGGTATACATCACTCTCGGTCTCGACTTTCGGGTCTGATTTAACCGGAGCCATGAAGTGAGATTGCGGAGCTACATTGCACACTACACAGACCTTCTAGGCACAGAGAACAACTACCGCTTGACGCTTGTCTCTCGTAAATGGAACTCCGTAGAATTAGAAAAAAATGTGAAGCCCAGCTGTTTTCAGCAGGCATCCGAGACAGACCACGAAATCAACGACTTTTTCTTCCTTCCCGATACGCGTTAATGTCATCCGTTGATGCGTATAGTTGTAATCAAATCCGATGACGCCATCCTGGAATGCCTGTGCCCGCTGATCATGATGTTATCTACGCTACAAAGCTGGCCAGAGCGTTCTTCTCGAGCCCAGTCCTGCTGTCCTTTGCTTGGCTTCCTCTGTTGACAGGCCATGCACCATTCGCAGGTGATGACGAAGATTATGCACAGTACTGATTTGATTTCCACAAATGTCGCACGTGGTCACACCGTCATGGGTCCTCTGGTGGGCTGACAGCGCGTTTCGTCTTCGATAGACGCGGCCACAGAGTGCACAGGCGAAACCTCCTCCGGCTGGAAGACGAGAGACGGGTGAATTGGCTTATTAGAATTCGATTTATTTGTGGAAAATATATGAGGGACTCCAAGCCTTGAGAGAAAAGTGCAGCTATCAAACTACCAATGATCGAGGGGGTAGTTTACCTATCTGAGTCTGAGATATCTGTCCGTTCAAATACCTCGCATGGAACAACTGTCATTTCATCAAATCATCTTCTTTTAGTAAGTTATTTCGGTTCGGTTTTTATTCGTCTCACAACCACGTTCCCACATAAGTTCAAAATCAACGGGGCTGGTGACCGCTTTTATCGCTCTGATAATTGTGTTAGCTGCTTCATTATGACGGTGAATTTAGAGTTCCTGATTGGAACTAAAAAAAAAAAAAACGCACACACACACACAAAAACTAAGCTCCAAGTTCAAAGAGCACATCACATATATTACATAACAGAAAACATTTTGAACGCAAAACACTGACGACGCAAACAGGGGCGCCGCCACCACTACGTACAGTACGAACACTGTACGTAGTGCAATTTTTGACTTGGAAATCCACTACGTACAGTACGTACTGCTCAAAATGTGAAAAATAGTTAATTTATTTAAAAAAAGAGTTTTAATTACTTTTTTTAAGTTTTTTAATTGAAAAAATCACCAAACTTCAGTTTGTTTTGACCAGTTTTGACATACCAAAATTACATTTGTCATTTTGAACTGCTTAAAAACCAGTAAAATGCCTTTTGGGGCGAAGAACGAGCGAGCGAGATAGTGAGCCCTGCACGTGCGGAAGGGCGAGAGGGTAGTTCCAACGGGCTTGTGCAAAGCACCCTTCTAACCGGTCGCTAGCGGTGTGCCAAATTTGAACGCGATCGGCCCAGCCGTTCCTGAGATCTGGAAGCGGCATTCTGCACGTGCGCACGTGCAGACGGGGTCCAAACTGACTTTTGCACGGTACCCTACTAACCGGTCTCCAACCGTGTACCAAATTTGAGCGCAATCGGCCCAGCCGTTCTCGAGATCTGGAAGCGCCCCCTGCACGTGCGCACGTGCAGTAGCACCCTAACCGCAACACATGGGAATGCATTGCCTGGTGGGTGCCTACCTGTATGCCAAGTTTCAGCGAAATCGCCCAAGTAATTACCGAGTTATTGAAATGGGAACAAATTTGGCAGCTCTTCTTTTTGCATTTTGCACGTGCAGTGGGGGTCACTCACATAGATCAAGAGTATCCGACCTTTGGTAGAAAGGATGCAGCTACCCTACACAAATTACCGCAAGACAAATTAATTATCGCCCAAGCGGCTGCTGAGATATGAGCCTATCAAAATCACTACTTTTGCAAAACAGCTTGAACACCCTTGGCTTTTCACGTGGCACGTGCCACGACGGTCACTGAGATGCATCAAAAGTGGTCAATTACGGGGTAGAAGGGATAGGGCTACCCAGCAAAAAAGACCGCAGGCCAATCGGTCCAGCGGTTGCTGAGATATAAGCCTCTCAAAAGCGTTACAGGCCGGGCCGGGCTGGGCCGGGCCGGGCCGGGCCGCTCATACTGAGATTTTCCCGTTATATTGAAAAGACTTCGCTTCGCTCGCTGCGCTCGCTCGCTCGCTCGTAATAAGGTACGCTCTTGTTGCCATAACAACTAGGAAGCTTGGCGGCTTGGCTCAACCAGGGCACTAAAGAGTCTAAAGGGCTCAACCATGGGAATGAACCGCGCCGAGCAAGCGCCGAGCGTGGTGTAGAGTTTTAGGGCCTTGGTGTAGAGGCCTTTTGTAAGTGATTGGTTGCTCATAATGATATAGGGCTTGGGTGGTAGCAAGGTCAGCAAGGTGGTAGTGATCTCAGATCTGCAGAGTAGAAGAGTGGAGTGCTAGAAGTTGTTTATTTCGACGTGTACGTTGACCATAGGCGTAAGAACAGGGGGGCGGGGGGGGGGGGCATGGCCCCCCCACTTTCGGAGGTGGGGAGGGGGGGCAGCAATGTTAACTGCCCCCCCCCCCACTTTTTGCTGACTTTAGTGTCTGTCTGTAAGTACCTACCACCCGGTACCCTAAACACCAGAACTTGACGACTACTCAACCTGCCCTTTAATGAAGATTCCCTTTTGTTTCTACAGCGTTATTGACCGCAATTTCCTTCACTCAATGAAGGAAACCATATCAGAGACAAAACTGTGAGTCCTGGTGGCAGCATTTTGTTGAATACGAGACGCGGGACATGAGCGGGCACTGAAAAGGAATAAGACAATACTAGTAAGGTGCAGGAGAATGCGTATACAAACGACCAACGCTTGACCGGATCTGCTTGGAGTCGGCATAGTTCGTCACAGGCGTAGTAGCTGGGGGCCAGGGTGACCGTGCCCCCTGCCTCGGTTCAAACAGGCTGGAGGCCAGCAATGTCTGTGGGTATCTGCCCCTCCCCCTTCGCACTTTCAGTGCAGTGGCGGTCGCAAAGGGGGGATCAGGACCATGCCCTTCCCCCCTCCAAAGGCTAATCAGGGGGCCATCATATCATTTGGCCCCCCCCCAAACAACCAATGGGCAGGGCCCCCATGGGTGTATGGGGCTCTGGCCCTTATTCGATTGTCACGAGGCTCAAGAAACCCACGCCAGCTATTAACAGCTCCCATACCAGTCTTTGAGGGTCCTACACTGATCTCGGAGGGCCCTTCAGTGACGGTCAAGCGCCCACATTGAGGGATGAGAACCCACATTGACCTCTGAGGGCCCTCCACTGGCATTTGAGGGCCCCTAAACCGGCCTCAAGGGCCCAGCCGGCGTCTGAGGGCCTCACTCTGGCCTCTGGTGACATCATTTCTGTCTCTGGGGTCCCAAGACTAACCTTTAGGTGCCTCTGAGCATGGGATCTGAGGCATGGGATCTGAGGGCCCCGCACTGCGGGCCCTCAGATCCCGTGCCGGTATTTTCCCATGCCGGTAAGCCCATGCAGGTATTTTAGGGTCCCACACTGACCTCTGAGGGCCCATGATGGCCTGTAAGGACCCACATTAGCCTCTGATGGCCCAAGTCGGCATCTAAACGTCTCAAACTGCCCTTTGCAGGCCCTGTACTGGTCTCTCAGAGCCTTAACCCTCGCCGGCCGAGGGGGGAGGCAGGTGCCGCCCCTCCATAGTTTTTTTTTCGCGATAGCTCCGAACACGCCGGTGAAAGAGAACTGAAGCTAGGCATGCCTGACCTTTGAATCAAGCCGGATCTGTTGACACCAACCGCATTTTCGGGTCAGATCAGGTCACTGACCTATGAAGTCAAAAATGAACCTCTGCACGGTCTTCAGATGTCGCAACTTCGCATCGCAACGCCCTCACTCCCAGAGGAGCTTTCACAGGGAAATGAACCTTGCAGGACCTAGTATCCATTAGGAGTCTTACAACTTCAGAAAGGCAGTGTATAGGTAACATGAAAATATAGAGTCTGAATCTGAGTTGCTTTGTTTTGTTTATTGTATTCAAGCCATTTCGACTAAACAGACAAAAGGATTAAGTAGGACTTCGGATTAATCTGACTATAACAGAATAGTTGGACAAATGTTTTCAAATAACAGTCGAAATTGCTATTTATGAAGGTGGTCCCGAAGAAAATTTTAACCATCACAAACTCGCCGGCTGGAAAGGCATGCTTCTGCCCCAGGCCCCCATAGTGTAAGTGCAACTGTAACTACATACATCATTCTGCAGACTGCAATCGGTTCGAAGCCAAGGGAGGGACGGCAGGGACAGCCGTCTTTCCTTGGTCAGCTGGGTGTTGTTGTAAGATCATTCGTTTTACTCATTTTGTATTATCTTTAATGAAAATGTTGACTTCTCGACAATCAGTGGGACGAATCCGGAGAGTTTTCAGGTTTTGGTGATGTTATAAATAGGCACCTTGGAACTTGGGAAAATTTTCATCCCACCCTGGGTGTCGTGCCTGAGCCTACCACTAACCTGCATGCGGGTGTACGTAGTGCTCATAAAAGCGTGGCGGCGCCGCTGGACGCAAAAGCAGAAACAACAGCAGCCATATACAGGACTAGGAAATTAAACAAATTTCAAAGCAGCAAAACAAGGAAGCTGCAGAAAGTTCATGTCTTATTTTGTCAACACCCTGTGCACCACATTTTTTTTTGCGATCGATGGGCAAAGTTAGCTGTCTTCAGTCGCTATACGTATTCGATACCGCTCAGAAGTCGCGTCAATAAGCTGAGACCGCCGTGACTTCACTGGGTAGTGTCATGAATGATAGATCGCCAGATCGCCGTACTTCGATGTTTATCTTTTACTGTCATCGATAGCGTCATCATCGCACAGCTTATCAGGATAAACGCATGCACCCACCAACGCCACAATATTACCGCTATCTAGACACAGCACTTTGACACTGATCCACCTCGTCCAACGCCGTGAAATATCCACATCAACTCGAAGTCCTTTCGGAAGGCGACAAGAACATGGCATCCAACGAAATCCTCCTTGAGCCTAACGAAATCATCCTTGAAGTCTTCCACAAGAGAAGCAGGGCCACTCTTCGATCAGACACCAAAATCGACATCCTTCCCCGTCACCAACTTACAAGCAACACCAGGAGAGCGACGTCCCTTTGGTAGAGGATGCCGAGGGCATGGTATCAAACAAAACCCTCCCCGGAGTTTCACACACCAAACCTAGTATCATATCACCATCCCAGCAGCCACGTCAAATCGAGGTACTTCCAGAAGAAGATAGGACGTGCTACCAAACAGAACCTCTTCTTCACTGACTCCCGAAAGTGTGTGTGGAGGGGGGGGGGGGCGTCTTTTCGATCGTTCGATCGTTCAATATGCACGCTACACCAAACCGACACATCTCGTTTCCGCCTTACAAACATCCACATAAGACCGAGGTCTCTCCGAAAGACGACGAGGACGACGGACATCCGCATCAGAACGAAGGCCTTTTCGAAGAAGACGACGGGGTGTCCTCAAGGGGAACTCTTGACGGTCGCGTCGGCGCCATATCTTCGATCTGCTGCTGTGAGCAGCCGTGCACCGCCTTCAGGTGTCTCCTCAGGGAGGGAACGATGCTGAAGACGTGTCCACAAATAGTGCAGGAGGTGCGGCCCGTGTGTACTTGGCGATGGTTGCGCAGAGAGCCGGAATGTTGGTAGACGGCGCCGCAAATATCGCAGGGGAAGCCGCCACCTGCGGAGGAGGGGTTGCCGGTTAGAGGTGATGCTAAACAAGATGATGATGATGATGATGATGATGATGATGATGATGATGATGATGATGATGATGATGATGATGATGATGATTTTTACAAAGGTTTCGTTTTGCCCCTGCTGCAACGTTCCCCTGTGACGATGACAACGTTTATGATCATGGTTGCTGGTAATGCATTGAAGGCGTTTCGTCGATGACAGAAAATGGCAGAAGACGATGTCAGAAGCTGCATTGAAGATCTTACCTAATTGGCCCATAGGGACATCTTGGATTCTGGTTGACGGCGATGATAAGGAGTTGATACTTACAGCAAAATAAGAAATATATGTAGATCGATCGAAATATATGTAGACCTGTTAGCTGGTGAAGGTGTCTGTTACCTCCTTTGTTTGATAAAGCGATTACCTACACATTTTCGTTAAAAAAGCAAGAACTGGTGGATGTAGCGTTGAAGGCGAGTGCTACTGGCGACCTCAATGTTTGAGACGGTGATGTGAGGTAAATAGCGACAGTCTGGTCTCATGGTTGTCCAATCTCCTTATCTCCTTTTCACATCTTAGACAGGTGTCTTTCACAATTAAGCTGAAAGGCCAAAATATTACGCCAAATGCCTATCTAACATTAAAATATAACAATAGTTAAGAAAAAGTGCATGACAACTAGATAAAAGACACATACCAGTCCCCGAATATGTCGTGATATTATATAATACTGAACGAGGCCGGTGTAAATAAATTTTCAAGACCGAGGTCCTTACTGAATTTTTGAACGAGGCCGAAGGCCGAGTTCAAAAATCAGTAAGGACTGAGGTCTTGAAAATTTATCACCGGCCGAGTTTGGTATGTATTTTACTGAAGGGTGGGACTAAATGCTTACTTCGAAATCTAAGCTACGTTGCGGCATTGGCGGTTATGTGCGGCGTGTATGCCGCATGATTAGTAAGCGGCGACCACTAAATTAAAGACTCAAACGCTCCGACCGGTTCTCAATGAATAACACTGCATACCAAAAATGCCAACCGCTCTCGTCATAAGATATTTAGCTTTAAATAACTAGGTTATCTACATCATCATTTTGAACCAAATTAATACTTTCAACTTAACTCACTCATTCCTTCCTTTGTTGTCTCTAAACAGTCTTTCGATTGTCTGGAAATCGTATGCTAAATCCCGTACCTGTATGCGATTGGTGCATATAAAGGCCGATCAAAGAATTTGAATAGGCTCTGGCATGCGATTTCCTGGCTACCCAAAAAAGTCTGTTTCAGTCTTGCTATCAAAACATGACCTCGCCCGCACAGGGGGGGGGGGGTTGATGCAACCCCCCTAAGGTTTTTCGCGAATAACTCGCTTAAAAAGCGGCTGATCGCGACGAAACTTTCAGTACCCTCGCATTGATCAATTTAACACCCATCCTGAAAATTTCATGACCCTGACCCAAATGACCTTTGACCTGTGACCTACTTTTCGAGACCATGTTTGGCCGGAACCGCGATTCAGCGTATGTCGGCTCGCATTAGCAGCGCGTTTGCAGTCTTTTCGTGGTTTCAAGCGTTCAAACATGTGATATGATGTTGCCCCCATGCATTAGGGTGGGTGTCAAGGTCATCTGAAGGTCAGGTCAGGTCATTGACCTTTGGTGACCTCGGTTCACTTTTTCGAGTTTGACATGTTTCTAGGTCAGTTTTTTTCGAGCTGAATTCGAATTAAGCAACCACATGAACGTTTACAAAGTAGTTTTGGTGCCTTCGTAACATGTTACGAGGCTGTCACAGGCGGTTGACACCTACTACAAATACCTGGCAGGACCTCTACTGGTTGACCTGACCTGACCTAACCCGACCTGGCCTAAATGAATGAAGACATCATCTGTGATCAAAACTAGCATGATATTCGTGATCAGCACCCCGAAAAACCCCATAGCAGCCACACTACGACGTTCTAACAGGTCCCAATTTTCCCGCCTTTTGGGTCATTGACCTGACCTGGAAGATCAACCGATGACCTAGGACCTTAAAATTGGGTATCATCGGCTTTCTCTCGTCACGGGCAACACGCTCGTTTTTTCCGCGAAGCTCTAGCTTGATCAGGAGCGAAACGGCAAGGGGTTATACCTTATACGTTCGCGGCTGAGTATTAATTTGGTTCAAAACAATGATGTAGATAAGTTAGTTATTTAAATCTAAATATCCTATGACGAGAGCGATGGACATTTTTGGTATGCAGTGTTATCCATTGAAAACAGGTCAAAGCTATTGAGTTTTTAATTTAGTGGTCGCCG
Source organism: Amphibalanus amphitrite (assembly GCF_019059575.1). NCBI lineage: Eukaryota > Metazoa > Arthropoda > Thecostraca > Balanomorpha > Balanidae > Amphibalanus > Amphibalanus amphitrite. The sequence continues at coordinate 489,024 of NW_024881668.1, forward strand.
CTTACTAATCATGCGGCATACACGCCGCACATAACCGCCAATGCCGCAACGCAGCTTAGATTTCGAAGTAAGCATTTAGTCTCACCCTTACTGAATGCCAACGATAAAATAATTGTCTAGACCGAAGCTCTTAGCCGTTTTTTGAACGAGGACATCCCAAAATGTTGACTTGGTAATTCGTTTTTGACCGTGGTCAATTTGCTTACACCAGTTATTACCACACCCCTCAGGCTAATGTATTTGAATAGGCCAGGCATACAGTAAAGCCCCAGACAAAACTCTATAACATGTAAAACTGTTTCTCACTACACCGAGGGCAATGAGGATGCTTATTGCCACAGAACAGGAGCCTGTGTGGAATGTTGACCGCACACACCGCGGGCGAATTATGCGTCTGGAGCCAGGGTAGATCGTCGTAACGTGATCATCGGACGGATAGTCTTGATCGGGTGTGTTTAACCGTGTTTTATACTCGCCAAAAAATGTTTAAGGAATGCTCCACGGAGTATGACAAATTTGTCGCCACTGCTGAAAAAGAAACTAAAACTAAAGGGGAGCGCGGGCTACAGCGACCTTTTTAAAAAGCTTATAGTGAAGGTGATCTATTTGTATTCAAGGGGCGTCGACAGGGGGTCATCACAACAACACCGGCTCCCAAAAGGACTGAATCGGGAAAGTCTTCAAGTGTTCAAGTGTTCACGGAACGGTGAAGACCTAGTAGATACGATAGCCACCTCAGTTCGGTGAAAGGGTTTCCACCACCTGGGAGTGTCTCAGTCCTCAATCCTCCATCCTCAGCACAGCTGGAAGCCAGGCTCCCAAAAAGGGCCAAGTATTGCACAGCGTTGGTGTGGTCGACAATCGTTAAGAATAAGAACGAGGGAGTTTTATTTGTGTTTGTTGTCGTTCCAGGAGAACCACAGCGATGAAACTAGAGATTTGGGCTGCTGCTTGCAAAGGTTTGTGCTGCTCTTCACCAAGCATTGTGAAACTGGTTGACAAGTTTTGCTGCACGCGCACTTGTGCACGTCTGTGCACCCATAAACCTGTTTTACCTGTTACCTGACGGAAGTAGAAATGGACGGTTCAGACGCCAGGTTTACGCGACACATTATTTTCAGCATGAATGCAGAAGTGTGTATTGAATTTTCTCGTACACGCATGGAAAACACATGGTCAAAGTAAAAAAATAAAGGTGTGCTAATGGTCTGTAATATGCTAACGGTCCTCCTTAAAACAGTGAAACTTTCACAACAGACGCATTATTACGTACTTGACGGCACGCAGAATCACACACTTCACAGCTGGCCTAAGCAAACGACCTAGTCCGCAGTTAATGCATGATAATGTATGATGTAATACCTACATCATAATCCATTCAGTATAATACAATGCAAGACACTAATATGACGCCAACGAAGTGTTCGACAGATGCGACTGACCAAACACTCCACGGTTATATGATACACGTTTCGTATGATACACGTTTCGTACATGATACACGCTTCGATACACCGCTCCAAAAGCAAGTGGCAAGAACGTCAGCCCACAACCTAAGCAGTAATCAGTTTGCTGGAAGCGATTTTCACCAAATTAGTTGAAACACGACCAGCATACGAAAGATACCCAAGAACACAACCACACTAAAGCAGTCCGTATATTGTCCAGCCAGCACGTCACTGGGCATTTCTTACAAGAGTTACTGGATTTTCAGGCCACGATTTCTTCCGTCACAACAGGACGACATCGAAACTCTGCAGTGCTGGTTTGTTTACAAAAAGAAAAGAAAAAAACTCCGAGCTTCAGCTAAATCAACATTAGCCTTTGGCTATCAGCCTCAACATTTTCGTCATTATAGGGTTGCTCTAACTGCTCAAGATTGACTTTCTTCCTAAGTCAGGTTAGCCAATAGACCACGGCGTTCCGCGACTTAACCCGCGCCCCGTAGGGCTACCGGCGGACCCTACCACCCGTAGGGGGGGGGGGCGTTTCGGCCCCCCCCCCTAAGATCTCGGAAAGTTACCGGCCGATTTTCAAAATTCAAACGGCGTTTGATAGCCCTACCCGGGAACTACCTTGTGACCAAATTTCATTGACCTAGGTCAAACCGATGACGTCACAGGTCAGGTCAAAGGTCAGATTTTCACCGTTCACAGGCAATTCAAGAAATGTGCTGTGAAATCGAGTAAATTGGTAATTTATTGAAAACCATCGATGGTATATTGTTCGTCAAACACATACTTTGCTATCTGAGGTCACTGATACCAGGTCAGGTCACAGCGAGGTCAGGTCACCGGGGGTCACAATATGAATGTGTCGTGTGATACATGTTTTATGGTCCATTTTACATGATAAATGCGATTATGTGGGTTAGGCAGCCTTTGGGGCCAGCTTAGGTCACGTTTTGGTGAAGGTCAGGTCAAGGTCAGGTCAAATTAGGTCAAATTTCAAAGTTGATATTTTTGCATAAAATGGGTATCCACTCGATGCAGCTCGTCACGGGGAGTCTAATGGTGGTCTTTGTTTTGCTCTACGAGTTCTAGAATTGCCAAAAATTGAATTTGAAAATTTGACGTCATCATTTTTGAACAGTTTTTTTTCGCTATAACTTGGCCAAAAAACGAGGTATCGATCTGAAATTTGGTATGTAGATAGAAGACGGTAGGTACTATCACATATATTCCGGTTTTTTCGAAACTCAAAAAACTTTTTGGATTTTTTGGCTAATTTATCAAAAAAAAATGCTTTTTTGATTTTTGGGGATCAAAACTCAAAAATTTCAAAAATCCGAGATAGCAGTTTTGTAGCCCTGTCAATTCTACACCTTTTATGTCTTGATCATTTTTCTGTATCTTCAAAGCTGTAGGCCTGACAGGTCTTCTCGCGAAGGTCTTTTTTCGGTCGAAAATGACAGAACATGACGTCACTCTGACGTCATTTGTGGCCAACCTATCACAGCCTCTGGAAAAAATTTTTGGTCACAATGTGTAAAATTGATGCCCGGAGGGGTCCTGAAAGTTTGGTGGCGATATCTCCAGCCGTTTAGGGGATATCGACCGAAAAGGACAAGGGGGGCCGTTTCGGCCCCCCCCCTACGGGGCGCGGGTTAACAATGGTAGCAAAGGTCTAATGACCGAACTTTTATAATATGAATCTTAGCCCATGTTTCATCATCGCCAACGCTTTGCAAGGTCAATACAGTAATTGATTGTAATTTTTGTCGTCAACAAGCGACGTTTTGTCTTTTCTAAGCCACTCAAGTCACACAGACTGCTTCTTTAGGTGCACTTTCTCATCTCCCATCAAATAGTTCCTCATGGCCTTCTCCTACAAGACTTATCTTCTTACATGGGCCGTAAGAGTTCCTCAGGGTTTCCGTCTTTCCCCTACGAGACAAGTCTCCTTCCGTCGAAGAATTCCACGGGGTTCCTCATTTGTTCTACATACCTCATCTTCGTCTATCAGACTCAGCAGTTCTTCAGGTTCCTCCTTCCTAGGTGCCCCGTCTTCTACCATCGGGCACGTAAGCCTGTACCTCCTCACTGCTCAATCCATGCACCATCGACAAGTGCTTCCGCAGGTCGGGCCGGTTGTTGGAGACCTTGCCGCAGAGATGGCACACAGTGAGTCCCTGATGCAGCTTCGTGTGCGACATGAGCGAGCGATGAGAGCGGTACCGCTGGCCGCAGAGCGTGCAGACGAAGTCGGCGCCAGAGCCTGCAACCAGTGGAGGGAGCCTCTTCAGATCGGAGGACAGGTCTCAACCGGGGCGCGGATACAAACTCACTCAAAGGTCTTCAAAGGTCTTCATTAGCGAGGCGGATACGAACGGATACGAGTTCTTTAAAGGGGCGGAAAGCCTGCTCAGTTTAGCGACAAGGTGTCCATAGGAGGAAATCCTCCACAGCATTGCGGGCAAACCTGTCCCAACACGCAGCACACAAGTGCAGCGGATAACACCTATCCGAGCAGCCGACAAAGCCTCTTTCCTCCATTCGGTGCAAAAGTCCAACCGCGGAAGCCTGTTCATGTCCAAGTGTTCAGCGTAACGGGAAAGAGTTAGTACGAAAGCGGGTGATACCCCCTCAGATCGGTAAAATGGTGATCACCTTCAGGGTGCCTCCCTCCTCAGAACAGCTGAGCGACACAGAGAGAAAATCACTACAGTTATACGGAAAGGAGAAGGATACCGGCGAATAAAAACATCATCGATGCAACAAACTTGAGTAGACAGGATAAAGGTGAATGGTTGAATGTAGGTACAGAATCATTAACGTGTTTTGCAGAAAAGTGATGCTAAAGCAGAACACTGAAGACAAAGAAATGTAGAAAACATCACTGCTTTAAAATTAAAATTAAAATAGACTTCACGTGAGCACTGACAAGTAAACCTGTACAACCTGTTATCTCACGATACCAATGGTAGGTATATAACTGATGCAGATGAAGCATGAAGTTGGAACTATGTGGCTTTTGAACTGACAATCAGACTATCGTGTAGGCATAATTCATTTTTAACGGTGAAAATGTTGATCCTGATTGAGCCTGCAGTTGCACCATAACAGGAACATATAAGACTTCATTGCCTAAAAAAAGATGATTGTGCATCACAAACCTGGACGGCGAATTGACCAAAAATGTATTTGTCATCAAGTTACCATATCTCATTGAAGTTCTGCGCAAACAAATATGCGTCACATACTGAAGATAAAGAAATACAATACGAAATCAATATTCAATTGAAACGATAAAGCACACTGTAATGATATCATCATTAAAAAGTGACCACAATAATTAAGTAAGGGTCGTACCTTTATCACTACATGAAGATACGAGGCAGCCAAATTCTGCCTTTTTCCTCACTGTTTTCCAAAATTATTAACATACGAGTATAAAAAGTATGGTGTTGGAACTGTTAGGTATATGCAGATATACTAGCCCTTTGTGAAAAGCGATAATGTGAACACATATCACATGTGCACATTATCGCTTTTCACAAACGTCAAACTGTCATACCAGAATATACTAGCCCTATTGGTGAAGCAGGTACCACGCCATAAAACGTGAGCAAGTTCACTTTAGAACACGAGAACACAACTCTTGTCGACAAAAATAAAGCTCTTCAATAATTCCGACAAAAAATGTGTGATAGTCAACAAACTATCTTCCACACCATTCTACTATGATGTAAGTAAATGATCCATTAAATGATCCATTTAAAACCATGATCCATTAATCCATGAACCTAAGTAAATGCTCCATCTAGCATATAAAACGCATCGTTACATCATCATTATGCAGTACTTCCCAAAATGAAAAATCCCCTCCCCTCCCCAGAAAAAAAACTCTCTAATCTCAATCTCTCTAATCTCAAAACCACAGAACCCGACAATGAATCCAAATACCGAGGGTATAAATACCTACTTCTTAGTCACGACTAAAGACGTTTCCATCTCGCCTTTCCTTAGCGTCACCAGCACACCGCACACCCGACTATTCGTGCACCACAGCCTGTCCTGTGTCAACCCCCGTTTTAACCCGCGCCCCGTTGGGCTCTGCCGAGCAACGCGCCCCGTTGGGGGGGGGGCCATTTTGGCCCCCCCCTAAGATCTCGAGAACCACGCAACGTAGCGACAAGCGGCAAACGGTGTTGGATAGCCCTATCAGGGAACTACCTTGTGACCCAATTTTATTGACCTAGGTCAAACCGATGACGTCACAGGTCAGGTCAAAGGTCCAATTTTCACCGTTTACAGGCATTTCAAGAAATGCGTTGTAAAATCGAGTAAAATGCATTTCATTGAAAATCATCGATGGGGAAATGTTCTTCAAACACATATTTTGCTAGTTGAGGTCACTGATACCAGGTCAGGTCACTGAGGTCAGGTCACTGGGGGGTCACAATATGAAAGTGTCGTGTGATACATGTTTTATGGTCCATTTTACATGACAAATGCGATTATGTGGGTCAGGCAGCCTTTGGGGCCAGCTTAGGTCACGTTTTGGTCAAGGTCAGGTCAAGGTCAGGTCAAGGTCAGGTCAAATTTCAAAGTTGATATTTTTGCATAAAATGGGTATCGAATCGATGCAGCTCGTCACGGGGAGTTCAATGATGGTCTTTGTTTTGCCGTACGAGGTCTAGAATCGCTAAAAATTGAGTTCAAAAATTTGACGTCATCATTTTTGAACAGTTTTTTCGCTATAACTTGGCCAAAAAACGAGATATCGATCTGAAATTTGGTATGTATATAAAAGAGCGCAGGGACTATCACATATATTCCGGTTTTTTTCGAAATTCGGAAAAATTTTGGATTTTTTTTTTAGTTTTTCTAAAAAAATCAATTTTTTGAAATTTTTTGGGTCAAAAACCCAAAATTTTGAAAATCCGAGATAGCAGTTTTGTAGCGCCGCTTTTTGTCTATTAGACCATATAAAGAACTTTGAAATTGCTTGATAACTGTAGATTTGGTGAGCGTTTCAAGATTGCATGTTTTTTGCTCATTTTTGCTCGAACATGACCTCAGTTTGACCTCAATAACTCCTGACCTAAGGTGACCTAAGACTTGAAATTTGGTGTGAAGGTGTCAAATTGATGCCCGGAAAGGTACTGAAAATTTGGCGGCGCTGCGCGCCGCCGTTTTCTTGCTATTCAGGAAAAACCACAGGGGGGGCCCAAATGGCCCCCCCCCAACGGGGCGAGGGTTAAATAACTACTGTCAAGTGGAAAGTTCTAAGTATATAAGAAAATTTTACATTAGGAAAATTTTCCCCCACTCCAAAACTTCCCCACTCCAAAACACCATCGCACCAGGCTGACGGTAACCAGGATCTGTCCAGTAACCATCTGGAGAGTTTTCTTCACTTCATCCTCGCACCAGAATGTTCGTGCCCACAGTCTGCCCGTCTCCTTCACTCTGACACATTTTGACACATAACTGTGACACATTCTCTCCCACACCAGGCAGTCCACAGCCCCAGTCGCCTGTCTCCTTCACTCCACACATCCCCAAACCACACTACCCATCCCCATCGTAACCCGTCCTCGCCACACCCGATCCATCACACTCGACTCTGGGCACCCGCGATCTCTCCATCTCCATGTCCAGTGTCCACGCCAGCAGGCGCCTGCGGCAGCGACCTGGCTCTGACGCTCGGCACCAGCCGATAGATCTGCTCCTGCTCCAGACGATGCACGTTCTCCAGGTGTCTCCGCAGGTGGGAGACCTTGCTGGAGACGGTGCCGCACAGAGGACATATCGTCAGCCCTTCGTGGACCTTGCGATGGAGCGTCAGGGACATCTGGTGGCGATAGCGCTTGCCACAGACCACGCAGACGTAGGCACCTGGTGAAAGAGGTGGGGTCAGCACCTGATGGAAGAGCTGGGGTCAGAAACAGGCACCTGGTGAAAGAGGTGGGGTCAGAAGAATTACCTGGCGCCAACTGAGAGAGATAAGATGATAAACGTAGATCAGCTGGGCTTTATCAGTAGGAGGGCTCTATTGATTGAGCAGCAGAAAACACAAAACAAAGATGTGCTTTCATAAGAAAGCACAACATACATAAGTCAGAAGTAAAAGAGCAGATATGTGGGATCCGAAAAGAAAGTAGGTTGCAAGAATGGGAAAAAAACCGTTCAGAGAAACGCAGCATGGAAAGAAACAGCGCGTTTGTAGGCATAGGATAGCTATAAGCACGTTACTGTTCGTAGTGATCAAAACACTAGCAACAAAGGTGACTTAGAAGAGCCCAAGATATAGGAAGACAATTGAAGGAGAAAGGATTCTTCCAACATACCTGCCGAAGTCTCGGAAAAGACCGCACTGGGCGAACGTAGGATAAGGTGAATCGATTTAAATCCACGATAACCTGCGGACTGAAACTGATGGTGATATTCCCATGCGCGGCCGATGCTTTCCAATGTCCGATCTGTGCTGCCAACATTTGTTTAGCATCACTACAAGGAAAAAATGACGGAACGCTCGTATCAGCTTACTGAGAATAAGTTCAGTGCCCTCCAATCCCAGTGGAGCGGGTGACACGTTTACCAGCACTACAACTGTTTTGTTCTCACTCGAAAGTAATTTGGAATCGCTCGAAAAGGGACACTTTATGCACACTTTAGTGTACCTTGCATGCGCTAGTTCATGTTGACAGTGTTTATTCCACCAAGGCCAGCCGCGCCGGGAAACCGATGTAATTAAAGCATGAAAACTAATTCACCAAAAGCGTGCTGTCATGTGCTTTGCAAGTTCCCATTTATTCCCAGCGCTCGTCTGGCTTTCATCGTAATGGTTGGAAGTTATTGCGCCACGAGGTTTTAACTGATTTTTTTTTTTAAATACTAATTCGTCCGGGTGCCCCTATGACCACAAACCGCAAAACAGGGCCGTTGGGCAAGGCTAGATTCTTCAACATATTCCGCCTAGCAGAGCAATTTTTAAACGACATGCAATTTGAAAAAAATGAAAAAAATGAAATAAAAATGCGCCAGACATGTGGATTGGCACGTGCATCGACGTGCATAGCCTTCGAAAAATTGATTTACGTAGAGTTAAGAACGACGATTCTTGGGTTTCCTGGGCGCACGAACACCAATCTGCATGTATCCATGTATGTATGCATGTATTATTTACAACATGATCGATCCACACATGGCGTGACGATTACTATTTACTGCTCCAGGGGCGTCGCCACGGATTTTTGAGTGGGGGGGTCGGGTTTCTAGTCTTCACCCGATGGGTAGGGGTGTTTTTTTTTTGCCACACTTCCCAGTTTTGTGCGTGCGTAGGTGTGTGTGTGTGCGCGTGTAACAAATCGGCGCGCAGCGCCGCGAAATTTGGTATAACCTATTAGGTAGGTATACCTACCTACATCACTTGCGTAAACATTATCACTGGTCACTTAAGGTTAGGTCGCCATGTCAAGTTCAGTTATACGGTATACCTCTATCAAACTTTCCCCTCTCGCCATTCTTGTAGCTTTTTCTCCCATAACTTCGAAATTTGGTACACTGTATACCTAATGTATGGGGTTATACGTGTCAGCAATTCATGATTCTGAGGATTTACATCTATGATCTGGAGGCAGGTCAAATACGTGACCTCATCATTAGAAAATAATGAGAAATTAGAAAAAGCACGAAAGCCTCCTGCTTTGAAAAAGTTCGTCAGAAACGCAAAATGAGCCATGACAAATCAGCTAATCATTGCCAGGGACAGGGTGCAACTTATAGCGAGTGATGACTCGAAAGGTCATTAGTGGAAATGTCCATCGATGGCCACCAGCATTTTTTTCTACAACTTTTGACGAAGACGCGGTAGAGCGATGACAGCACCTGGAAGGTGTTGACTGTTCGATTCCCATACGAATGAGCTAGCCACAAAAGAGCTAGTGTTGTTTCAGCTAGCTCATTTGGGCTAGTGCCACAAAATAGCTAGTGCGATTGTAACTAGTCCCACAAAACCGCTAGGAGCAAAATGACAAGTGTTCTAAAGGGCTAGTAGATCGGCTCACGCCGTACCTCTTCGGGATTTTATAAGCAAAGTTCAGTTCAGATCAGATCGGTCACTAAAAAGGTCGTAATATTGAAAAAGACAGAAATATACGACTCAGATTTTATTCTCAAACGTTCATCGAAATGTTGTAGGTATCCAACTCCGTGAAGAAACTCCTGCCTGTCTATGATGTCTTTTGTGAGACGGCGAATGAGGACCTTAATTCGTTTATTTATATCGGCAAAAGTTTTCTGTTGTTTTTGAACTTCGTTTCCTGCTTTGAATTTGTAAGGTTCGGCAGCTTGCAGCGCTTCTTCTTTTTGAATCGCGGCCAGCAAACGCCAAAGTGACGGGAGTAGCGAGTCCACCATTCCTTTGGATTGCCCTGTGCCACCCTTCAATTTTGTTGTTGTTCCTCGGCATTCCCTCTTCATTGCGAATTCATTCCACATGTCTTTTCCGAAATTTGGTGCTCTCCTCTGCCCCCTCCGTCCCTACCTTCCAATGTAGGTATCTTCAAAGTAATTGTAATAGGTATCTTCAAAGCTCTTTGCACCACTAGCTCTCCTTGGGACTAGCCCTTATGAGTTACTAGCTATTTCAACATTAGCTTTTAGATCACTAGCTCTTTTGTGGCACTAGTTCAAACGTACTAGCTCAAATGGCACTAGCTGTTTTGTCGCTAGCTATTCGGACACGAGGCCCACTGTTCAGCTCAACAACACGGATCCATTCATATGCAGCAGGAGGTCCTTTTTCGATCAGGACATAACGTTGACCTGAGGTCGTTTTAACGTTAATTCTGAATGGTCACATTTTAACTCATGTGACGAGTCTCAAAGAGATAAACACGGTGGTGACAAGACAACATATGTAAATACCATACAAATTCACGGAATCTAAAGTTATTGCAAAGCAAATGTTTCGGCAGAATCTGTCCAGTTAGCTGTTTGCCTTCTACGGGCAAAACATAGACCGGAGATGAAATATGACGCGAAGCTAGCGAAAGAGCGTTGAAAGAGCTATCGAATATGTTTTCTGCTTCACTGTAGCCCTTCTATTGGTGGGTTCCCAGTCGCTAACGTATAACGTATACTAAAGTACCGCTGAGGTATGCTTTCGACCCCTGATCGATCTAGAGGTTTGCGGAAAAAAGAGCATGCTGCCCGTGACGAGAGAAAGCCGATAATACCCATTTACAAGATTTCGGGTCATCTCAGGGCTCAGGTCATCGCCCATAAGTAGGGAAACTCGGGACCTGCTAGAACTTTGTGAATGTAAGTTGTGATGGTTTTTCGAGGTTCTGATTACGAATGTTATCTTAGTTTTGAACGAAGATGATGACTCCATGCATTTGGGGTAGATCATGTCAGGTCAGATCGACCAGTACCTAATAGTGGATGACCACCACTGATTGCTTCCTAACATGTTATACATATGTATAAGCAACACAACTACTTCTTAAATGTTCAGATGGGCGCTAAGTTCAAAATCAGCTCCAAAACTATCCTATACCTAAATTAAAAGCATGTTATCAAAAAGTGAACCAAGGTCATCTTTATTTGAATCAGGGATATCGATTTATTTTTAAGTAGGTGATTAACTCGAGCACACCGGAAGTTTCGTTGCAATCGGCTCCTTTTTGCGCGACTTCTTTGCGAAAGCCCGAGACGGTTTCATCTGACTCCCTTTCCCCTACAATCTACATGTGCACTGTACAGCCAGTTGTGACGGTAGCCATGGGGCTGAGGCTAGTTTGTAGTTTTGTAGTTAGGTACTGATCCGACGAATCGACTGCGACCATTTTTTTTTCAACGATCAGACGAAAGCTCGGGGCAGTTTTGGCGCGTCCAATCTTTTGAGGGATAAAAAGGTACTAGAATGGTGGCTACTTAAAAATATTGTTGTGCTGGTGTTCCCCGCCCACAGCTAATTGAACTTTAGGTAATTGGCTAATTGGCTTTAGGGAGCTCTTGAAGCGATTCTGAATCTGATGTATTTGTTGGTGTTGCTGACGCCTGCTTCACTGACATAAAAGCTAAAAAAGCATACTCAGCATCGCAAAATGTGGGGGGGTCGACACCCCCAGTTTTCAAGAGTGGGGGGGTCACGACCCCCCCGACCCCCCCGTCGGCGACGCCCCTGTACTGCTCAGTATCAGCTGCCAATCCGCTTAAAATGAGAGTCCATGAATCGAAGACAGGTTTATTACACCTTGTATGCCTAACGTTGCTCGGCAACATCCAAACCTATTGCTAATCATGAGACAAATCAGCCAGTGAACACAGAGAGAAGGCTCGATTTGCTGTCAATCGATGCCAATAGTTGATACTATAGTAAATACCTAATGAGATGGTACGATGCCCGCACCAATTTATTGATATACATTCCGACACTGGCGGAGGGGTAGAGATGTTACGAACACATCATAGATAGCAAAGGTTAGCATTCTTGAATATATTTTATTCACCGAAAATACCACAAGACTGGCTCATTAGTCTTAACATAAGCCTAGGTGACTCCTCCACACTGGAATGATCTTACACCGTAAGCTCCCTTTCGCCGTGACTTTAGCTTACAGTCAAGTGATGTACAATGTATCTACAACGTTATGGAATGATCTTACACCGTAGGCTTCCTTTCGCTGTGACTTTGGCTTACAGAGCAGTGATTTAAAATGTATCTACAATGTTATCTACAAATCCACAATGTAATCCAACTGAAAGCAGCTACCTAACTGACGCTAATGAACTGGCAAATTACAAATCTTGTCACTGCCAAAGGAACAATGGCGATACCAGTACTTCTAAATAGATTCTCATCACGAACAACATAAGGTACCGATTAATAATAAGCAACAAACTGAGGTCAGACTCCTGGCTAAGAAATACCGCAAATGTATGGTAAAACACATTACACTCAGGAATTATGAATACATGAAGGTAGGCGCATGCAAAAAGCATCACCGTAACAAGCCTTGCTTGGTCACAATTCATGAAACAAGATGCAATAAAAGATACATGATAACTGTATTTATACACAAGACACCATACCTACAAGACATGAGATGGACCTGAGCAGTGAGCATATCGCCGGCAAGAGAAGACGAATAAGAACAAATACGAACATGAGTGCCTCGGCCTACAATACAATACAGAGTGTAAGAATACCTGAAAGTGATGGTTGATCATATGCACAAAGGGTACGTGTATACTGGGCATGTGAAGAAAAGAAAAACGATGTCGAAACTAGGAGTCTCAAACTAAAACTCGTTGAGCTGTAGATACAACGATGGCATCGGAGGCCACATTATCGACACTGAAGTGTCACTAACTAAACCAACGCCATACGTTCAATGCTGAATTGACAAAGCCAATCCTTGACACAACTTGCACTGTCAGAAGTCTCACAAACGAATACAAAATGTTTAGCTACATCCAAACAATAGCAGTGAACGAAACAAAAGACTGACTACTTCACACGCTTGAAGAATCACTTATATCTGTTTTGTAGCGCTATTCAGTCGTTGAGAAAGAAAAATACAATTACAGCCATAAGGATGCAATGGCTCTAGAAAATTGAACTACCATACGTCCTTCAGAAATGTTTGGCTCTAGCACCGCTATCGAAGCACCCACTGGTGACATTTGGCGCCTCCGTGGGCCGATCTACACAAGCCATCGCCAACTTTCTTCATAAAAGGCACCATTTACTGTCGCTTCATGCTCCCCTGTCCAAACATCCAGCATTCACTCGGGCCTCCTTCTTTACGATTTCCTGAGCTAGTCCGCACTACTCCTCCACCTCCCTGATAATCTGATTCCACGTCCCTCGCGCCGGTTGACTACTTCTAACACTTCCCGAACGTCCAACCTATGGTCTTCGACTACCAGACAACATCACTGTTTCGTCCTTATGCTGTCGCTGATTCGTTCTTCTGCTGTGGTTGGCCTGGTGAAGCCCCCAAACTGGTTGAAAATGAACACGTTGCTACCAGAGCTGACATGAGGCGACGTACGGTCTACACCGATACACCATGCTCCACCTGAAGATATTATCCCAGGTGTTTAATTGCATAGATCACTTGGAAACAGCTCCTGCTGAGCTCTGTTGCGAGTGAAGTCCCGTAACTCCCGGACTTGCAGAGGTCGAGACCTGACCACCTGAATCGAGCATTTGCCTGACCTCCTCTGGAGTGAGGCGATGCTCGGACTGCAGGTGCCGTCTGAGGTGGCCCACGGTACAGATCACTTTGAGGCAGATCCGGCAGGTGGTCAGGCCCAGGTGGACTTTCATGTGAGCGCGCAGAGCACGGGCAGTGGTGTAATACCGTCCACAGATATGGCAGGAGGTCGCTTCAGGCGAACGCAGAGCTGAAACCGGAGAGGTGTGTCGATAATAATTCATTTTTGAATGATTTTAGATGACAGGGTGTCGAAGAGGAAGGCTCTAAAAGTATGTAGCTAAAGCCAGCTAACCTCTAACAGCAAATTGTAGGTAGATTGCTTACTTGTTTGCGGAATCTTCGTGGGGTGCTCCGAGTGTCTGGGCTAACGGACCCACATGCATGACTAGACCAGTAGTTATATTATGATGATGATCTTGCCTTTGATGAGAGAGCCCCCTAACCAACCTTCCCCAGCGATTATGCCTTTTTCTCGTATTGGATACTGTGTATGAATGTTACGAATGTGAGCGAGTGAAGAGGATGGGCTTTCAGTAGAGGGCAGTCACCATTGTTTGCAGTGTCAACTACTTTGCTTCTTATTCATTCATATTAACCTTGGACTCTCTCTTTACTGCTTTTTATGTTTCATTTCATTTCCTAGCTGGAAGTGCCGCAACTTGAAATTTTAAGTTATTCTGGTGTTAACGTAAGGTTCTGTGTGTCGCTGAGATAGAGGGAGGGGACACTCCTGGTCACCTGATCATGGGTGGCGGCTTAGAAAAAAAGTGTGCAACTTGGTTGACAAAATATTTACTTTTCCGATGTGATCTTTTTTGTTGCTTGTTTGGGCTTTAGGGTGCGCAGACTACAATGTCATTTTGCGACCATTCAGAGGTGATCGATGGTAGGTACTTTGAAGAGGAAAGGAATCTTCATCCAAACGCATTGGAAGGAATTCTTACATCAATGAAACCGCCCGAATCAACTATACGATTTTGTTTATGCTTTCGCATGTCGCCTCATGTCAATTTACATGGAGATATGTGTAACACCCATTGATTTTATTGCCTTTCATCATTGTCAATGCATTCTTGACCAATCAAATCGCCTGGTACCTACCTATTACAGGACCACGCAATACCAATGCAGTCACTATTCCAAAAAAAAAGTTTCGATTGGCATAATTATCATCGAGCAGATTGCACTTCCCCCCAGCAACCGTCACCGGTGCTCAGCAAAAATCGCTTTCAGACACAACACTTGAAAAGTTTATTTTCTCTACATAGAAATGCTGTGCAAAAAACAATGAACATGCAAGAATGGTGACATGGCAAATGGCCGTTAGCCAATGTCCTATGACTGATTCGCGACGCTATTTACACAACCCCGGCATTCTAGTATCATTTTAAAAACACATACTGAACAGGTTACACACTACACAATTACAAAGAAGACGCCATAAACCCGTGAATCTGCAGATGTACACCAGTCTAATTCTGATGAGGATTCAAATCCGGCGTGGCAACACACATTCACGTACTTACACCGTGATCACTGAACTCTATAATGTGGAATGCGCATCGGCCGCCAGATGGTGTCCAACGGTGCCGCCATGTTGCGCAGACCAGAAAGCGGCCGCCGCCTGTGTTGGGGAATAGGGAATTCGGGACCTCGATTTACGTTTGCGGTCGCTGCATCCGTTACGTTCAAGCTATGTGGACACGGAACCCAGCATCTTACGCAGAATTGAGTGGAGAACAAGATGAAATCCTAAAAAAATCCTCAGATATAAGGAACTAATACGTTAAACCCTTATAAGTCAATGGGGAAATATGAAAATTGCTATTTTGGCGCCGAGAATGATCTGAAACTATCTCAAGCATATAGAATCATGATTTCATGCACTCCTTGCAAGGTTCTATGCTTCATATTTACATTGTTGCTCTTGCGTGACGTCATTTGTGACGTCACAAGGGTCACAATTTTTCTTCAATAACTCCCGATCAAATTGAGCTAGCGAGTCGGGAAAGCCACCAATGGACTCAGGAAGACCTGCCGAATCGAATGATATGCGACAAGACCTCTTTCGACCAACTTCGTGACCTGGGGGTGCTGACCTGACCTTGACATGAGGTCAACACCCTAAGTTGACCTGACCCGAACAAAAAGTATATCATTCGATGCGCCTGAGCTAGCTGAACACGATGATGCCAAAATCGCGGCTCTACTGCCATTTTTGGCGAAGTTATTTACCAAAAACCGAACCCTTGCCTAAGATCACTTGACCTGACCTCAGAGGTCACCGGTTGACTTGAGACCTTTACAGTGGGTTCCTACCAGTCACTCTGCATTATACTTTGCCGCATACGACCACTTTACCGCTAAATTCTAGTTAAATTAGCGGCGCATTAGCGAGGTGGGTTCAATCAACCCCCTCGGCCGGGGCAAATGTAGGTCCGGCGAGTGAATTTGAGGAATTCTGAAGATACGATCGTGTTCCCCACTCAATTCTGCGTAAGATGCCGGGTTCCGTATCTACGTTACTTGAACGTAACGGATGCGGCGGCCGCAAACGTAAATCGAGGTCCCGAATTCCCTATTCCTCAACACAGGCGGCGGCCGGTTCTTGGTCTGCGCAATATGGCCGCCACCGTTAGACACCACGGCCAATAGAATTGAAGCGGCAGTGCTCCCCTGTGACCGTGATTCACTTGCGCTACTACTTAACACAAACAAATGTCACACTTATCACTGATCACTGATCAGTCTGCACAACTACATGACACTGCGGCTTTGAGACACCCGGAGTCAAGAGTTCAGCATGCTTATAGCTGCAAATCCAAAAGACGCTAAACCACTGTTGACTTTCCCATATCTGTTTGTGCCATTTCGCAAGAGCTCACGTCATTCACTTTGTTAAGTAGCAGTTTGGGCACAACCTACCAAATCACTAAGAGGATGTGTTGAGAGTGACGGCTTATCATATCATCGTACGTCAATTGTTTCTCAATGTTGTGTTTTTACGACACAATGCGGAAGGCGAAACGTTCTGTTTCAACACTAGTTGTAAGTGAGCAGCGGGCACTAACTACCTTTAGACGAAGTGGTAAGTGAACAACGGTCACTACCTTTAGACGAAGAGAAAACAGCAACATGGTAAAAGACATAAGTCACTTACACCAATACTCCTTCTGCATTACTCTGGTCACTCATACCCGACCATTGTATATGATGTCGTCAAAACGAACCACCTTGTCACATAGTCATATCCACACCAGGATAAAACTGGTGCTGTGAAGCATGTCAACACACTCCTCCGTCCCTCTGCACTGGTTTCTTGCGATGGGCCCTTCGGCCTAGCAATACCGTTTCAGGCTACGAGACTGATGCGATCAGGGGGAAAATGACTACAAGTTAGTACACCTCTATCGTTCAGTCCGTCACGACTCCCACCTATCCCCGCTGACGATCACTCGTTGCGATAAATTACTTCAATGACGGTTGTCCACTTTAAACCCGCGAAACAGGTACTGTTCAACCCGGAATTTCAAAGATTTAGCGATTTAGCAAACGAGATAAAAGGATGACTCTGAGGATATAAAAGACGGTTCATTGATCTCGCGGCGCTTCAGGTTTTACACTTTGTACACTATACAGCACGTTATGTCCAGCGCCCGGTACAACACCCTGTCCATCCTGCTGACCGGCTCCTGGTAGCCAGTGGCGTGCACTTCTCCGGCCAGCGTTCTTCTCAGTTCCTTTGTTGCTAATCCTGCGCACTTCCCTGGCCAGCGTTCTGCTCAGCTTTTTGTTGCTAATCCTGCACAGCTCCCTGGCCAGCGTTCTGCTCAGCCCTTTGCTGCCAATCCTGCGCAGTGCCCTGTCCAGCCCCCTGAGCGGCTGCAGCCATCCATCCCTGATCGTGCATCCCTTGATATCGACCATGGACGGCCGTCGGCGCCAACAGACGTATTTGCTCCGGCCCCAGGTTGTGCGCCTGCGCCAGGTGACGCCGGAGGTGTGACACGATACAGAGCACCTTCCCGCAGAGACGGCACGTTGTGAGGCCCTGGTGAACCTTCAGGTGATGTGTCAACGCTTGTCGGTTGCTATAGCGACGGCCGCATTCTTTGCAGACAAACATAGGCCGTGAATCTGAAATCAAGATGGGATTGATGTTAGTTCGGCTGTTATTGAGGGAGTAACGAATGTTATGGCAAAACTACGTTGAAATACATGTGGTGCTTGATAGGCAGTGTTGGTTTAGCATAAAGGGTAAGGAAAACTGGTAAAAAGTCGCAGGGCCTTTACCAGCTTTTCATCAGCATTTCACTATGGCAGGGATCAAAAGTAGCTCCCGCACGGATGTGGGGTCCCCCACACAAACCCCACATTTAAAATCTTTTAACAGTAAAGGAGAAGAGAGTCGCTGAATAACAGAAATGGAAGTCAGTTCAATCGGTAAAAAGCCCTCAATGCTTTATCAACTTTAAAGTGAGTGAAATAATACATCACCCTCAAGTGTCAACTTTCAATTCAAAAGGAAAAAAGGCTTAAATAAGTAACAGCATTCACTCGATTCGATTCGATCTCATTTGGCTTCTTAAGCATCAAAATCAAAAAAGTAAAGTCGAATGTGCAGTGTATTTCACATGAAATTCGTTCACACTCACCTAAAATGTTGCAGATATTTCATAAAGATCCAAGCCGCAATCACGAAATCCAAGTCGCGCATACTTTCAATAAAATAAAGTGCAGAGAGAGCAACACCAAAACATATCGGGAGGACAGAAACATGCTAACTGATTCAAAGTGAAATCTTCGAGAAAAGTCGCTTTCAATTTCCACCTTCAAATAAATGTTTAATATTCAACATCAATAAATAAACGAGCGACAGCAAAGCGCGGAGAACACAGCGGCAAGAGGAGAGCATAGACCTCTGTACACGTGAATCTGGTAAACTAACTTCAGTCACAAGCGCTGACTTTCAAGACCGTTTGCGTTGTGGTCATGGCCAGATTTTCTGTGTTCAGTCCAGAAATACAGAGGTCTTGGGGGGAGCCAAACCCCTCCAAAAAGACTTAAGATCTTGGTCACTACTGTAGATGTAGAGACATGACTCTAAAGATAAATCGTCCCGGCACTTAGTCATGTGTACACCCAAAAAGGCATGGTGGTACCTTTTTGTGAGCAGATAGTTTTGAAATGACACGCCGCGTTCCGTTTGTGATTTCAGCCGGTAGTGATCTATCCAATAGGTAGGCATCAACAATGAAGGAAGGTAGATCCATCCGTGCTACCTGAAAAAGAAACAGGCACAAGTCTTATCTAGATATATCTTCGATAAATGGCATCACAATGTATACTGAAACTACATTACAATTAGGGAAGATATCATAATGATAATTCTAACAATAATCAATCGATTATTTTCGGGGTAATAGTGAAGCAGAAACTCTACGAAAGCCGGAACTATGTCATTACATTCCTCTTCATTAGTTTACAAATAGAGCACGATAATCCCAGTTCCGCGAGTACCAGACGAACACGGAATATGAAATAACGAAGTGGTCACAGTAACTCACCAAGAAAATGTTTAATATTTGCACCGAAAAAATGACACTGAACAACTAACGAAACACAAATTGGTGTTTCAACAGTCAGCACTAAAGGAACTGCTTCAAGCGCCAGTTTCAAACGCCAAGTTTCATACCGTTGACGGTAAGTTGAAAGCTCAAATAAGCACAAGTCAGATTCAACAACTTAAAAAAACTTACGTATGTTACAAGAAAACCAGATGAAAAGTACACATAAAATTCAAAGTAAAGACAAACGCGAAATACCTTGAACTTGAGCCTTAAACGGCGTTGTCGCGGTCCGAACTCAACATTTAACACCAGTGCTGGCATCTGGTAGACTCAGCAATTATGACGCTACATTACACAGACGCTACATTACATAGATTGCTCGTCGCACTCGGTATGTCGTTGCCGTCGCGACAGATAAAATCGCCAGACTAGAAGCCCCTTTTCACAGAAATAAGAGCACTCTGATTGCCGTAGGTATTCCTAAGAACTACCTCACAGATTGGTTCATTGGCTCGGCTTGCAGCTCAGAGACTATTCTAAAGCGAGGCATGATCTAAACTACTCACATTCACAACGCTATCTAGCCATTGTGAAAAACTCATTTGAACCAAGCCTTGAGTGAAAACTGAAAAGTGTTGTTGAATTTGTGACATTAAAGGTCACGTATAAAAACACGGTTAATTTTAAAACAGTGCTGGCATATCGTATTAGCTGCACTAGCTCTAATTACGTACCAATGCCACTAAAGAACGGAACATATGACTATGACCACCCCTCTAAAAAAGAAAAAGATTACAGAACATGCAAGTGCAAATGATGATAAATCGTCAAAATAAGCCCAAACACAGTGTAATAAATAACATAGTGTAATAATAATAAGTGTAATAATAAGTTCTTTATTACACTATGGCTCAAATTTATTACACGTCGAATAATTACCACCCGAACATTGAACGTTGTAAATATAATTCATGGAATTCGTTATTTATAGTCGTTAAAACATTCGCAGTACCGAAAGGCAATTCATGCATACCAATACAACTGATCAGTAAGTAGAGAGCAGACATACTTAGATATAAATAGTGCACGGTCGCGTAAAAACAAAAGCAAATATATTGTTTTTTTCTTTGCATATCCGGACTCACTCACTAAACGTACAATCACATTTATACAATACATGGCAGTATAAGGAATACGCAGTGCCGAAGACCCACCTGTAAAAGTTCCTCCAGAGGTGATTGATACACTTGATATTTCTGATTTCTTGGAGGGCTCGACGGGTGCCTTCTGGGTATCCGTCGTGATTTTAAATGCACGAACTGACAGCCCAAAGCCTAAATGAGCTGATTTTGTCAAAACAGAAATCCCGGAGGATAGAACAAGGTCATGATGTTAGAGCAAACAATAATTTGCAGTGCGCCTTTAATCTACATACAGTTTAAAATGAGGGGCTCCAAGATTAGGGCAACCAAAACGCGGATTTCTATGACCTTAAACTTAATAAAAGAATCGGCAACCCCATTTGATTTTCGGGACGTTTTTATTAATTGTTCTGCTAAAACTACACCGGAACAACGAGGAGGCACAAAGAAGGAATTGATTTCTCTTTTCTTTGTAGATATGCAGCAAAACCGTGGTTAATTTGCAACGCACATTTTGCACTGACAACCGCACGGGAGCCCACGCGACTCCTTAGAAAGTCTGAGATGCGATTGTGAGCATTATG